>NW_020653344.1:3611978-3688580 GCF_003589595.1 Hyposmocoma kahamanoa
TATGTTCACTACCTACTAATTTCAGTCCTTGGTAACTTTTTATACGACGTCAAGGGCCACCAAGCTTAAATGGGGAACCACCAAGATTAAGCGGTTAGCAATATAAAACAGTATTTGTTTTTTATTGAATACCATTTCATTGTATTGATTAATAATACTCCAATTACGATTAAATTTTATTTGTGTGGAAAGCGTATGCTGATGCTTTTTTATGGGAAAGATGGACGAAGTTTCGTCCATTAAAAATACCTATTCACTCCATCAGGCTAGTTATACAGTAAACACTAAATTAAAATATTAAAATAAATACTAAATTAAAATACTGAATTAAATAGTAAATTAAAATACTAAATATTAAATTAAAAAATGAAAATATAAATATAAATACTAAATTAAAAAATACTAGCACATTTTCTTGGTAATCTGCCAGAGTCAAACAGAACTTTCAAATATATTTGTGACATATTAAGATATGACATATTCAATATGACAAAAAAAATCCTTCTTATGAAAGGTTCCCCTTATCCCGATTTATCCCAAATTGATCCCAATAGCTTAAGGCTAACACTACACTTTCTAAAGGATTGCCTACATAGTCAAAGCGATGATTTACACCAAGGCACTCTTTTCACTTATACTTCAAATAATATAAAAAAATACTATATATTTTTTTCAATTATGTTTTATTCTTTTTTTAAACATTAAACAGATTTTCAAATATTAAAAAACACGTTAAATATCCTGTCAGATCGAAGGAATTTTCTTTGTGTTCTATATTTGTAATAATAATTTCACAAAAATAAATTAATATCATAGTAGTAAAACGTCATAATAATCATAACAATCAATATTACAATTTATAAAGCGATATCTCTTGTCAACCTCTGGTAGTTTGAATAAAAGTCTGGTAAGTCGAAAGGTTGAGTGAAGAAAATGTCATAGATTTATCACAGCCGCTACGACAAAAAAAACCATTAAAATAAAGAACAAAGATCTGTAACAAACGCATAGAGAAATTCGTACAATCGCTGGCTCGATTTGTAGCTCAGCAAGTAGAGTGCTTATCGTAGATTGATAAAACCTTAGAGAATACAAAAAAGATTCCATAGTCTAAGGTGAAAACAAGCACTGGCCTTGTCAGATTTTTGGAATTTTTCTCTGTGTTCGATATTTGTATTAATAACAAAACTGTATTTTTTTCTTTTTACTGGATACGGTATAATGTACGACAAATTCACTGCATGTTTATTAATCCTAATTGGATACGCTTGATGGAGAAAACGATATGGATCTAATTAGAACCGTCTGCTTAAAGGTAAAACCACATAAATGACATTTTCCACAAGTAATCTCCAATTTATGTAATTATTGTAGAAAATCACCATCTTTCAGCAGACAAAACTCTTATTAAGTTTATAGCTTTTTTGTTATTGAGTTTCACGCGCAGAAAGATAGTAATTTTCTTACCATAGCTATATAAATTAAAGACTTTTTATTAAAATGTCACTTAATTACGTGGTTTTGCCTATTGGGTAAAACCGGTTTCGATGCCTCACTTTTTGAAAGGGCCTCCTAATTTAAAAATTATTAGTTTACCAGATTGTTTTAGGGACTCCAAATTATCATGGCGTTTAGAGTAAGCTGTACTCTCTAAAACTGACCATAAATCATAATCCAGCGGATTAAGATCGGGACTAGACGACGGCCAGTCTTCAGCTCTGATGAAGTCCGAAACGTTCGCTTCCAACCAAGACTGCGTGGACCGAGCTTTATGACCCGGCGCCGAGTCTTGCTGGAAGAACCATACTTGGTTATTGAACATGGTGATGTTAAGGGGCTTAACTACCTTCTCAAGAATGGTATCTTGATACACTTGTGCCGATGTTTTGATACCTTTTTCACAAAAATATGGCTCAGTCACTCCTTCATAGCTAACACCCTACCAAACCACCACTGAAGTCGGATAATGTCCACGTTGCACTCTGTCGACTAATTGGGAAGCTTCCTTAGAGCTTTGAGCATAAATACGGTCATATTGTTTGTTAAAATGTTGCTCAATTGTAAAAATTTTCTCATCCGTAAACAAAATATTTCTGAGACCTCCCTTTGCGTACCGCTTCAGTAGTTGTCTCGATTTTACCACCCTATTCTTCTTTAAATTATCAGTAAAGAAATGACCAGTGCGTCTCTTATAGGCTGCAAGTCCTAAGTCTTCTTTTAAAATACGCGACATGGTTCTAGGGTGCTATCTTCATTTCCCGAGATAAAATCTTTTGCTTTCGGACAGGATTTCTTCGAATTCTTTCCCTTACTGCTTTGACCACCTTTTTCGTACGAACGCTACGTGGACGGCCAGATCTTTTTCTGTCACAAACAGAGGAAGTCTCATTGTACCTGTTAATAGCCCGGTACACAAACATTTTACTAATACCAAGTGTATGGAGAGTTTTAAAAATTGCATTTGGCTCCATACCTACTTTGTGTAATGCAATCACTGCGATTCGGTTCTCTTTATCACCCCACTCCATTTTAATATCGCAAAATATTGCACAATGTATTGGCGCCAAAATGAGAAAACACAATGAACAATCGTATAAAAATGACAGATTCGAAATTCAAATGTAATATTTTTTTTTTTTAAGTGTAACAGTATTTATGGCCAGACTAAGTATATAGCCTGCCTACCTATGTGGATAGACGTCACACGATAAAAATACTAAGAAGGTTAGATGCCCTTTAGAATAATAAATATATACGTATATATACGTATATATTGATAATTATAACAAACTAGTGAAGCAATTTCACAAAAAATAATTGAATATCAATTCAATAAAAATTTAATTAATATATACGTATTTAAAGTTACTACCTGCTTCACTTCGTTTTTCGTAGCTATCAAAAAAAATCTATACAAAAATGTTCGCTGTTTGAACTGTGAATAATTTGTCTTTTTGGTACTTTTACTTACTTTTAAACTATTATCATTTACTTGTCTTTTACACCAAAATAATGTATTTTTTTATTTTCTTTTCCTAACTCTCTTGTCTTATTCTTTGGCCCTAATCGCCTCGTCGTCGTCGTCGTCGTCGAAGTCGCCTCGATATGCATAGATGCCCTTTTATTATTTAACTAAGCTATATACAAAAGAGCTATTATTGACACCTAGATACGCAGTTAATGAACCAGTGTATAGTAATAATAAAAATAAAACGGAATTGATTGTAACTTACAAAGTTATGCGACAGTAAATACTTGCGTCTGAAATTTTGAACTGTTTGTCGTGTTCGTCGCACGTCTATTCCACACGAAGCCCTGCAGGAACTTTGATGAGCGGTGTCTATACTCCTTATTTAAACTAATTCTTTGTTGCGATATGGGGAAGTTAGGTTTTTGAAAACGAGGCACTTATCCACTGCGGCATCTGTCCCGGTTTTACCCTATATAAACGATATGCTACATGCACATACCTTAATATTTGAAGACAGGTTTCCTGAATCCTAGGGCTGCAGAACCTATGACAAACAGCTTCTCACTCACAATAATGAGTTTCACTTTCCGACCGGCGTCGATATGATCAGATACGATTTGGAAAAACTCAAAGTAGATATATAGCCTAATATGGTTAGACCTACCGCCTCTCGAGCGGAGGCTTTGGGTTCGAATCCGTGCTCGCATCTCTAAGGTTCCTGAAACCTGCACGTCGAAGAAGGATCACAAACTTTGGAAAACGTATGAAGTCCTCAACCCGTTTGGCCAGGGTGGCGGACTAAAGTCTGAACTCTCGCCTGAAAGGAGACCCTTGCCCAGCAGTGGAATATATAAATAGATTGACGATGGTCAGTACAATGTTACTAAATAGGGCTACGTTTAGTTCATTGTAGTTCACCGGGTATTTTACAGTTGGTTTGATCTAGTTTCCATATTGTTTGTACAGTCCACATGGAATATCCGACTGCGGTCCATCCATGCATATCATTAGACACGACTGATCGGAAGGAAGTTTGTGTGGGCGGATTGTCTTGCGATCCTATGAAACTACATTTACTTGATAGTCACAAGATATGTCCTTGTTCTCTGTGTGTACAAAGATGATTATAAACATTATGTTTAGAGGAATTTAACCTTGTAGATACAGTACTCCTTGGGAAAGATTTCGTCCAAGGAAGTACTGCCACCTTACCAATTTCTGCCGCCTAGCTGTAATGGGAACATTGCTGCGTTCCGGTTTTGAAGGGTGCTGGTGATATTACAGGCACATGGGCTTTCAAAAACTCTTTTACGATTAAGGCTGCACAAATATGGAACGAACATCCGTCTGAAATCCGACATTCCAAGTCGCATCCCATTTTCCCGTTTTTCAAAACTGGATTGGGTAAATATCTTCTGACACTGTCATAGTCTGCAACGTGTATTTATTTATTCGTAAGTGTAAGTTTGTTTAGGTATGTTTATATATACTAAAACACATGTGGGTATACTATATCGTTATTTATTATTTGATAAAATATAATGTCAATTATTGTTTGTCTATACAATTCAAATTTTGCTATTGGCACACTACATATCCCGTTCTGATTAGTTTTCCTATATCTCAAAGGTTGTCTGGACGAGATCGCTCTTAGCGATAAGGCCGCCCTTGCCCACATTAGTTATAAGCTGTCTATGTACTGTTTTTGTTCTTGTGTGTGAGAAATAAAGTGTATATCTGTATCTATCTATCTAAATTGTAATCGACCACGTAAAAGTTATCGAAACGGCTCTGCAGTATACACGATTAAAAGATACAAAAACTTTCTGACGTCGAAACCGCTAGATTGATTTACTTCACGCTGATATTAATAGTACGTTTTGGCTGTAGAAACATGCGGAAGGATTAAGTAAGGAATATTTATTAACCCTGTTGTAAAAATACATTTAAAAGACCTGTCTTAGACAGTGAACGATTAAGAGGAAAATGCGCTATGTAAATAGAATATGTTGGCTTCTGTGTGTATGACGGAATATGTCGGTATCCGTAGTATAACGGAAAATGTCCGCATCTGTGTTTCCTGAAATCTAAAATGTAGTGCTTTTCAAGTCTAAATTGGAGACATTTACTGGAAGAAAGCGTTGTCATCCACATCGTCGATTAACCTCAGGTAAAAAAAGCGTTCATTTATTTTACATTATAACTAATTAAACTAAAATTTAAAAACCCTCGATACAAAACAGTATAATTCAAAAAATCATCATCTGCAAGCCAACTACTCGCTAAGACCAGTTCAATGAACCGAAACACGATTTGTTTTGCTGTGAGCAGTTAAGAAGTTAAGTAGTCTACAGACTGATTGCAGCATCAGATGAAGATTACCATATTATTGCAATGTCATGCGTTCTATATTGAATTTCAAATCGATTAGACAACTGAAAGTTAATTACAATTACAATTAGCCTGATCTATCCCACTGCTGAGCAAAGGCCTCCTCCTGATCCCTCCACGCATCCAGATCTTGAGCTAACTGGATCCAAGCTTTATCATAGGCTCCCAGTTCGTCACGCCATCGCTTCCTCGGTCTGCCGCGGTGCGTCACGCTTTTGGGATTCCACTGGGTGGTTACCTTGGCACACAGGTCTTCAGGCATGCGGCAGACAAGACTCGCCCAACCCTATTTCAGCTTCGAAGTTTTTGGGCTATGAAAGGTAATTAAATATTCATTTTTAAGTGAGATCCCTACACTGGCTAAAAGAAGAGCTGATGAATAGGAATACTCTGCATGTAAACAAAATTTATACGAATTTTAAAGATTCTTGAATAAACTCAATACCTAGTAGTTGATAGACACGATGCATTAACTACCTTTTGGTTCTTGGCTTTTAAATTAAATTACTTCGGCAATGGAAAGATAAAAATTCTAAAGCATCAAACACAAGTAAATTTCAAAGGGATAAAGCAAAAAGCTTCACGAGAAAGTGGCGAATTATCGGATTACTAAAGGGCCAAAAAAGTGCTTAGATCGCTATGAAATGTGGACAGATTGAAGTGGAACAAAAAATCGTAATCAATGGATATATATGGCTCATTTTCGCTTAAAGTGGCGCTTTGGCTTTTTTACCTTTCCGTTAAGGATATAATTTTAATTTACTCGAGCTTAAAAAAACTTCGATATATTTTACAGAAACTGTTCAATTTCAAAATTTCTGAAAAATTACAATGAATAAATCTCGTTAAAAAAATATATATTTGTATTTGATGTCTACCATCGTTACCATAACATTTGGATGAACTGCGAATGTAAACTGCAAATTGTCTATCAGCACTGACTGTCCTCTTAATTCCAATTAAAGTTCCTTTAACTGTTCAAGTTGACAGATTCTTACTAATGGGTTTAAAATGTTATAAAACGGATTTCTGTTCGTTCTAATTAAAAACCCTTTGTTTCATTGGAGATGGATTGCTAATGAAATGATGAAAAGCTTGAAAATTCTATTATATATAGTTTTTTTTAAGATTTTCTATAAAGGCGATCTCCAACATTTAGTGATTTTACAGATTTTCTCGCAGTCTTAGCGGTCCCGCCCATTACTAATTACTAACGCACACACTCACACACTCAACATAGCCCCGCACTAGGGAAACCCTGTGTCGCGGGTGCCATGGACACACACATAGACAACCACAAATTACACCCAAACTCACGAGAGAAATAAATGTAGGCCATACAAATATTTCTCCCGGCCCGGGAATCGAACCCGGGGACCTCTGCGTGGCAGTCCGGTATGGTAACCGTTCGGCCACGGAGGCAGTTACTGTACAGTTAGTACTGAATGACAACCTACCACCGCTCATCGTCTCGCCCATTTTTCACTACGATCCATGCATCGCTACAGACGCGTCTGCTTTAAGAGTCTATACAACCTAAACTGGCTTTGGTTGATTCCGCATGACAATGAAATTGTTGAATTAATCACTTTTGAAAAAATATGTAGTAACATTGAGGATATGCGCTGATTAGTATATGCGGTGTGAAAACCGATTTCTAAAAATGTTCTTGATAGAAAAAAACAACCTTACCTCGAATAAGAAACCCGCTGTATTCAATAGGTACTTTTCTTATATCATCGATTTTTTTATATCAACTGAACTAAATAGACAAGTATAGTATACGATATACATTTCTTAAATGGCTTCGTTTCGTTTGTAACAAAATTAATTATGAAATAAAGCCAGTGTTACTACCGCTCGCGCAATAGAGCCGATTCAGTACGGGACAGAAATGATTTCGAACTGAGGTCGTATCGACTCATAACACTAATGAGCCTCTTCCCATGATCCGCTGACTCGTGACCGGTAAAATCACGAACAGTAGGATGCCGCCTTAATAGGGCACGTGTACCGTAAACGCGCCCTAACTGTATAAACTGTAAAAAAAAACCGAAAATTGTGCCCTATTTACATAAACTTGAAATACATAAAATAATTAGTTAATTTTTTTACACATGATTATACACGAAAATGGTGGGAATATGAAATCAAACCACGTATTTACTAAAGAAAATTTTTATATCATAGTTTTTCACTAACAGTGCATTCACAATTAAAGTTTCTTACAGCAAGAAACTATAGGTACTTATTTGAAAAGTAAATACTAAACAAATAGAAACAGCGAGCGTGAATTACAAATAGCTTGACGTCGATTTGTGGTAATTTTTCACTGCTGCGTCATATAAATAACTGCTAAACGACGCGACACAACTATTGCTGAATTTTAAAAGATTATTTTACGTACATTATGCGACTAGATATCGAAAAGACGCACGATGATATGATGTAATTTTGTTAGAAGTTTGCTTGTTAGCATCGCCACATCGCCACCGCGCCCGAATGTCGTCATAATGATCAATAATATTTTTACAATTTCATCGTGTTGGCTTACATGTACGGACGCACAAAAACATCATGTTGGATAAGCAAGTAGGATTTGGTTCTACGATAGTTTAATTTTTTCTGCATTTGTATATAGGGTGCGAGTTTAATGAAATTCAATTGCATTTTAAGTACTTACATGTTTAAAATTTAAGGTCGGATCGTATTTACCGCGTGCTACAAATAATCATAATATTTTTATTAAAAAAAAACTGACCACAAAAATTTTCCGCCAAATTTTACTGAAATCAGTTGAACATAAAATTCAATAAACCGAATTATTAATTCCCTAATTTGCCACAATTAGAGGAGGAATGTTTTCTCCAAATTTCAATGAGATCACTGCTGAGGTACAAAAGAAGAATAATCGAAATCGGCCCGCAAATGTCAAAGTAATAGCGTAGCATACACAAAAAAAACTTGACTAATTGAGAAGCTTGTCCTGGTTTGAAGCCTTGTATTGATAAAAAATCGACGTCAAAAGTTCGTGGAATTACAACTATTTGCCAAGTTTTATTGGAATTAGTTACCGGAAAGTGCGCGAAACCGGATTCATCCTGTATTTAATATTTTCTTCAAATTTAAATGGGACCACTACTGAGGTACCCTCTTTCCAATAAAAAAAATCTGTAAAATCAGTTCACAAGTCCGGGGTTATATGCTATAACCAAAAACACACACAAAAAAAAAACAAATTGAGAAGCTCGTCCTTTTTTGAAGTCTTATATTGAAAACAAAAATATATTTTTTTGTCTTATTGGATATACTTGTGTAAAATTTACGGATAAAATTTCAGTTGCATATGTGATGTCAACACTTGCCTAATACTTTTGGTATAAATAGATTAAGACGAAAACTGTTTTGCAAGATCAAATGGTTTTATTTTTTATTATTAAATAACGGTATTACAAAAAATATGCGAGACACGTAAGGATATTGTCTAAAGATCGTGCTAATTTGTTATACGATACAATGTACTTTACCCAATCATATAAAATCCTGAAAACTGGCCAAAATAAAAGTCTAATACGAATTATTTAAGAATAAAATATCTAACTTTGCACATAATTTTTATATGAAGATATTTCTCTTTAAGTACTACAGAGAAGTTGCTAAATTTTGCTATTGAAATAAAACCCTATATATATTAAATTCACAATTGACCAGCGGCTCACTCACACGCCGCCCGCTGTCCCGTCAGTCGCCATCGGGCGCTAGTCGACGTCGGATTTGTGTCTAATTTTCTCCATCTGGTGTTATTTTATTCAAATTAATTTTCAGCGCGCGAAATGCGGGATGCGAATGGCGATCTCCCACACCTCACCTCCTAAAGTGTAGGCTCGTGTTGAAACACCTCGCCTTAACCTAGTACGTGACGTCACTACTGCACGAAATCCTTGAGCGAAAAAATCGCGTGTTTTCTGAAATATTGATTCAATATACACATAAGTACACTCAATAACTTTTTCGGCGTAGGTACTGTTACGCCTCGTGGCACCGCGCTCAAATGCGGTTCGACCATAAAACCTGTCAATTATTTGTTATAAATGAGTATGTGTTACAGTATCGACCTCAATACTTACCTTCTTAAAATACACACGTTATACGGGATCCCATATATATTTACATGCGGAAATATATTTTTACTCTATCCGCACTATATTATATCGTATATTTAACATATTTTAAGGCTGTAGAACCCGCTTAAATCCTACTTGAATTCGTTCCAAAATTGTTTTTTTGTTTTACTCAGCAGCAATAAAAAATTATTCCACATGCTATACACGTATATGTTTCTAATTAATTTTAAGGATTCTATATATAAATATGTAGAAGGCTGTGGTCTATATGGACATCAAGGGGTTAAACCGTAGCCCTAGTCCCGTTGTTTGAAATGCATTAGTTCACATGGAACAGTGGTTTATCCGCAGAATTGAGTGATTACAGCGCTCAGGCCGCGCCATTCGGGTAAGCTAATGGAATGTTAAACAATAAACCTTGGAAGGAAGCGATGAAGTTGCTGCGCTCTGCGATCTCGCTTACGTGGAACACTTGTTACATCCGCTATTTATATGAGCTGTGTTAAGCGACTTGCCCGCTCGAACAGCCCATCGTATTTTTATACAGTATATTAGAAAGCGTCAGCTTTTACACACGCTTCGAGAATGGTGCGGTACGACCGTAACTTTGTCAAGTAAGCGATTACCACTACGATTTGCCCTCTTGTTATATAGTCCTTTAGCGATACAAAAGTAAACTCTAAACATACAATAGACCATACATAGTAACATTTATTATCTACAACAAAGATTTACATTATGCTATGACAGAATAGAATTTACGACAGATTTAGTACATAACGATTTATATAGTATTTCAAGTACCGGGTAGTATGACTATGTAATGACAAATACATTTATATATACATTTAGAGAAATATAGCAGTATTATAATAGTGTAACGTTGTTATGATTTTTATAGGCCGAAGTTAACTTACTGGTTTTTATCTATACATATTAAAAACTACGTAAAAATAATTTTGTTTAATACATTTCTTTTTTGATATTATAATGGGAGAAGCTCGTTTATTTTCACATGGGAAATATTAAAAAGATAATTATTTTGTAGTGCAGAAAACGAAATCTCAAAATGTTTTATACCATAATTAGAGTTGAACAATAAATTATCGAAAATAAAAAGTATTCTACTGTTGCCTACCTTAAAACTAGAAGCTGTTTTTTTGTTTATTTTTTGTTTGACATACATTTTTACAGACGCTTACGTAGTACTATTTCTCTCTTTAATTATATACAAGTAAGCCTCCAGATTATTATCTAACATTTTAAGGTCAGTTTTAGAGTTTGCTATACGACCTGCGGACAATTCCAGCAACGATTCACTCCAGGCCACCATATGCCAGTTAATCAAATCTGGTCTTAAATTAGGAAATTCTCTATGTGATAGGTATCAAAATGACGAAACTCTATAAGACTATATTATACTGAGATCAGAAAACATTCGTTTTCACGTTGTCGGTGTTTGTACTCGTAGATAGGGGGAATCGCCATTTCGAAAAATTTTTCAGGGCAGAATGTTTCAGGTATTAACATCGCGTATATAACCAGAAATAAAGACGATATAAGGGCCATCCATCCCTGGCAATTCATCAGGTAAATGGGCGTTATATTACTTTTAAATATAAACTCTCGTTTGCGCTGAAATCATAAAATTAGAAGCTAAAATAGTGCAGCGCCAACGACTGACCTGTGCGTACGTCTCCGTATATTCCAAAAATAATCTACGTTTATTGTAATAAAGATAATATCTCTAACAATGGGAGTTATTCCATTTAGTGGTGTGGGAAAAACAGCGAAACGTCTAAATACGAAACAAACTTTAATACTGTATTTTTTCAATTGTCGTCCATTATTGCAGCTCAAGATATCTGGTCGATTTGAAGTGAAACAATTGAAGGCGCCCGTCAATTGTTTCGAATTCGGGCTGGCCAATCGGGGCGCAGTCACCGTAGCAAAATAGTTTTCAAACAAATGAAATGAAACTTCGTCTCCGTTTCTGGTTATATACTCGATGGGTTTTAACGACTGTTATAAAATGTTAACGTCCTGTTGTAAAATTCAAGTTTAGGTTTTAAAATTGAATTTAAAAAACGACGCAATTATTTTAGAACAGTCGTGAAAAACTAAAACATGGTCCCCTGAAACAATTTTTCGAAATGGCACTTTCGCCTTTCTACATAACATTAACGGTGTATAACCTAAGTCTTAAAACACCAAATACTTCAATGAAGTAACATAATATATATTTGCAGTGAAACGGTATTCGATATGTCACTCTGCAACCACGCAGGCCATCAACCCAACTCCAAAATCAACCTGAACATGTATATTTACTACGAGATGACTAGATAGAATTACTTATATAATAAGTGACTAGATGAAAACACATTAAAATAATCTATAAGATATGTGCTTTATGCTTTAAAGCAATAGCAATAACGAATTATACAAGCTAAAATACATATTACTTTAAATGCTACACTAAATCACAACACTGCATAATCATGGAATGTAAAGACAATAAATAAATTACTTACAATCCTCAAATTTTAATAAAAATGCGTGTTTTAGTGATATCATATAATCGAATATTTTGCTTCACTTTTTTAGTGACCTGACGCAAAAGGCGAAAGACATCCCTGTAGCATTAACATTCAGCTTTTCCTAATTACCTATCAAATCTGTATAGACAGATAAACAGTAAAAACAGTGTTTTAAACAAAAATATTGACAAAAAAGACGGCGACACACAGTCCATTATTTTACAGATTTTCTCATGGCACCACGGACAGCCACACACCAACTCCAAATCATGGGCCACAGGAAGCTGCCTTTAGAAACGACGAATCAAACAGCAACATTGCTTAATTAGACAATAAAAATAACGGGTCAGGGTTGTCTTTAGCCTGAGGTGGTTACCATACAAGATTGGGGTAAATAAAATAAAGATATCACCCAGTAACGGGAACTTTTATCTGCAGAATGTTGATTATTCCATACGGCACTACATTATTTCATTCATTGATTAATGTTAAGTCGTATTATAGTTCATACGACGTGCTACACGGAATAAAAAAATATTAATCCTTTTGTCTATTACTGTATAATAAATAAAATTATCTGTAAGCACATTAACTACTTTAGAACATTCGCTTTTTATGTATATTCAGAGTTCTCATTATGTACACAAAGCTTAACACTACTATTAAATTAATCTAACATTACACTTGTAGATGATAAAGGCATCTCTAAAATAATTCCACTTACTCAAATTACGTGTAACAAAGTATGTGTAGGATAACTATAACTTTAATCGAATAACAACATTAACGCCATTAAATCGAAATAAGCATAGTTAACTAAACTTCAAGTAATATATATAGAGTGGGTAATACCGCCCTCTGAAATTCTCGAGTGATTAAATATAAATAAAAAGAATCAAAATAAAACAGTTACATTTTTGGACTTTAAGACTTTCATGGTTTGTTACATCATTGTTATATACAGCGTTCTGGTTTCTTACCACAGCATGACTACAAGATGAGTCGTTAATAGCGAAACAAAATATACAGTTTTGTCAGTAATTTTTAAGTAATTGCATGTCACGATGTCTGACCACCATGATATTCAATTATGTTTGTGAAATTATTGCACCAGTTCGTAATAAATTATTAATACAAAGATTGAACACTACAAAAAAGTTCCTTCGATCCGGCTGTGTTTGAACCAACGTCTTCCAGCAAACCGTGTTAGATGCTATGCCAACTAAGCCACGGAACGAACTAGCGGACGTTACGAATTTTTGCATATGCTTGTTGCAGATCTTTGCTTTTTGGGTTTTAACGACTATTTTGCCGTAGCGCCATCTGTAAAAGCTTATGAAAGAAGAAAGATAATGTCGGTTTTAGAGCGGTCAACTGCCGCTGGCCAGCCAGTCCGAGACCGGTACAAAGTACCGGAATAATAATAAGATGCCCAATGATTTTTAATTTATAAAACATTCTTCTAAATAAAAAATTAAACGAGATACAATAATTCCTGAATTTCAGACAGAGGTATTATGTACTCTATGTGTATAATTCCTTAGAACTTTAGGTAAATATACCTTGCCTATTACAATATCATGAGAAAGAGTTCCTTGTTTTTAATTGAAAGAATAAAAAGTTACTTTTTGGCCCTAAAGTAGTCTCGCTGTTATTTCAGAGAGAAAACACAAATATCTAAGGAACTATTTTTGCCCGAATCTAAGTCGCGTATTTTAGTAAAAAACCAACGCTCTGGGCTCGTTAAAGGTCGCATGGTCACAGATGATTAATGGAATCAACAGGAACCCGTAAAATATGATTACTTGAGTTTTATATTAGGGCAATTTTGGAGGTGGTACCATCGTGATATTTAATTTTGATAAATTGAAGTGAAATTATAAATAAATTGATAAAGGAAAAGGGAGAAACCCAGAAAGAGATAACGAGATGGACACGATGCAGCATCTGCCTTCAGTATCGTGAACTGGGGAAATGGAGAAGCTTTTTAACAGCGGTAAGAAATTCTTTTTTCTATCGCATTGATGGCATGCGCTATATTATTACGGCTCAGAACTTACTTTAACCGCGTTCTAATACTGTCATTAAGTCCTCAAAGCGTACAGACTAAAAAATAAAAATAAATAAAGTTTATTTTGGCTTGTACCATTATTGTTAAAATGCAACGAAATAAGCCAAACTAATAATAAATAAATAACGCATATACTCATAGCCCCGCGCTAGGGAAACCTACACCCAAACTTACGAGGAAACAAGTGGCATACAAATATTTCTGCCGGCCCAGAAATCGAACCCGGGACATCTGCGTGGCAAGCCAGCATGACAACCGTTCAGCCATAATATTGTATGAAAATGAACTTTTTTTTTAAATTAGTCTGCAAAAATGTCCTGGGCAAATTGATTTCTAACATATTTTTTTAATGTGTAGGAGTTACAAGCAGTGAGTCAAAAAAGAGTGTCGCTAACACTGCCATTAAGGTCTTAAGGCTTTACAGGTTATAACGTAAGGTGGGCCATCGTTTAAATCATACTACACAAATAATTCGGAAAATCTATCCATAGAATCATCTGAAAATCTCCATCAGAACAAATTACCCCTGTCCCGGCCATTATGAAAGATCAACGGAATATATCGGGCACAAAAAACTAATGCTTCGATGATATCGAAGATCGAACTTTTAAAAACTTCTTGAATATTAAATGTTAGTGCAATGAATTGGCTGTCTCTTGATTACTGGTTTGCGTGACTCGGAACAATAACGAGAATTAATTTTACTCAAACTCTGTTAAAAAAAATAAACATTCCGAAGTTTTGTAAAAGATTTGATCATATGGAGAGAAAGTGTAATGGGATTTTATAAAGTAAATAAATACGAAATATCGTCGACTTTAACATAGAACCGCGGGAACAATGGCAGGTGCATGATACCGGAATTATGTCAGAATATTGAAAATAAAAATTTTAATAAACGAACGGTCCAATCCCTATTGGGAATTTTGTGAGTTTATAAAGTCCGTTCAATGAATAACAACAAAAAGGACAAAGAATGTTAAAACATAATTTGAAATTTAGAACAAGCATTAATATTATGTATATTATATCGAATTCTCAGGTTTTCGCGACCGCGCATAGGAAATGGAAATATTTTATCGGATCTAAATAGTGTATATTCGTTTTTTTAAACAACCCTTTCTAGGTTCCATGATCCCTAATAATAAAAAATAGGGTGGTTGCATTGACTTACAATTATATGGACGTCGGGTCCGCGCTAAAAAGTGTCCGCACTTGTAAGGCGCTAAAATCGTATACAGAGCGCGACACTCCGCTTTAGTCTTCATTTGTTCTACGGACAGCGCGATACTGCGATGACATAACAATTTAAATTTCGAATAGGTTGACTTGGGACATTTTTTTCGTGGTTTTTGTATTAGACCCGTCGTCCATTTATTTGTAAGTCAATGGGTGGTTGCATTAATATTAGACAAAACTGGTTAATAACTTTATCATCTTCATTAGTAGTGGTTGAGCTCCATGTCAAAGACTTCATCAATTCAGGGTAGTACTGCCATCGTGACTATTTCTGCTGTTAAGCAGTAATGTGAGCATTTCTGTGTTTCGGTTTTGAAGGGTAAGTGTGCTGGTAAAATTATAGGCACATGGGACTTGTCAACTTATGTCTCAGGGTGACGGCAGTGGCTGTACCTCTCAGATCTTTGCAACTTAAAACTCTGAGTGGCACTGCATCTGTTATGGACAGGCGTGTCGCTTACCACCAGGCGCGCGACTTATTCGTCTCGGCGATTGGTATCATTAAAAAAATCTCAGTCAGCCGAGATCATGGGATGTGTAAAGTATATAGTTTTTAATCATCAAATAGATGGCTTTCTGGAACAGCGGCCTTTCTCAAATACATTTCGGCTCATCCGAAGAATAAAGTCCGATAGCGAAAAGAGAATAAGTACGTTACGAAAATAATTTCGTTATTCCAAGTAAGGCCTATGTAAAGGTGTTTTGAGAATTTATATAATCTTATTTCGTTTCGGAAATATGAAATCGAACAACGGTTGATCTGACATCCACAACGAAGAAGAACGAACGAGATGTGCTATGGTCCCGAGAACAAGTAGTCTTGCACATAAATCTTTGTTCGACGGATGTGTCGATTTCAATCATCAGAAAGATGGTTTAAAAATGCTGAGGCGTACATCCTGCCAAATGAAATTAATTGTACCCCGAACTAATGTCATCATTTAATTATTTTTTATCTAATGAAAAACTCGGTGAAGTCACTGGAATAAGTATTCCAAATTCTAATTCAACACATTGCAAATACAGCTGTGTAAATAAGTATCTATTTAAACATGTTTTTGATGTTAACCCTTTTTTGTATTAGCTTGTGTTCAATTCTGCGTGTTACGTATATCTTTTATACATAAACATAAGATGTACAAGCAGTGAGTAACAAAAATTTGGTTTTTATAGTGTTTATCTAACAGTAGACATTTTTCACACATTTTTCTCTTTTTTTTTTCAATAATTGACTTCACAGCTCGTGGGGCTGGAATTTTATTATTTACAATAAACAAGCAATGGCGCTGTGTTTTCTGCAGATGTTTTACCTTTTCTCCACAGAAACGGAGGCCATCATCGAATTCGTAAAGAAAAATAAGTCAACAAAAATGATTTGTGGTATCGCATTTGTTACTAAGCACCCCATCGTGACGTTATTTAAGTGGAGGTACATCAATTTTTGTATGTTATTTGAATAAAAATAATTTGCGTCGGGGTGACATAAATATGTAGATTTTGTACAATGCTTCAGCGTGAAATTTTACAGTAAAATGACGATGGTTTCTTCTGATTTTGCTTTCTAAAAACTGCTCTAGAAAATATAAATGGCGGAATTTGACGTCACCTATGTCCTTTATATTCGGGCCATGGTTTTTTAGTGCAAACTGACAGATTAATGTTTAATTAATTTCCTGTTTATTCACCTAAAAGTTTTTATTGTGTTGTTGCTTTTATCCGGAGGTACTGATTTTTCATCATGACGTCATCTTTCCGTCACCTTTAAGCACAACCCTAACAACGGCTGGTAATGTATAGGCAGTTCTTTTGTTGCTGCAAATGTTTATGGACGACCATCATGTAAAACAGCTCGTCTGCTCGTTTTGCTTTCAATTTCGCATAAAAAAAGTATTCAAATGTAATATAACACGAAAAATCTATTATTGATAAATTAACAAACACAGTGAAAAATTCACGACTGAACTCCAACCAGCGACCGTTGCCATAACGTGGCTACAGTCAACAACAGCCGCTGCAACAGGCAACAATCGCTGGTTTGAAGGAAATTTTATTTGTATTTGTTCGATCTTTGTATAAATAATAATAACTATCCAGTGGAGTCTTTTTACAAAGATAGATGAATATCATAGTGTAAGGCCACTACTACTACAAGACTACAACAGTGTAGTACGGCGCGCCACAAATATATGGCATTACTTGTATCCAGAAACGCAATTAGTAAAAACATCATGATGTTCAATAAAAACAAAATATAACAGAATTGGTTACGCATTTGTACTGTATTTTTTTTGTTTAACTATATTGGCTGGTACACAATACGCAACATTAAAATCAACTTATGTGTAGATAGGTAATCCCTACCAGGAAACTGGATCTGATTAATAAGTTTACACTTTATTTTAATAAATACACTACATCATATCGCGTATAACTATGTAAGTCGTAATTATCCCTTCAACTTTATTTACATTGCCTTAGAAACGAATGTGATAAAGCTTTACATAGATCACTATGAATAACAACTAGATGAAAGATTTACATTTATTGGTACTTTTAGATATAAAAGAGATGTAAAGCTATGTAGTACAATTACAAAGTGTATTAAAAAAGCATGTTTGAAATGTCACAGGATGTCTTTCCACTTGGCACTAAACATCTTATCTCGCGGATCTAACTCGCGTTTTAATATTTGCGGGTCAATTTGTATGTGAAGCTAAAAAACGTTTCCTTGAACCAGATATGAATTCCACAGAGAAAATTGTTTGGTATCATGGATAGAAAGATCCTATAAAATTTCACTCGTATTTTTTAACACTCCAAATATACGCACAACTAATTAAACCAGTATATTAATTCAATGACTCACGTCCCTAAACCTCGAGTGCAGGGTTCAGACTTGCACCATTAAGGCGTATAGAATCTCTTTATTGTGAGTCATAAGTCATGACGCAATACATGATCGTGTTATATTTCTCGTTCAAAATAGCGGTCGTGGTGTACACTGGTGTCACACGCGTTGAAGATATGATACATCAAAACAATACAATTGTGGATACACACGGCAGTGAGTGCCCCTTTAACCTTTCGTAGAGTTTTGCTGAACTGTTGCGTGACACCGTTTCGCACATTCTACATTCCATTATAAAAGCCGACAAGTCACTTTTGAACCCTGAAATTATAGCAACGGTTTCGACATGCTATATATTCAGTAGAGGCGATTTAAAATTCATTAACATTATCAGGGTCAAAATTGAATTTTGCAGCTGTGGAAGACTTTGTAACTAGCGAAAAGCTTTTTTTTTAAAGAGAAAAGTATATTAAAAACATATTTGAAGTAGTAAGTATGGTAGCAGTAGAGCTCTTTGTAAAAAAGTTCTACCAGGAAGTACCGCCACCGTATCTATTTCTGTGGCAAAGCTGTAACGTGACCATTATTGCGCTCCGGTTTTGACGGTTCTGATGGCGAAGTTACAGGCACATGGAACTTGTCAAGGTTATGCCTCAGGGTGACGGGTGTAGTGGTAGTGTTCCTCAGAGCATTGCGATTTATTCATCTCGTCGTCTGATGTCATAAACAAGTACGATTTGTTTACTAACTTTGAACATCCTTCTGACCGTATCCTTTGGGATCGATGCGATGTATTTTGCTTACATTTATCTTTATCAACCACCACCTTTTTGTTTGAGACCCCTCCTTTGAGAAAAATTAAATAATACATCACACAAAATTCAGTCACACCCAGATAACCCAAAAAATCTTAGCATGTTTGACCAATGTCCTTGTGTTCGCGTCAAAAAACCTGTCCACTGTAATTATGAAGAAAGAAAGAAAATGTTAAATTCTTCTGGGATTTAGAAAATACAAAATATAATCCATATATTCTCGAAGTTCAAATGTGAAATAAGAACAATGGTTGAATGCCAAAGTTAGTATTTATTCCTCTTACACTTATGACGTACTTGTTTGCTTCCCTTCCGCAGAGCTGCTTACATAAACAGTGACCCCATTGTCTATAAATCATGTACGTTTATTAACGACAACTACATTTTTGATTTATTGTTCACTTTGGTTTTCTTTATTATCTTTATGACGAACTTTAGTCTCTTTTCCATGATACCTAGTGACGGGATGAACAAGTCGTACGCCTGGTGGTAAGCGACACGCCTGTCCATAACAGTTACAGTGCCGCTCAGAACTGTCTCGTGTTTGTATCCATCAATTGATGACACATTCGCCGGTTGCGGCAATCGGACACTGTTGCCAGTTTCCGCAACTGCAGTTAGTATGACAATAGAATATTCACGTGTTGTTGCCGGTTGCTTTTATTCAATATACCCCGGCGCCTTCATCGCTAAAGCACTGCTACTGCGACTGTCGGCCTTTACATTTTAAAGCTACTGTTCTTTAACATCGTTGCAAAATGTGGACCCTACTATTTTCTTTCCAATTAATATCCAATCATATTGTCAAGCAATTCAAGTTATATTAGATGGCCTTTCAAACTTGTTTAACTGCTTTCTAGAGGGTTCTGGTTTCCATCACCCTCGTTAGTGCTTCTTTCTTAACCCAGCTGATTTAAAAAAAAGAGGAAGTTATGAACAAAAATATTAACAAGCTTAATTGCAAGGTTCAAAAGTTTTCATCAATCCAACACAGAAGAATCCAGATACTGAACCTAATCGTTGCTTTTACCATAAGTGGCAGCAACGTCTGTACAACTTCTTATCTATACTGTACTTGAATGTGCATAAAAACCCCTATTGCAAATATAATCGAGACGGTATATATCGAATACAGCTTTTTTTATTTAATTTTTCTTTCTCCGCATTAAAGGAAAAAACTATTTTCTAGTAACGGTATCTTTTCTTACATCTTGTAAATGTAAAAAGGAACAATTATATAAAGTTGCAAAATAAATTTACCAGCCAAATTAAACGCTGGAAGAACTGTGTTAAAATTAACTTCTTTTTATTTGACTTCTCTTTGATGAAGAAAGTTTTTTGATCAACCTTAATGATTTTACGAAGCGAACACGAACACAAAATTACACTCGCTAAACAGTTTACGTTGACTAAGTGGGTTCTTCATCGCCTTCAATTGGTTTCGTTTGTCCGATACCATAGTATTTCAAGGCATCCTGTATGTGTTGTACCTGCGAAAAAAATACATAATTAATTAAAAGAAAAACAAAACACGCCAGCATCCGCTAATTAAAAGAAAAAACAAAACACGACAGCATCCGCTAATTAAAAGGAAAAACAAAACATGACAGCATCCGCCATGTTGGAATTTTCAGGACGTATTATTTTAATAACTAGCTGGTACCCGCGATTTCATCTGCGTGACTTAAGTACTTCGAGTAGCCTAACCTACTATTTTTTATCAAAATCTATGTGAAAAAGTAATACATATAAATAAAACAAAATACGTATCAAAACAATTCAACGAATAAGAAAAATATTCAACACCATGGTGTCTTATTTTAGTACATTTTTATAAATGTTTTACTTAATAATTACAGGCTTCCTTCATTCGTACTCAACATAAAAAATATTAAACTATTTTTACAGTATTTTTGTTTTTTTGAAATACAATGACAAGCATATGGGACTTAGCAACTTATGTCTCAAGGGGACGGGTGTAGTGGCAGTGCCCCTTCGATCTTTGCGGTTTAAAGCTCTGAGTGGCACTGTAATTGTTGAGAATAGGCGTATCGCTACCACCAGGCCCACGACTTGTTCGTCCTGTCACTTGGTATTATAAAAGAACTGTTGCGATTGTATTTTAACTAACGTGAGTTTTGAAAACGATTTAACAATTTAGGTTGAGAACAAGTAAGTACACTTACATTTACATTATACTAACTTTAGCGCCAAGCGGGTTGTTCTCTGTATTTGATCAGTATACCATAGTAGTTTGGTGACTGCTTACTCTAGTTTCAGAGTTTATATGTAAGCTGACGTTGAAGGAAAGTTTGAAAGCGTATCTAGGCCTGTTTTTTCTCGTTTTAGTTTGCTACTTCCACAGAATCTTGTTCTTTTGTTTTTATTTTTTTGTTTCATATTTCGTTTGTTTTAGATGAAGTTAAAGTTGTTTTTGCAAGCTCTGTTAACTCATAATTAGATTATTGTACATCTAATTATGATCTCCATCATCTTTCATTTATATTCATAATTAATTTAAGTTCCTTTAAATTAAGATAGAAATTAATCCTTATAATAGACCCTTTCGATCGGCATCATAAAATACGGGATTTTTTTCCACATTTGGTTGGTTCGATTTCCAAATGAGGCAAATAATTTTTTAAAAGTCTTTGAATGCAATATCTACCTATATCGAGCCATAACTGTCGACTTCACGTAAGCTAGATTCTCACATAAACAGCGGGTCAGTTAAATTTAAAAACTTCATAACTCTGATTTTGGACGACATTTTTTACCCTTCAAGCGTAACATCGGGCAATGAAAGGTTAAAATATAATTTCTAGACCTTTTTTAGTTATAAAATAAAGGTTTCGTCATAGATTATTGCATAATTATTTCTATGTGCCCAATCAACAGTTCGCATTAATGAAGGTTACAAGGTTTACAAAAGTAAAAGTAAAAGTAAAAATGAAATTCTTACTTGAATTATCTTTAAAGGGAAAAAATGAAAAAGAACTCAAGTATGTGAGAGTATATAATGCAATCATCACGATTTGTTGACTAATAGCTTTTCAGTACAGTAAATTCACTTTGTATACGTATATGTAGGTTGCCTATCATAAGTTAGAAACATGATTTACAGAATTTTGTTTCTTCGAAAACCTTTGGACTTTTATTGAATAGATTTTGTTTCATTTGTCCGAAAACACGTTACGGTGTTTTTCATTACACCATTTCATGTTTCACTATTTTGACATATAGACAAAGTATTCGTTTTCAGATTTTTATTTCCCCAACAAACCGTTTGACAAACGTATTTAATTGAAAATTTTTATTTTGTAAAAAAACGATATCCATAATACATTTTTGTTATATTATTTCTTATTACAGGCATTAAATGTATTGGAACGTGTCGCACAATACAACTCGTCAAATTACAGCAGCTCGCGTCTTTAGGAAATATGGTAAACGAGATGCAAGTTAATTTGATCGAGTTGTAGTCGTTCGTTTCGCTAGTTTCGCTCGTTTATATCGTGTCGCCTGTTCATATACTAACCTAACCTAAACCCACAGGAGGGGGTCGACTCAGGTAGGAATGAAAAAAAAATTCGATTCTGGTACTGACATCGATACAGTTATACGTTATTTATCGAATACTCAAGACCATTGCTTTTAAATTTCAGACGACAGCAAGATCATAGCATACTGGTATGATGAAAATTACGTAAGTGGATCTTGCATTACACCAGCAAAGTATAGTCCAGAATTTTGGAGCTGTACGGTAAAATAGTAATAGAATAACAATTTTGTCGAAACGAATTTTCAGCAATCTAAATTATATGAAACACAGACAGTATAACAAACATGATTAGACCAAACAAACTTCTGCCCAAAGAATAACGTATGTGTAATAATTATTCTAACAATAGGTTTTCGGACAAACGATACTTCTGCTGTAAGACATTTCTGTGTTGCAAACTTGTACCAAAACTGTCATCGCACTAATGAAAAAAGTTAAACCGTTTTCCAAGTAACGAAATTCGGAAAAAAGAAATTCGAGTTTGTGATAGATTAGGTATATGTGTGATGAACAAGAAAGGACAGCATCTCTCTGCATTACAAACGCTTTGAGGAACAGCGTAATGACCTGTTTGTCCGAGCTTCCAGGCAAGTACTGAATATTCATTAGATGGACAATACCGTAACCCTTAATTCTGGTTCTCGTTACTTAATGGCCCCATTTATAGGTGAATACGTTAGCCGTGTTAATCAACATGTTCGCAATTAATGTTTATGTTAGTCGACAAGTCACACGACGTCATGGACATTAAATGGAAAGATGTGGTGTTGGTGGTTATAACAAAAATAGTCCACAGGATCCATGGTGATCAGAGATGGATTTTGTTAATGCTGCCGGGCTTAAATCGGATTAAAACCTAAAATATTTGTTGTAAATCGAGTTTTGTTGGAATTTAATGATATTATTACAAAATGTTTATTGCGTTCTGATTCGATTTGCCTTTCAATTGAATCGATTCACTTGAAAATCGCATTAAACATCGTACATCGTTTGTTTTGTATGGAGCTGCCTCTTTTTCGTCTATTACAGTTATTTGTTATGCAATACTGCAAAGTTGTTGTTTGACGGGAATGCTGAGGGTAGCGAGGGTTTCAAGCCACGAGACGCAAAACAACTTGCTGCCGAGCGGCACACACAACCTTTCACCTCACTATAGCGAGTAAAATTGTAGATGAAAGAAATACAGTTTAACTATAACAAATCAGTTTTAATAAACAAAATTAGTTATCGTTGTCAGTTTAATGTCGACAATAATAAGAATAAAATATATCAACGAATTTATATTACATAAAATTATGTAGGATAACTCGCGTAGTAGAACGTGTCATTAAGTTTTTTTTTCATCGAAAGAAAAAGTTAGGTGCACCACAGTCCATCGTTCGAATTTCAAAAACCTAATGAGAAAGACTAAAACTAAACCTAACTAAACCTTCTAATCTAAAGAAAGCCTTTCCGAGCTAGTGAGGTGAAAAGATTTTTTATACCGAAATTTGTAATAAGTATGCAATTAAATCAAATTCAGTATTCGCCGTTTTCACCCACGATTATGGTCAGAAATGTGCTAAAACCCGTTTGCGCTTTGGGTAAAAATCCGGTTAAAATACGAGCAAGTTCACTGAGTTTTAACCCACTACACATCTCTGGTAGTGATAATAACTATTCATAATCATGATAAATTATTTTGATATTATTGATACATTGATATGATATTTATAAAAAATGGACGTCAAAAGTTTGCTATCGCCGTGATCGTTACATCTATTTTCCGAGTTTTATTGAAATCGGTTATCGGAAAGTGGGAGAAATATAAACCGGATTCGTTTCTTAATTTGCCATCCTTAGAGGTGGATTGTTTGTATCGAATTTAAAATGGAACTTATACTGAGATACTCCGTTTCCATCACATACGTCACTCTAACCCCAAAGTACGTAACTAAGGAACTTTTGTTATGAAAATACCACAAATGCCCAGATCCGACACAACATAGAAAATTAAGTTTTCTACATTGACTCAGACGGGGACCTCGGAGATAGCGACACCATGACAACTATTTATTTTATTTTTATTTATTCGTACGTATTTTTATTTAGTCCTACGGGATTCTCGTGTGGGGTAAAGCGGCAGATATACAAACCATATTTGTATTGCAAAAACGAGCGATTCGTTCTGTGTACCGTTTAGATTCTCGGGTTTCTCTCTGAGAAAAGTTTAAGAAGACTGATTATGACTTCATTGGTATCTTCACTTCAGGCATCACAGTACATTTACTCAAATATTTTGTATGCCCGTAAAAATATACATAATTTCATTAAAAAAGAAGATACTTATAATATTAATCTTAGAACTAAGTCCTAACTCATGGTACCACGATTTTGTTTAACTAAGATAAACGATTCTTTTATGGGAAACGGTATAGGTACGTTTTCACGATAAGATTCCGGAGAGTATATTAAGATTATCATTTCCTAAGTTTAAAACTTACATTAAAAGTATTCTAATTGAAAAGTCATATTACAAAATTGAAGAGTATGTTTTAGATAAAGAAGCATGGAAAGACAACAGGAGTCTAGATTCCACACAATTATGATTCAAAGTATATTCCAAAGCATTTAAGTTTATTTGAAAAGAGCAATCCCTAGAGTTTCTAGCTCGTTCTTCTCAGGGAGGTTAGCGTAGTGAACGATCAGTAGCTTAAAAAATGACGTTTTCAAGTGTAAACATTTTATCTATGGAGTAAATGATTATTTTACTTTCACTTTGACTTTGATTTATTGAGGTTCATCAGCAATTGTTACATCGATACACGTCCATTTTACATTGGTAAGGGTGTTTCGTTAGAAGCGCAACTATTTACAGACGAAACACAGCTTGCATTAAATTGAGCAGAATAGTCTTAAAACTACAGTGTTATATATACAAATAAACAAACACAAAACAAACTGAATATAACGAAAAAATATGATAATCGGAATAAAAATATACATCCTAAATGTAATATAAATTTTTGCAATTAATGCTAACTGCTAGTTCACTAGCTAAGGATTGCCTGGTGGAGACCGGTTATCGAGTCCGAGAAAATATCTACTGTTGCACTATACTCATTGTGTAGTCTGTTAGTGTGCAGGCTAATTGATCAAATAAGTCGTAGAAATTGTAAAGAACCCTGCTATTAATGAATATTAAAGCAGGGTTCTTTAGTTATGTTACTATAAGATTTTAGACCCTGAAATCACGGCGCTAATGTCGACATTCGCTATTCGTATCGTAAGCAAAAAGGAATTAACTACAAATTCGCCTTTGCAGACTTCTACGTTCATATTACGATATCTGAAAGCAATAACTCACCTGGGTAGCATTCTGGTCCGTTCCGGGATGCGTGTACTTGTGTAGAAAATAACATGTTCCAGGAATGTCCTTGGGGAAAGAATTCGGCAAGCAAGAGCGGTCGCGCGGCTCCATTTCGAAGCCAGAAAATTTTATTAGCCACCTGCGAAGGAAAAAAGAAATAGTTCCTTAGTTGCTCGTGTTATCCGGATCCCTTTTTCGTGGAGAGATTTGTACGTTTTCTATTCTTCTTGTGAATCAAAATGCGTGGAAGCAATGTCAATAAAATATAAGTTATTTTTCTATTTCAGTGCGTACCTAGTATTGGGGAATTTGGGGAATTATTAAGCTTATATACTACATTACTCACCAGGGCTTCGTGTACATCAAAATGTACCTAGTGTGAAGTGTGAAGTTTAGACCCTGACAATATTATTCATATGTAAATAAACGCCCATATCGTTATAATGAAAATATCGCATTCAAATTAAGCATTATTACATTGTATATCTAGAAAAATACGTTTTTCATATAAAACTGAGGGCCTGAAACATGTACCTAATTATATTAATACATTTTATGTCAGTATAGTAATAGTTTGCTGGGTCCTAGGAGATTAAATTTGTTTTCGTCACACTTGCTCATAAACTACTGTTTACTGTCTACTGTTTATGGTACTCCATAAATGCAGGCAAAGCAGGCTGTAATGTGCGGCGGGCTTTTCCATTACCATTTTCTTTTTTCATTACAGTAATATTTTTTTTAAATTAATTGCACTGTACTTTTAATGCTCGAAAAATTAGGGTTATTTCACACAAGCTTGAAGTATACAAAAAAACTAAACCTTTGCTAAATTAATTTTATAAATTCTGCAGCCTTTTCGGTTTTAGGCACACAAACTGAGACACCTCCTTTTGCCCTCTGACATGTTTGACGTACCGTTTATTGGTTGTTTATGTTTTGGCTTAACATGTTATTTATGTCAAAAAGTGTCATTGTGCAATAAAGGATATTTGTATTTGTATTTTGTATTTGTATTTTCAGTATTTTGAACTAATTTATTTTATATCTTTTACCATCATGGCTGTATGCGTTTTTGCCTTTTACGTTTTAGTTCGAGTTGTATTATCTATGGAAGAATAGTTGGTCAACTGTTTTTATAAGAAAAAAAACAAAAACATATTTGCAAAATCTGTAATTGTTGTGTTGTGAAGCGATATTTATTCGTAGAAGAAATAAATTATCATTATATTTATTTCCTCGCAAATGTGATAAAAAACATTGCATATAGCACGGGTGGTAAATAAGGAATTCTATTACAATTCAATGACTCATGGTCTTTCACGTGATCAAATACTTATATTATCGATCTTTATTGAATATCATAATTTTACTACCATAACACGGTGGTAAAAAACCGAAAAAAAACCCAATACGAAAGAATTGTAACAAACATTTCCTCGTAAAGAAATTCTTATTATTAAAAGCCGTGGTAGCCCAATGGTTTGACCTCAAGCAGAGGTCATAGCTGCGAATCCGGGCTTGCACCTTTGAGTTTCTCGGATGTACAAAATTGAATTTGAAATTTACCATGAGCTTTTCGGTGAAGGCAAACATCGTAGAACAGAATAGAATACTTTTATTTGCCAGAATACAGTATTTATACAGATCTTGAGTAAAATTAGATACACTGTATTCAACCTGCACGCAGGTGTGCAAATCTTAATGGTATTTCACATTTGTCTCTACAATTACAAATCAATTTGCATTTCGAATGAATAACGATTGGTATTTGTAATTACTAAATTGTTTTGTCTTTGAATTTTGTCAATTGTGATTTAAAAGCAAGTGATTTAATTACATTAGATAAATTATTAACAAATTCATTTTACTTTACTTTTCATTTTAAATAATCTTTGATATCATATATATGTCGTGGCCATATCGTAGATTTGCTCATTTCATGAAATGCTTTAGTATTTCATGAAATGGTCGCATTTCATGATGTGGGCAACTCAATTTGACCAGATCATAAAATCGTCTACGTTTCACGATTTTGTCATCCACGTTTGGCCGAATCGTATAAATAGGGTGTCCATAAAATATTTGATAAAAATCCAGAATATGGTAAGAACTTATTTATTGTAATTTAAGTCCAATTATACAACCTTATGATCACTTGATCACCTTATGAACCCTATGAATCACAAACTTATGAAATTTTCGTAACAAAATTAAACAAATTTATGTAACAATATTAAACAAATTTTGTTAAATAGGTATGACACATGTCAAGTTACACATTTATTTTTAGAATAGAATCAAATACTTAGAAATAAGTAGGTACGTACTTTAGTTAATAGTTACAACAAGTAATATAAAAATCACATGGAATTAAAATTAAAAATTATTATTTTATATGAATTAAAATTAAAAAGTCAGTCTTACACCCTTTCAGTCATTTGTTCGCGCATGACAAACTTTGGTGACACTTTGAAGTACAAAGTGTTTTGTTCTTGAAACATGGGCATCTCTTCGTACAGCACTGATTTTTTGCTGGCTTGCAAAAGCATTTTTTAAAGCCTTGACCTCCAAATGCAGATTGGAAATTTACAGCTTCCCACAACGATATTGGCAATTCGGATATAACTTCGCAATAATCTTTCGATGACGCTAGCAGATCCTGCCGGGAAAACCAATTTTTAATTGTTCCAGAGCCTGTTCCGATTTTGTATACTCCGTTCCTAAAATCAACTACTTTTCCAGCAATATTTTTGGTGTCAAGAGGTCCACGGTCAATTTTTGGTACATTCAAAAACACGGAATTTCCAATTTCTAACAGAGGAAGTTTCTTGGCGGTGTTATCGACCATTTTCTCTGCAGCACGTTTAACACCGTGATGAGCTTGATCTCTTTCATTAACAATCAACTGTTCCTTTTGGCAAAGAAAACATTGAACTTGAGATCCATAACCTTCTTCTCCACAAGCAACGCCACAAATAGCATGCACAGGTTTGGAACATAAACTACAGAAATGAGCTCCGGATGTGACATTGCCACAGACGAGACACACTGAACCATCATCTACCTCTAATATCATATTATTATCTATTTCAATTAGTTCAATGTTAGACAAACCCTCATCAGCAACTGATTTATTAACTATTACGACATTTGACGATGACGGCATAACATTAACTATCTCTTTGTTCTCCGGTGTAATATCATTCTGGTTTATTTGGTGCATTTCTTCCTCCTTTTTCTCCTTCTGATTGATTAGGTTCAATTCGTCATTCTTCTTCTCATTCTGATTTATTTGGTTCAATTCTTCTTCCGTCCTGATTGATGTCATAATACTTTCAGGAATATTACAACCTTTCAATATGTTTTCGGCTCAGAACCAAACAATGCACGGTAAGGGGATCTGCCAATTATGCGGTGATATGAAGAGTTTTTATAAAATTGAACAAAAAAACAACCAATGGACCAATTAGTAGACTTATTGTCTTGCATCCAACACCGCAACATATTTTCTACATCTTGATTGGATCTTGTGTTTGAGGACGTCGAGGACTACCGTAAATAATTTTGCATTCGGGCCACATTGACACCAGTTCTATAACATGCGCGGTGAACTCTCTTCCATTATCACTTTGTAATATGAAGGGGGCGCCAAATTCCAAGAATATTTTTAAAAGTTCCATGGCTACTTCTGCAGCTTTCTTCGATTTTAGTGGTCTGAGGTGTAAAAATTTTGTTGCATGATCTTGATAATTCATCAGCCATTTAAATTCTCCATCCGGGGCAGACTGTAAATCGATCAAATCCACCTGTCCTCGTGTGTTAAAATCCTTGGACACTATCGGCTGAGTTACTATACCTTTCCTTGGTACTGCACGTTTCTTCTCACAAACAGAGCACAGGTCAACAAATAGCTCAATAGGTTTCTTTGGAATATAAAGCCTATTTTTAATGTGTTGAATCATTTTTAGTCGTCCACCATGTCCAACAGTTTTATGAACTTCCTTTAATATTTCAAAAATACTTCTCCACTGGAATTATTCGAATAGTAGGATCGTCTACGCATTTTTTCTTGAATATAAGGTATTCCTCGTCCGCTGTTTCCATAATGTCGTATTTTGACAGCCAGTAATAATCCATGGACTTCTTTTGCGTAGTCACCCTACTCTCCTTAATTTGGTTTATAACCTAAAAAGAAAAACAAAACAATCTTTATAATGTCATAATTAACAAACTTAGAATAACATCAATTAAATGGAAATACAATATACGTTAGCTAGGATAGAGTAATTTAATAAAATAAATGAATAATGAAGTAATTTAACAGTAAACTACTAACCTGTAAAATCCGAACCGAAGTCCAAGGTTTTTTACATTTTGCTCAGTTTTTGCGTGACTTGCATAGTACTCCAGAACCTTTTCGTCGTATAATCTTTTGTCGTCACTTTCTTCTTCACTTAACAACGAATTATTATTTTTTTCTCTGCGAGAAACAACATTATCGTCCGCGGCCGCCATCTTCACACATAAACAAAGCGCTTACAGCGCCTCTACCGGTAATTCATGTAACTATTTTACGATATGATCAAAATAATCTTGAATACTTTATGAAATAGTCGCGCTTTTAGTTGACCACATCGAGAAACGATTTTTATCATTGATCTGCCCAAACCATATCATGATGTGGCCAATAGACAGTCAAACATTTCATGAAATGCGACCATTTCATGAAATACTAAAGCATTTCATGAAATGAGCAAATCTACGATATGGCCACGACATATACACAGATCACATAACAAGTATAATTTATATTTATTTATATTATTATAATTTCTTTTTAAATATGTTTATTAAGGGTAAGTCTGCAATTGCTGCAGGCAAAGCATTATATATTTTTATGGATATATTACAGCAATTCCTAGAAAAGCAAGTAGTAATGAAAGAAGTGTTAAGTCCCCAAGAAGCATTGGGTCAGCGTGACGGACTATGGCCAAAACCCTCGCCTGATGATGTTTAAAATATATTCCAAATTGTGTAAACTGTTAATTGTTCTTTGGTAAATTAGAAATAAGGTACTTAAATTAATATTTTTTGTTACTAGATAGTTCAGAATACGGGTACTAACACAATATCAATCATCTAAATTAAAATACTCATAATTATGCTAATGAAGGATGACGAAAGCTGACCCAATAATTATAAAATCAACGAAGAGCCGTTCATGGAATTTGCTAGTCAAATTTTGCGTTTTAGTTTATGCCTACTTATCAATATATTTTTGTATATTTTTAGAAGTCCGGAATAAAGAAATTGTAAAACAATGTATTTTCGAATAAATGCAAGAACATAACGCAATTGATTCAGTTCGACCATAGACTAAGTAACATCCTTGTATGTACGAACGTTTCATTTTAAGCATTATTGAATGTTTACCTACCTAAAATATTGGATATTTTATAGTTTACATAACAGTAATGACACCGAGTAAAAAATAAAACACAATGTAAAAAAATGTTTAGACTATGTTTAAATTACAGATAAGAAAGTTAACAAAGGAACGTTTTGACTAAAGGCCTCTTGCCAATGTCAATGTCACGTTGAGACTGAGAACAGTGTGACTATTTGTAGCAGATTTCTGCTGTTTGGGCAGATTTAATTTTTATTAATTTTCATTCCGGCAGAATATATTGACGTTTTATTAAATGTGTCAAAGTTTGAAATATTTTGGAAATATTCTTTTTTTATAAAATATACTTGTGCATTTGACCTCGATCTCACCTGATGGAAAGTGACGATGAGGTCGACGATGGAGCGTGCACACCTAAATAATGCCTATTCATTCTCGCTTTGAAAAGACCCAAGTTATTAAGTTCAGGGAACAAGTCTGCAGGCAGTGAAATCCACTCCATAGCCGTTCCCCATATAAATGTGGAAGCGTAACGCTTCGTGCGAATCTTTGGAATATCCACAACATAGGGGTGGAACTCAAGCCTACGCCTAGACCCCCGGTGATGGAAAGGGGAAGGCGGAATTAAATCGTGTAATTCCATCGCACGCTCTCCGTGATATATCCTGTAAAATACCGATCTTTACGGCAGTGTTCAAGGCTCTGCAGCTTCGCCTCTACTAATTTCAACAAGTTCTTTATTATTTTTTGAAAAATACTGAAAATTTGTTGTTATCAGCTACTACGAACAAAATCTGTAGTGAAATACAGTACAATATAAACATAATCTATATCAACTTTATAACCCCAGCTTCTACAAGTTGTACTCAATTAGTTTTTTTGATGCTCTGATAATGAATCATAAGTATGGATAGGTAACTCTAATGAACGTCGTCAAAAACACTGGGTCACAAAATAAACGGTATGTCGCCATCCTTCTTTAGCACATTCTTTGTTTCAATGATGCACGTAGTGGCAATGAAAAGGTTATGAATTCGTACATTTTGGAAATCTGTACCAACTTGATCAATAGTTCTTAGTCTCTGCGAGTACGCGCATATATATGTATATCGTATGGTTTTGTGTAAATATCCGCTCACGTGATGCGCCCTTCTACCACAAAATGGCGACTAGTTGGTTTTGCAAAATACAAAAGGATTCAGTTTAAATACAAGTTTTTATAAATAAAAATTATTATTCTGCATTGCTAAATAAATACCCTCCGTACTACCAACAAAAACATCTCAAATAAAATGCAGTAATACACCGCAAATCCTGTACTTAAAAAGCACTAATGAAATTTTTGGTGTACTTGGATAAATATGATAATATTCCGTTTGAGTAGTTCTAACGTTTACCATGAAATTACTCCTTAAAGTATAGTTTATAAACATTTATATTCAGGATAAACTTAAAAAACGCTACTTACGGTATGTTTTCAATAAATAAACACCGAAATCATCAAACAATAACACACACGATTGTCGTGACATATTTTTGAAGTTGTTTATTTTTTTTAAATGATAGACCCAGGCATTAAAAACTTTATGGTTTGCTAGAGTAGTTACCGAAATAGCAATTAATATTAGTTCTTTTACCTATTATAGCTTCGATATTCGATAAATCGGTATAAAATCATCACCAGCACCTCTAGGTGTGGTATGCGTCTACGGCTGCATGTATCGCGTGAGCGGTTAAATTGCAAATTGTATAAAGCGTTAATTGTTATTCAGTAAATAGAAAGAAAGAAACGTTTATTCAGCTTATGACGACTCAAACATAACAAAACATAACATATCCAACGCGTCCAAAATATGGAATAACATTCCACCGCCTATAAGAAATCTTAAATCAATTTACTATTTAAAATTCGCACTTTTAAAAAAAAGATTCTACAGAATATTTTGACGCGTGTCTGATATAAATATCAAAAGTTCACAAATTACCCTTAATCTCCTTTACACTACCTGCCTACAAAATATTTTCCCTGCCATAAATACTTTATCCTTCATACTTATATATAAACCACACGTGCACTCCACTCACTTATTCCATACCTACACACACAAAAACACATCTCTAAGCAAAACACACATTCATCTACAATTATTATACAACGACACATCTCTTGCTATCACATATACATCTTTCACATTTTTTCTTTTCTTTCTAGTTACCTTGTTCACATTTTATAGCTTATATAATAGGTGAACACCTATACAGTTAATATTATAACTACATAGCTTACATTCTAACTCCATGTTGATTCTCTATTCTGTGCTACTTCTTTTTTTACCGGCTCACCTTAGGACCTGACAGAATCATCAGCGTCGTAGTTCGACTGAACTGCGGCATAATGCTGAGTCGGGCCCTTTTTGTTGACACAGTAGACTCAGTGAGACAGACAATGCCACTACTAGATTAGCCTTTCTTTATGATTACCATTGTACCTATATCATAAGCTTGTTTGTAATGTTATTTATCATTTTAATCAAATTAATGCTATTTATCTAAATTGATGTTTACATATACATATAAGCTACAACGTATCCAAATCAGCATATGCTCGGCTCGCCTGCTGTATCGCAGGTTTTCTACATATTTTTTAAGGTTTTTTTTCGAGTTGCGTCCTTGTTTTTGAATGTTTAACGGCAATAACACGACTTATGTTAACAAACTTTAAGACATAATTCGACTTAGTCCTTTAACTGCGACTGTTCTATGGTTACAGCAATACTTATGATACTAACCACATTGATAAAATACATAAAATCGTTAAAGGAATATAAAGAACAGTTTTCTGAAGCATACTATTAACCAATAACAACCCGGTAAAGTCGCGGGTATGACCAATCGTGTCCAGTGGAACAAACGGACTGCCCAATTGTACCTTTATGTATACTGTGGAATAAGACAATAGTCGCTTTTAGTTCTACTTTTTCCCAGTCATTATGTGTCTTTATGTGAAAATATATCTCAACTTATTCGTTAAACTTGCATGTATTTTTTGAGTTGAGAGCACTTGTACCTTTAGAGTCATAAAAAATGCCCGATAAGTAAAATTTTGCCTTTCAACAGTGAGTTATGCCCTTAGTGCAATAAGAAAAACAACGTTAGGAGACTACTAGAGAGGTCTCCTATTGATCTGTTATGTAATAGGACACGCTGAAGCGTATGGTGCAATAATAACAAAAGGGCATAACTCGTCTTATTCCCTATTTTAATGGAGGCACTGAAACAACACATTTAAATTAATTAATGGGACCTGTAAAGAATCAGTGACATGGGTTTGTTTGAAAAAACAAATATGCGCTATTTTATTCCAGTGTGTTGTAATCGCTTAAACATCGTAACATAAACTCAATAATAAATCGATCCTGTTCGTTAAATTTTGCTCACTGTCGCTATTCATGCATAAATTGTGAAACCCAGAATAAATCAAAAGAAGAGTTAAATTTTCGGATGCTTAAACATTTGAGAATGCAAACAAACAAAAACTAAGTTTCTGAGAAATCTTGCCGCAAAAGGGCGCATTTCTTGAGCAAACAAGAAACTGTGAGCGAACGAGATTATCCGAAGAGCTTCTGCAAGTTTTCAAAGAGACTTAATTCCAGACGGTATATTTGTAGATTTCTGCAAATGTCAGTATGATAATTTCAAGGAAGAGAACATTAATACGTCTTTTATTTGCTGCAGTAACAATTTAAAGTATTAAGTGCAGTTCACTTTACAGATAAAAGTTTGTGAACTCAGAGAAAAGGTCGAGTGTCTTCCTACTTCGCTAGGGGCAGTCAGCAACATTTTTGCTTTGCTCTAATTCAGCGTTGACTTTGTTGGTGGTAAATTTATGTCATTAATTCAAATGAGAAATCAAAAAAAGGAAGGTTCAGAATTCGACTGTGTTTTTATGCATGTTACGCGATTCGGCTTTTGTGAACCGATTTGCATGGTTATTTTTGCCGGAAAGTGGGTACTTCAGTAATGGTCCCATCCAAATTGGAACAAAATTGGATATCATCCACTATCCGTTCACCGATTGAAATAAAACTTGCTAAAGAGATGTAATTCCGCAAACGTTTAGAGATTGATATTAAAAAGGCATTATTATTTCGGATCTAAATCAAAAACTTTTTTTAAACAAACCATAGTTTCAGGCTCTTTGCAGGTCCCGTAGCCACGTCTTATTGAGATGGTTAATAGTCATAAACCTGTATGTCTAATATTTATGGAAACTACCCTAGTCGGAGCTACATTTACAAAAAATATTAATTTGACTACATTATTTTTGATTTACCAACGAACAGTCCTATTTACGCTATATATGTTTTGCTATTTTTTATTTCATTGATTTAATTGATAAAAACTTAGTGCCATCGAGCATATAACCAGAAATTGAGACGAAATTGTGGGCAAATGGACTTTATATCACTTTTAAATATCAACTCTCGTTTGCACTAAAATCACAAATTACAAAACTGAGAATACAGCGCCAGCTATTGACCTGTGTGTACGTCTCCGTATATTCCAAAATTCTTCTGTATTTATTGTAATAAAGAAAATATCTCTAACAGTGGGCTGTTCCATTCGGTACGGGAAAAACAGCAAAACATCTAATTACAAAACAAACGGAATCACATTTCATCGGTAATTAAATATTAAGTAATATTTCAATTTGTAAAGTGAAATAATTGACGACACTCGTCAATTGTTTCTAATTCGACCTGGCCAATTGTCACCCTAATGATATGACAGAATAGTTTTCAAACAAATTAAATGACATTTCGTGCCAACAGAGTTGACCGGTTGAGTGTATTAGCAGAGCGGAAACAATGTTTACTTTCCTAGCGTCAACTTTCATATAACATAGACTGACATAGATTTTGGTGCTACCATTAAAAGCACATAACAATAAAAATTTAAATACCTCTAGCCAAGTAATTTCCTGTCACATAAGTACTAGAACATCGAAATTCACTCCGGAGCACTACTCAGAACACCCAGACGTGAACCAATTTAGAAAAAATCATTTCCAGGAATTGAACTCGGGACTTCTTCGTAATATTGCAAACCGTTGAGCGCTTCTTCTCGGTGGACCACTTGGCTGGTTTAAATTCAAATTGTCAATTAATAGACAATAAAATATATAATTGTCTTTGCAATCGAAATGTTAAAGGAGTTTTAATAACAAGGTGACACACGAGAAAAGAAAAATCGCTAGGTGAACCACGGGAACAAATAATTGCCTGTGGTCCATCCAAAAGAACCAGTCAGGTGGTCCACGGGCAAGAAGCGCCGTTGAGCTACTAAGGTAATAAAATAAAAGATATAGAACTTACTCATAAGTCGTAGGACTGACGTTGATTTTCAGAGGCTCAGATCCGGATTCAAACTTGTTGGCGAGCGTGACGTTATGACCGAAGAGGCAGTACTTCAACATCGTCTTCCCAACGACACCAGCTAAGACTGTTCCCGTATGTAGTCCAATCCGCATCTGAATTAAATACTCATAATTTAGCACAGTATAACCACATTATGACCAGAGGTAGGCCGAAAGAGAGATGGGAAGATGAAATAAACAAAGCAGCTATCAAAGACTGGACGAGCAAGGCGAAAGACGGGAAACTGTGGAGTGAAATGGAGGAGCCCTTTACTCGAATAGGGGTCCCTAATGATGTGTTATAATTATTATTGATCCTTAAAATTCAATTCATTCAATTTTTTATTTATTATTATTGTTATTATTATTATTATTCTTAGTTGAATTATTCTATTAGCGAATTTATGTAGAATATGCATTGACTTACAAATAAATGGACGACGGGTCTAATACAAAAACTACGAAAAAAATGTCCCAAGTCAACCTATTTAAACGTAGTGACATGTAAACGAATATGAAAAAGCTAAAACGTTGAATTTAAATTGTAATGTCATCGCAGTACTGTCTAATTTTGCTTGCTTCGCTGTCAGTCGAACAAACGAAGACTAAAGCGTGAATGACGCTCTGTATACGATTTTAACGCCCTATAAGTTCGGACACTTTTTAGCGCGGCCGCGACGTCCATATAATTGTAAGTCAATGAGAATATGAATATAAGTAGGGAATAAATGAGACTTTATTATTATTGCCATAATTTAACACATTCTTATTATGTCAATGATGCGCGTAGTGAAAAGATTATGAATTCGTAAATCTTAAAGTCTGTAGCCTACCAACTTAATCAATAAATAATTCTTAGTCTTTGCGACTATGTCCTTATATGTATCGAATGGTTTTGTGCTCTCCATTTTTGAACAATAAACAATATTTCGTTTGTGAAATGTATTGTTATTGTAAGTGAATTGTAATAAAGTTACGTTGTATGTATAACAAATGTAAATCAAATAAATTACAAGTATGTTACCACGGTAGGTTACTTTTTTTATTTTCCGATATTTCGACGGCTACACTCTACATGGACACGCCATTTTGTCCATGGACAAACAGCAAAAGAGGGTAGATAGAGTGTGTTTTTTTTATGATGCCAAGTGGCGGAACAAACAGGCCGTGCGCCTGATGATAAGCGACAGGCCTGTCCTGTTGCAATGCCACTAAGAGTTTTAAATCGCTCAAACCTGAAGGGCACTGCCATCGTGTCCGGCACCCTTAGACATAAGTTGACAAGTCTATTTACTATAGATTTCTCAGAATTAGTTCGTTCCGTCGCTTACTTGAGATAGCGTCTGGCACGGTTTGCTGTGAGAAATTGGTTCAAATCGTGAATTTTTTAAGTGTTCGATCTTTGTTTAGTAATTATAATAAAGTGTCATTTTACAAAAAAACATTGAATATCAAGGTGATAAAATATCCTGACATTCAATAAAACTTTATTCCTTAAAGCTGCCATCTGCCATTGGCCTGTCAACTCGTGACCACGGAGCGTATAATCGTTCCGAAATATGGGGAAAATAAAAATAAGTCATATTGTGGTAAGAAACCTGTATTAGTGGTAATGGTTTAGTGAATAACCACTTACATATATTTATTGAGATTTAAAAAAAAATAACTCCACTAGTTTTGTTATGATTATAAACATAAAAATCGAATACACAGGAATATATATATCGGAACTTTCATGGTTTAGAACTGAATCTTCAGACATCGTTTGGACAGATTTAGGAATGCATTTACGTTTAGAGTAACACTGTATATTTTTATCACTTTGTAATCGAACAACAACTTGTACTTTCTATAATTTTAATGGTCAAAATGGGCACTAGGCGAAACGGAGGACAGTTCCGTGACGACGACTACTCTGTATGGCGACCATCAAAAAGTGTGTCCGATCGTGCCCCGCAACAACGTCTAGACTCTGTTGTAGCGCGGGAAACCTAGTTGTGCGGACTACAACTACAACTACAACTCTAGGTGGCGCGCTTGTGTTCTGTTTAGTGTCCGTACTTATTACTGTCTCCCACATATATAGAGTGGACTTATTTCACAACAAAAACTCAATAAATACATTTATCGATGATGATACACCTTTATCGACAAGTTCTACCGGGTTGACGAAAAATTTTTCAGCGCGTTCGACCTTTGTATTCATAAATCAATCTAAATTGTTAATCAAATTTGCATTAACCTTTTCAAAGGCATACCTTAATAGGATTTCCTTCATGTGTTAGGTGTTGTGCACAGGTCTCAACCATTCGTAAAGCCATCCAAGCAATTTGAGGCGCGTGCGTATCAATTTTGCGGTGTAATCCACTTGCCACGCAGTACGCATCGCCTATCGTTTCAACCTGGAAAAAAGCTAAGTCATCAAAATGCAAAATAAGTATTGTAGAAAAAGCATACCGATAGCTGCTGTCATACGTGTTATGTATCGAGATTTGCACATAACACACATACCTAAAACGTCAGGTCAATGCACTTGCATTCGCGCACCCGGGAACGCGCGCCCCGTGCATTGCAACGTGACCAATGCAAAACTCGTCATTTTAATTGTAATTATGAGACACTTTTCTGCCCAACGTTCCTAACATCTGACGTAGACTAAATTCCTTTAGTTAAGACCTTTTTCGTATAAGTACTTTTAGACATAACGTACTTAACTTCGGACGTTATCAAAATTATTTAGTTTTAGAAATACCTTTGTGGAAATTTAATATAGTTATTCATCATATTTTCTCGTCTTACTTCATCTCCACTGCGGCCACCCTACATAATTTACATATCATAATTACTTTTTGGACAATTTATATCAAAAGCCAAAAAATCTCGAAATAGATATAGTTTCTTAGGGAAAGTTGTTCATTATCAACGGTAGAGTCAGTAATATTTTAGACACACTACTGTTAACATACTATCTTTGGTTTAACGATCATAATTGAAAAGTATGGAAAGGAAAAACAATAAGTATCGCACTCTGTTTATGAAAGATTGAACATGTAGTTTTGATAAAAATAGAATCTACAATATTATTAATTGTAAACAACTAACAACCTCGCAGTATTATTAACATCATAAACAAGAACTTTTGTTCCATGACTTTTAATAATTCATCAGATTTTACTTTCATACAAACATGATGATAACTCTGTGCAAAACGCGGGAGTCGTCGGAGTGGACGCTTCCACGTTGAAACTTACTACTAAATACAGATCTAAAAAACGTCAAAAAGTACAAAACATTATGTAGTTAAGTTAAGTATTAAGTTGGTATGTTTAAATCATATTTTGTCAAAAGTCACGGAAATAAGTTATTGTTTATGCGTTAGTAACTAGTCCTTCGAGATTGTTAGTATTTTAAAAATAACCTTGTGTAGCAGGAGGGGGTGTACAGGGTGGTAGAGATTCGCTCGGCTAGCTGGTGCCCCCTTACTACGTCCAGGAATCAAACGACAAAATGTGGTGAAGAAGACTTGGTTTATTGTACAACAGCTTACAATACAAGGATGCCCAATAAAATGGATTCGTCCCGTTGGGAACAAGCGCGGTGCAGAGTCCGCGACAAGTCCCGGTGGGTGCGAGTTTTACAAAAAGACACTCACTCAGAAGTGTTCTCGTAACCTGTTCCGAAAGATGGGCGCGAGTTCGAGATGCTTCCGCTTAATAGTGAGGATAACCGTAGAAATGCAATCGTTGAATCGATCAATTTCATGCAAAATACTGGTGACAGGTAATTAATTCCTTTAGGGAAAATCTTAACACCGCGATTCAGAAATTGCGTTTTCTATGCTAATGTCATCTAGTGGTAAACAGTGGAACTATTGTTACAAACTAGTAAGAGTAGAGGTGATTAGTTTAGGGAAAATTTAAAACACCGCGATTCTGAAATTGCGTTTTCTACGCCAATGCCATCTAGCGATAAACTTCAGAACTGTTTTCACTAATATTGCCAAAGTTATTATGTTACACTTGTGTATTTGTGACAATAAAAGAATGAATGAAAAAAATTTTTTTTTTTTACCATTTTGCATTGTATTTAAAAAATACCAGTTTTGACACATAAATGAGGTTGTTTTTTGTCGACAAAATTGACTATAGTTAACGCCCTTATTTTATAACCACACCTCGAACAGATTTCATAAATAAATATTGCAATGTACTTATTTCTGACACATTTTTCGTATTAGAATCACGTGATACGACTTGACATAATGACCTTTCGATCGTTCACCCATACTTGGCATTATCAGAAAGTGAATTTTATAGTGAAATCATAATAGAACAGGACTATTATCTAAAGTTCAAATTTTAGAGTTATTCCAGTATGACGGAGTTTAACAATTGCATGAATAACATATTGCATTTTAATTGCTGGCCCATTCGTTTTACATTTACATGTAGAACCTCACTGCATAACATTAAACGAACCTTGTATATAAACACATAAGGTAAATTTTAAATCGCAGTCATAAAATTGATGAGCGAGAAAATTACAATATCAACTAATACGTCACAATTAAATGCAGTAATAATGTAATCGTCACCAATGTAACGTACATCTCGAATAGAACCGAAGTTACTTAAGAAAACAGTATACATGTAAATAGCTGATATTGTCGAAACGAAAAACTCCTACCAGATCGTGTTGGATTGTGGAATAATTTTCATAAGGAAAAAAAGTTATTTGTTATGCAAGGCTTTTAAGGTTGAACTATGAGCGAAGCGAATGGTTCTAAAGTAGATTCCTGAGCGTAGCGAGGGTTTCAAGTCACGAGACGCAAAACAACTTTTCACCTCACTATAGCGAGGAAAATAGTAGATGAAAGATAATCTCAGTACAGAGTACTAAAAGAACCGGTCTCAAAAGTATGTAGAATTACCAAGTTTTATTGAAATCGGTTACCGAAAGTGCGCAAACCCGGATTCATCCCCTAGTTGCGTTATAAATTTATCACTTTTATTCCTCATCAATTTTATTCTTGCTTGTACTTTTATTTTGTGTAATTAAGTGATTATTGAAATTATTTAAGTTCTTCGACGAATTAAAATAATTTAACAAACACAATTAGTTATCATTGTCAATTTAATGTCAACAATAATATGAATAAAATGTACCAATGGATTTTATAATGTATAAACATCGAGTGTATAACCAGAAATAGAGAAGAAATGTCTTTTAATTTGTTTGAAAACTATTCTGCCATATCATTACTGTGACAACTGCGATTGGCTAGCCCTAGTTCGAAACAATTGACGCGTGTCGTCAATGGGTGTTGTCAACTGTTTCACTTCAAATCGACCAGATAACTTGAGCTTTGCTATAATGGAAAATTTGCAAAATTACATATTTAATATTTAATTGCCGATGAAATGTGATTCCGTTTGTTTTGTAATTAGATGTTTTGCTGTTTTTCCCACACCACCGAATAGAACAGCACGGCATTGTTAGAGATATTATCTTTATTACAATAAATACAGAATATTTTTTGGAATATACCAAGACGTACACACAGGTCAGTAGTTAGCCTGTCTATATTTCAATGCAAACGGGAGTTGATATTTATAAGAGCTGTATCGCTAATATGTTACCAGGAATATATGGCCCTTATTTCATCTCTATTTCTGGTTATATACTCGACGGGTCATATTGACCCGAGGCGATTTACAACGGGCATATTTTTGTTTTACGCCAATTGCACTATTCCAACGTTTGAGTAGCTGGAGATACAACCCTCATCTACCCGACTCTCTAGTGTACTAAGTGTGAAGCCATCTGCGCAGCCAAGTAATACGTGCGTTAAATCAAAACGGCACACGCCAGCGTCATCCCTGGCGTAGTATTTTTGTAAAAAAAAAATCAATTTAATCATTTGGCACCAACACGTGAACTTTCCAAAACATTTGTTAAACAATGCCAAAAATATATCCTGCGGGCGAAAACTGCACTATTGATGAGATGCTGGTGGTATTCAAAGGACGATGCAAATTTGCCCAATACATACAGTCCAACCTCTGGCACTCGCGAGAGATGTCAAGTATGTCCGTTCAAAAGGGATAAAAAAACATCTCATACATGTAATGCACGCTAGATTTACATACACTACCTATTATATGCCCGGATCATATGGTAAGGTACTGCAATAGTTGCAGCAGTTGTACGTCTCTGATTGAGGATATAGAAGACTAATTTCTAATAATAAGTTTGAGTGACCTTTCTTTTAGTATATTATTATTCAGAATACTTTACTAAAAATAAAAGAAATATCAAAATTATATTTTCAATGTTGATTTTGCACGTGTTATTGAGAACGCTAATTAAATATTTATTTATACAATTTATTGTTATTATTTTTATTTCAATATATGTTTTGAGAACCCTTACATAATACGTATTTGTTAAAATTTAGACAACTACTTCAATTTTACAAAAAAATTATCGATGTAATTCGGGTCACGATGACCCGGCGTCATCGTCGGTGTAATTATTTTCACGGGCTAGTGGAGTAATTTCTTATAAGAATATACGAAAATAATGGTAGTAAAAACCTATTATTCGCTGATATTCAATAAAGTAAATAATGGTAGTCTGTTGTTATTCAGACACATAACAGCAGTGATAGCCTTATGGCTTGATCTACCACCTCTCAAGCATAGACCGTGGGTTCTAATCCGGGCACCTCCGAGATTCTCGAAATTTATGTGCGATATTTAATTTGGAATTTACCACGAGGTTTTCGATGAAACAAAACGTCGTGATGGAGAAGGTTCACAACCTTTGGAAAACGTGTTAAATCCCCGAACCCGCATTGGGCTAGCGTGGCGGACTATGGCCTAAACCCTCGCCTGAGAGGAGACCCGTGCCCAGCAGTGGGACTTTTAAACGGGTTGATGTTGAGTCTGTAATCATAATTGATAAAAAGATCGAAACAACTCAAAGTCAAATGCCGTCAATCTGCTGATCTCGAATCAGCGTCAATTGCTACACCGGCACCACCATCTTATTTTATTTTACATTTTTCCAAAAATTTCCTTGAAAATATCGGTCGGTTATTTGGCATTATAGCCACTAATGGCCGACTAATTAGATTTGAACCATCAGCAAGTTACGAAATAACAAATTTAGGCCACTAATTCAATTTGACTAATTAATACAGATATACCAAAACGCTCCGAAATGAACGTTAATATCAGTCCTTTACACGATTGATAGGAATAGATTCGTTTTGAAAGACAAGCTCTTTGCCAGAAACATTTTTTTTTGTTAAATGAGAAAGATTTGAAATGTTAATCTTCATTTGGCATCTCTGACTTTACAGGGATCTGCAATGGAACACTTTGAATACTGTTAATTTTATAATGCATGCACAAATTTCCCTATTTGAAATTCAGAGAGTAATATTCATTTTTATCAATAAAAAAATAAAATAATTTTTTTTAGTGATATTAACTGCCTCCGTAGCCGAACGGTTATCATGCCGGACGCAGAGGTCCCAGGTTCGATTCCCAGGCCGGGAGAAATATTTGTATGGCCTACATTTATTGCTCTAGTGAGTTTGGGTGTAATTTGTGGTTGTTTATGTGTGTGTCCATGGCACCCGCGACACAGGTTTTCCCTAGTGCGGGGTTATGTTGTATGTGTTCATTGAAGGTTTCGGTTTATTCAATATTTGTATCAATAATATATAATAAATTTCACATAGTAATTAATGTTAGAAGACTAAAGAGTATGTTAGACGTTTATATGGTTTGTAACATAACACACTGTAAATTTATATTTCAGATTGCATCTAAATCGTTAATCCATTACACGTCTCACTGCAAGGTCACGGGTCTGCGTTAAGAAGAGGGTTTAGGTCACACGTTTCGCAAAGGTAGTGAACCTTCTTCGACGTCCAGGTTCATCACGATATTTTCCGTCACCGATAGCGAGATTATTGCAACTTTCTTAAAGGTACGTAATAATGTACAAAGATTCGAACGTAGACTTCTCAATTGTGAAGCAACAAGATTACATTTAAAGAATAAAAACATTTTATACGTGATACTACATTATCGGGTTATTACGCTGTTATCGCATAAAATACATACAAAAAAAACATACAGTCAAATTGAGAACATTTCCCTTTTTTGAAGTCGGTTAAATAAAGAAACAAAAACAAAATGAAAACAGAACAAGTCCAAAAATTAAGTTCGCGAAGTGTTTATTGGAGGTATATTATTACGTAAATTTAAGTGAGTATCCAAGCATTTTAACCACACATAACTATGCAATTAAAATTTTAACGTTACGGTTTAGATATAGTTAATAATAATATTATAACATGATAAATAACAATATGATAACAACATCATCATCATCACTGCAGACAAAAAACATACACTGCTGGACATATGACTTCCTCAGAAAGCATCTCGCATGCAGCAGTTTCCCGCAACGTATACATGGCCTGATTACGTGATCGCCACTTGACAACTTTTCGGCCTCATCGACCAGCTGCTAATAATGTAGTGATGTTTTAATTATTTAAAAGAGTTTCTATTTACTGAATAAATTTATTCACATTTTCCCGTAAAACTCTTAGCCTGAACTTTTAAAAATATAATGCAAAACAATTTTTTATTAAAAATAATTCTGACATCGTGTAAAAATAGAAAAATTGATAATAATGAAAAATAAGTTTGTGTACTATCAAGTAGGAATTAAGGATTTATATCTTTTGTTGATCCACCAGGGGATCAGTCGCAGGTAATAATTCTTCAAAAGAGACTTTAAAATTGAAGGAATTGCATATGCCTACTTGTTAGAATGAACATCTAATGCTTACCTTGTAAACATCAATATCTTCACAAAACTTGTCGAACACGCTGTACAAGTCTTCCAACATAGCTATGACCATCATTGGCGTAGCTGTTGCACATATGGACGTAAATCCAACGATATCACTAAAGAGCATCGTGACGTCATCGTGACTTTTTGCTTCTATCTTCTCGCCTGGTAACAAACAATTCAAAGTGTTAAAGTAGTAGGTAATTCCAAAAAAAAACGTAAACGTAAACGTAACATCAGTATCGGGTTGTTTTGCAAGCACCACCCGGCAAATGTTCTAGGGAGACCATTTTGGGCTTCAATATTTTGTTATTACAGTTTATTTTATGTTATATGAAAACGAGGAAAGCCGTGTTTCAACAACTCTTATTCAAAATAACAAAGTACAATAAAATTCCGCCACCGTCTGTGATTTTAGGCGATTATCACACTGCCCCGTACCACGCATCGAAGTGTACGGGGCGACGGATCATCATGCGCCCCACTCCCCACTCCCGCGCGGAGACGCGTTGTTGTCTACAACTGAGATACTTCGGTACAACTATAAAAAACGCAGCTTCGCACAACGTTTCGGGGCGAAACAGTGTGATAATCGCCTTACCGATCACCTCCCACGAGCTCGCACACATGCAGACGCGTCTGTAGTGGTGCTTTGAACAAATTTATATCTAATGTTGATGCGTCGAGGTTGTATTTATTAATTATTAGTTGTTTATTTAATTGTCAACAAATATTTAAATATCTAAATAAGAATATTTCCCCATTATTTCACAATTTACTAAGAGTAGTTTATGTGACTGTTACAAGAGGCATTAAAATACGAGTGTGGGTCAGGCGAGTGTTTTAATGCCTAATTATGTACACTTATATATACTACTTTATCTATACACATATTATAAACTCTCTATGATATGTTCAGAAACCAGGCAATATGGCGGCAAATAGAAACTTTCCTGTCACACAACCGTGGTTTTTATTTAATTTATAGGCAAACTAAAATCGGCCCCAACTATCATATTGTTCGATATCAAGTAGCGTGTGAAATTTGTCAAAATTGTTTGCTATTGACATTTCATTTCGAATTTAATGCTATTTTCTAAGCAACAAGAATATTTGCACAGATGAGAAATTTGTTCTAACAAAACAATTTATGTTTATGCTGGCTGTAATTTGCGGTTTTTGAATACATCTTGTAGGGTTTATGATGTATGTGTAGATAAATACATACATGTTGTGTACATTATGTAAACATATATTTTGTGTATTAAATGAATTATATGGAAATAGAGTGCATTATTTGACAATATATTTAGTTACACACCTGGGGTCCAATTCTACAATTTTTTCGGTCATTGTCACTGTTCACTGGTCATTGGCCATTGAGATTATATTGCAAATATATAATACATATTTGCTATTCTGCTAAAATCTAATTGCAATGGCAGTCGAGTCTCAATAGTGTCAGTGGAATGGCACTGACGGTGTTAATTCCGTCCTTAAGTGACCTTACTAAAACTACCATGGAAATTGCTACGCAAATCTCAATTTTTATATCGTTTAATCAGCAATTTAGTCTTCGAATTAAATATTTATAATATGAATACATTACTACCATAAGGAATAAAAATAAACTAGCTGTTCTTGGCAGTCGTTTCAAGTCTCAAATTGATTTAAGGGACAATATATACGCTTCTTTTATAAGATTCCGACTGATAATCAAAATTTGTCGTTGATGAGGTTAAGTAGGATTTAAAGGATTGTGGAAATTAAAACAATGACAGTAACTTGTCAATACATTTACGCTAATATAATGTACATAGAAAAAAATATCCATTTATTCCCCGAAAATTACAAAATACACAATTTTCATTTAGAAATAAAAATAAACTGGCACTTCCACAATCTAGATTGCAGAAATTAAACTAATCTTTCTTGGGAAACTGTGTGCGCTTTTATAATAAAATACCAAGTGAATATATTTATGTGAATATATATTTCACACTTTCCCCTCTCCCATGGCCTAAAATATTTTTTTTAATGGTAGAGGTGGTATTTACCGGCTGTGGCACAGTCGTTCGGGGCCACGGACACAGGTTCAAGAATTGCTCGCCCTAAATATGCAGCTGAATAGAATACAATAGAATCGAAATCATTTATTCCTTGAACAATCAACACATACCTTTTATAATAATAATAATATTAATGATAGTGATAATGATGGTAATAATAACCTAAGAATTTGAAACTAAATATAATATATAGAGAACAAAACGTGTGTGCTGTGATGTTAAGGAAACCGTTACCCACTCAGCTTGTTGTCGCCTCACATTCAAGTGCTACGACTCTGATTTTCAGCGGATCCGGCAACAGAACACACATGACACGGAACATATTAGGCGACACTAAAGGCATTGGATGACACAAGCACACAATTATATTAATTTAAACACAAAACATGAACAGTCTCTTCTATTAAGATACAATTATTGTAGTTACCATTTAATAGGTATCATGTGTCATGTGCAACAAATTACAATGCGATTGAATGGAAATTAATATGATAAAATAGGAACGTGTATATATTTTATTTGATATAATTATAAAATTAAGCTTTAATTGGGAAGTTTGATTACAATTAAACGGACGAACATTATTAAACTAAAACCGTATAATATGTCCCCGGCACATCAGCACCTACGATGGATATCTTTGAAGACTTAGCAGACACTCTTTGAGTAATTATTTGAATACAACTTGGTACTTGGTGTAACGGGCAGGTGTCCGCAACTCGACGACAAGGCGCCTATTTTGCGTTTTTTGAATACAAACAACGAGGTTAGCTGAAGTAACATATTCCGTAAATTAATATTATTATGAAATATGTTAACGGATGCAGAATCAGATGAAACCATCTTTTTTTAAATCTCAAATCGTACATACCCCACAATCTCGCGATTGATATTAACAGCTATCGCTAACTCGCGCAAAAATCGTGTTTCCATTGCAGAGTATAATACTCTAAGTAGGCAGCAGTATCATCAATTCAGACCATTTCACCGACGATGGGCTAGCTGAGAATTTAAATATTGTCATACACATTTCAATCCTCGTCTCGCCGTGACTCGCCGGTGGAAAACCACCTTAACACCTGTATTTCATAAAAAAAATATGTTCCAGTCCATTTTGAACAAAAAGTAAACAAAACTGTTTAATTGAAATTCTGAAGCAATCACTCTATATATCGAATAACTGACACAGTTGGTTGATTCTGGTTAAAGTGAAAGTAGTGGCTAGCTACTGACACTCTAACCAGAATACCGAACGTACAAAATGTTGCCATTCTCTATCCACACGCAACTGAGATGATTAAAAATCAGAAGTTCATACACGTAGCACGGACCGTAGCAGGCGTGCTATGTATGTCGTAGCACGTGTGTTATTGTTGGTCCACTGAAGTCAGCGTCGTAGCACTTTCGTTAAGACGACAATTAAGCCAAATTAATGACGAATTCCGTAACAGCTAAGCGCACATAATGCATACATATTACGCTTATTATTTATTAGTTAAATAACTTATTTATTTTACTTTTTTATTACCTTTTATTTTAATGAGTCATACAAATCAAGTTTTGTAGTGTAGACGTAATTCATTATGTATTGTAGTTATATGGTGTCTTTGTGGGGTTATGGTGTGTGTGGGTGTGTCATATGTAAATGATTTTCTATTCTGTTATATGCATAATAAAAAAGTGGTCATTAATTATTAAAATGAAAAGGGCAGGCCAATTAAGAAAATCAAGTGTTTTAATTTTTTTTTAACACCGATGGATTTTTTAGTCAATTTATAATTTGAATTTGAAAATTAAATTGATCCCTTAGAATAATAACGCATAGAATGATAGTTTCATATCAAACGAACTGTCACAAGTGAGGCAAAAATCAAATTCATGTAGGCTAGTTTTAGTAGTAGGTTAATTTTCGGTTTTAGTGAATATTTATATAAAAATACAAGTTGAAACGCGTTACTTCCTTGTGGAATGTGATGTTAGTATCTATTTTATGTTTCTACTCTACACTCATTTACCGTACATTTCGTCATTTTTAGCTAAAATCCTTGAGCTGTTCGCGGTGCAAGTTGACCTTGAGCACTGACGGCCCGCCCGCTCGTGTAGGCCATTGGGGGCGCTTCAATTTGCCTCACTTAGCGTGTGCGGACTAGGTTTCTATGCGTTATTATTCTAAGATTGATCCTTGATCCCTAGACACTGTTGACGTGTGTATCTTAATAATTATATTCCGTTAACATAATAAGTTATTAATTTTATTTCTACATAGTTTATTTATGAATTTTGCATAATAGATATATATTATCGATATAAATATTTAAAAAAAAACAGTCGACTATCATAAGGTAATCCATTGCGCTTTGTAAGCCTATTTTCCATGCTTTTACAAATAAGACAAAACTTTGTTATTTTTGTACTTTTGTAAGGCCATTACATATTATATTAATGTATTTCATTAGCACTATAGCTCCTTGTGAAAGAATTTCTTCAGTGACGTTGCCAGCTTACCTATTTCCGCGGCCAAGCCATAATGTGAGCATTGCTGCGTTTTGAAAAGCAAGGGTGAGGACTTATCAACTTATGTCTCAGGGTGACGGGTGCAGTGGGAGTGCTCCACAGATCTTTGTAATTTAACCTTCCAGCGGTCTCAGAGACCGCAGCGACTTTATTTTAGTCATTTTACAAAAACTATAAACAATAAACAGTTGCGCGACCGTGATACCCTCGAGGGGGTGACGTACTTCCTCTTAGGAGCCCTGTGACATTCGTCGCAAGGGCACGTGTCTTCATTTGTGTTTGCGGTCTCAGATTCCACACGCAACCGGTCGTGTTCCAGAAAAATTCACGGAATGAAATTGAAACTTGGGTGAATATTTCATGTTATTTGTAGTATATTACTTAGATAATTACTTTATTTTACGTAATATACTTTAAATTATTGATTATTTCACTATTTTTTGTAGACACAACATGAGTTACGTAGAATCAGAATGGCTTGCAGAGGAGGCAGAAACAGAAGACGAAGGTTTTGATGATGTCAAACCATTGCTACTGATAATGAATAGGTTATCAAACAACTTGCTCCTAAAAAAAGTTTCAAGTTTAAAGTTTATCTTGTTTTCCTTTTTTATTTTATAACAATTGAGATAGTATGTACGTCATGAACAAAAAACATTCAAATATATTTGAAATTTTAGAGTTCGTACAATATTGTGCAATTGATGACAATATTGATGGATGTCGATAATAATCTATTAAAGTGTGCTTATGAACGATTAAGATAGAAGTTTCATCTTGTTTTAATATTTAGTTGATTTTAAACATTGAATTTTGAATTTTTATAGACTGTTCAACTAATACGTACAAATTTAAAAAAATAATAAGTAAATAATGTTTTTTTATTTTCATTTATATAAATGAAAGACTTTTTTATCATGTACTACACAACGTCTTGAAAATATTCATTTGTCTTCTCAAACTGAACGCGTAAAGTTGCGGTCTCATAAACCGCACGCGACTGCTTATGTTCAGTGCAAGGGTGCGACCACTGGAAGGTTGAGCTCTGAGTGGCACTGCATCTGTCATGGATAGGGGTGTCGTTTACCATCAGCTGCACGACTTATTCGAAAAAAAAATTAAGGTGACGAAAAATTAAGGATAAACCTACTCGAGTTTTTGTTATGCGATTTGTTTAACCTTGTCTTCCTTTTTTGGTAAAAATTTTAATAAACAAATAAAAAACATTATGTATTTAAATTTCTAATATGTGTAATTGATTTTAAGACTTTCGTTGTTATTCACTAAATGATTATCACTAGTATCAGGTTTCTTACCACGGTATGACTTCTTTTTATTTTCCCGATATTTCGGAACGGTTGCACGCTCCATGAGAGTCAACCCGTGACCATGGAGCGTGTGCATGGAGCGAGTCATACCGTGGTAAGAAACCTGATAGTAGTGATAATAATTTATGTGTAATTGAGTTTGTAACCTTAGTTATATTGGGTATAAGACCGTGCGCTGTCAAATACCCTACTGCAACAGGCGACTACACCCTCGTAAATTATAATAAATTTCTCGAAGGGTCCTTTACGTGTTCAACCCATGTCCTCTACACAAGCCCAAGATGACTCAAATAAAACAATATGCTATAATACACTATACACGTACAATCTTCAAATTTTGTAACTACTGAAGATACAAACTTTGTTTTGTATTTTGCTTATTTACTATTGTATAAGCGTGTAATTTAGCATTTTTCGTACCTGTTTTTGTATAACATGATAGAATACCTACCAGTTCTTTTTTTCATTATAATATATATATTTTTAATTTGTCTGAACTCCTTAGCCGCGTATAAAGCAGGAAGGGCTTTTGTGAGCGATACTTGTAACTAGTTAATAAGTTTTTTATCTGTATTTTGGTCGATAAATAAAAAATAAAAAAGTACATCATAATCAGTGTACTAAAGAACATTACCTAAATTAATACATACGGTTCAGAGGATAGAGCTGCCGAAATTACAAAAAATATGGAAGTATATTTTTATAAGCCCCTTTTTCTCTGCTCATAAAACTTAATAAGAAAGTGTTAAGCAACCAAAAATAATGGGAGGCACAATAATAAAGTTTTTTATTAGACAAAATGTTACAACCCCAAAAAAGCTTTAAGCCTATAAATCCTATTAAGCATAAAGACTAGAATCATAACATGACACTGTTCAAGAAATTTAAATTTTTTTTTCATTTACAAGGTTAAAGACAAAAAACTGTTCATAACTAGTGTTCCACCTTACTTTACACATGTATTGTTGTGGTAGTACAGAAAAACTGCCAGAAAAAATGGTAAAAGTATATTGATATAAAATACACATGTTAGGCTGCCTTTCCACCAGAGACGTGCGAGGTAACTAGGCGGTGAGATGATGTGCAGCAGCGCGATGCGAGGATGCGTTAAATACTCTTTTCAGCTATGCGCGGATAGGGTACGTTGTGGTGGGGTGAGCGGTGGCGATGTGTCAGTGTCAGTTAGTGTTATACTTTTAGTACTTAGCTCTAGTTTCCACACCGTTTTGCATAAATATCTCGCTTGCATCTCTCGCACACATTCCTCGCTATTTTGTATGCACCAGAGAATTGCGAGGTAGCTAGGTGTACGAGGAAAAAATCCACCAATAGAATTAGTTCCTTTTCCTAGTTGCTTACCACAGCTCTGCGGAAAAGGGCTAGCGGAGGTAAGTGTTTGTACATACAAAAAAGCAAGAGATGTGTACGAGGAATGTGTGTGAAGGATACGAGGGAGGCATGCGTGCGAGAGACGCAAGCGAGGAATGTGTGCGAGGGATGTGTGCAAAACGGTGTAGGGAAGTAGAGCTACCGTCGGCTCCGCTCACCCGCTACTCATCCTCGCACCGCCTAGCAACCTCGCACAGCTTTGATGGAAACCGTCACACCGTTTCACAGCGCCGCTAGATAAGCATCCTCGCACCGCCTAGTTACCTCGCACATGTCTGGCGGAACCACAGCCTTATTGTACTTCACCCCTCCTCGTCTTCGTACTACTTCTACAAGTTATGTTTTGTGCCCACAGAATACCAATGTTGGGTTGTTTCGTATGCACAACCTCATAAATGCTGAGAGGAAACAGTTTTGGACCACATTGTAAATAATATTTAAAATAATCTTAATCCTAAAGTATTAAGATTTACTTTAAATTTAGTCAAATGATACCTTTTTTTTTTCTTTCTATTTTCAAAGAAGCAAACCCAATTGTCCCAGCGGGTTGTTAAAAAGAATTATTCTTACAAAAATATTTATATTGAGTGCTAAATGATATTTTTAAGTGAACTGATAGCAATTTAATCTCGGCAACAATCTTCTATTGTGGGTTTCAACTTTCAAAGCTTTCTGTAAATCAAATTTGCCCTGAACTCGGAAATAAATTTGTTACTTGCTTCTAAATTACCTAGTAGACTCGTAGAAATTTTATTAACTCCTTGATTTGTTTGGATTTAATGTTGGTATAATTTTAATTAAAACTAATTTGAAATTCCTGCCATTAAGCAAGAGGACTTGAAATAAATATGTTAAATTTGTTATTTATTTTAAATAATACTCTGACGAAATCAGTGGAGAAATTGCTATAAATACTATACGAGTATATACTTGAACGAAAGAATGTGGGCTTTAGGAAAGGAAGTCCCGGGTTCGATTCCCAGTAGGGCTAATTTGGGAAATGAAGGTCCCTCTTTAATTGTTTCCATGGCCGAACGGTTACCAAGCTGGACTGCCACACAGACTTCCCGAGTTCGATTCCCAGGCCGGTAGAAATATTGTAATTTATTGTTGTCTATGAGTGTGTCCATGGCACTTCGCGATACAGGGTTTCCCTAGTGCGGGGCTATGAGTGTGAGCGTTATTTTTTTTAGAACTTTTCTGAATTGATTCTGGCCTAAATATTCCTGGTCGTGAATTCCGTTTCTCTGGTACTCTTATTACAGGGAATTTCCTTATTTGGGACCAGGTAATTGGCATCATCATCATATTTAGGCCACATCAACCAACTGCTAGGCCTCTTCTAAGTTGCGCTATTTGTCACGGTCCTGTGTCACGCATCGAGCGCGATCCCGCAAGTGTAAAGATATCTTGGGCCTTTTTTTTCTCTTGGCCACCATTCTGTGACTCGGTCAATGGTCCGTCTTCTCATTTGGCCAATCGGTATGTAACCGGCATATGATTATTAAATTAATTAAAATAAATTAATAATAATAACGCACACACTCACAGCCCCGCACTAGAGAAAACCCTGTTTCGCGGTTGCCATGAATACACATACACACACACAATATATACAAACAACCACAAAATACACCCAAACTCACGGAAGAAATAAATTTTGGCTAAACAAATATTTCTTCCGGCCTGGGAGTCGAACTCGGGACGAAGGCAGTTAAAATTAATTACCTATCTTCTTGTTCCAACATTTACAGCGAAAATATCTTAACAGTTATTAACAGTCAATCAATTCCTAATCGTCATTTTCAAAATTGTGTCTGGAGAACCTTTCATGACAGCGCTGAGTTCTCCGTTACTTGTATATCCTGTTTCCCAGAGAGCTCCTTAATCCTTAATCATTGTACATTAACATCACATTCAATTTGACACTTTGAACTTGGGACCGTTGTAATTGTAAGCGGCATAGAATTCACTATAGTGAAAGTCAAATACTCATTTATTCCTGTAAAATTTTTACACTTGATAACGTCATTTTTTAAGCTAAATAAATGCTCGTTCACTACGCTAACCTCTCTTAGAAGAACGCGCAAAAAACTCTAGGGATTGCTCTTTCAAATAAACTTAAATGCCATAGAAGTATTTTGAATCATATTTGTGTGGAATCTAGACTCATGTTGTCTTTCCTATATCTTTATCTAACACGTAGTCCACAATTTTGTAATATGACTTTTCAATTAAAATTTTTAATGTAAGTCTTAAACTTAGGAAATGGTAATCTTAATATATGCTCCGGAATCTTATTGTAGAAAGGTATTCCTACAGTTCCCCATAAAAGAATCGTTTACCTTAGTTAAACGAAATCGTGGTACCATGAGTTTGGACTTAGTTCTAAGGTCAATATTATGGACATTTTCTTTCTTAACGAAATTATGTATATTTTTGCATACAGTCATGATACCAGACTTCTTAAGCTTTTATCTGAGAGAAACTCGAGAACCTAAACGGTACACTGAACGAATCATTCGTTTTTGCAACACAAATACATGGTTTGTATATCTGCCGCTTTACCCCACATGAGAAAATTTTTAAGTTTTAAGTGTCAAGCCTGACGGCACTTGATATCATATTATTATGATAAATGATAGTGGCATACAGTAACACCTACTATGAGTATCCGTTTGCTTAATGGCTTTCTTCTGTGTCCATGGGATCCCCTCATCAGATTCTGACATCTTGGTGACAATGAGACTGTTACGGACTCCTTTATATAATTTGTATTTTCTTTTCTAGTTGTCATGGCGACGGTGATTTGTTGACTACAAGCATTGTGTCAAGTTAAAACTCGACTTTTATCTTAAAATAATTAGTAATTTGTGATAGCTTAAACGAACCAGGAACAGCACATCAGGGACCACCTCGAGAGTATATTCTTTCAAACAAAAAAGAATTTTCAAAGTTGGTGCACAATTGATGGAAAAATTGGTGAATACACGGGCAATCCTAGGAAATTAGAGGATTTCCTTCGGTGTTCATGAGATCCCCTTATCAGATTCTGACTTGGCAATAATGGGACCATCACGAGAGTACACCCTTTCAAACAAAAAAGGATTTTTCAAAATCGGTCCACAATTGATGGAGATATCCATTGACTTACAATTATATGGACGTCGGGTCCGCGCTAAAAAGTGTCCGCACTTGTAAGGCGCTAAAATCGTATACAGAGCGCCAAACTCCGCTTTAGTCTTCATTTGTTCGACTGACAGCGCGATACTGCGATGACATTACAATTTAAATTTCGAATAGGTTGACTTGGGACATTTTTTTCGTGGTTTTTGTATTAGACCCGTCGTCCATATATTTGTAAGTCAATGGAGATATCTGAAAATATACATAAAACATACATATAGCCGAACGTCTAACTTCCTCCTTTTTTAAGTTGGTTAAAAATGCTGAAAATCTGCTGAAAATTTTAGCCCTACTGATACATAGAACTTTCATTGTTGTGTGCATGTGTCATAAACAGTGTGATAACATGTTTCACAGCCTTTTTACAAACAATAACAAAAACAATTAAAAACTATTTTATACAATTTTCGTGTATATTATGGCTATAAGACTGTTGCATAGCTACACTTGCCATTTATAGGCGATTGCATTGATGTAAGCGCGCGACAGCATCGATAAAAACGCGCGATTGCAGCGATACAAAAGCGTGATTGCATCGCTACACTAGGCATTTATAGACGATTTCATTAATCACTTAAAATCGTGCGCGTGGCTAAAGGTAGACGATTAGCAACTGCATCGCGTTTGCATCGCTGTTAAAAGTCACAATGTGTAACCGCTCTTAGAGATTGGCTTGATAGAAATTAAGGTAAATCTGACTTGAACAGATGTTTTCTTCTGAGAAATTAATTTAAAATTGTTCGAATAACGATTATGATACAAATCTGTCCATTTTGGTATTTAGGACACGGTGCGCGTCATGTCAATTTATGAAGATGTTACAACAGTTGCAAAAGTACAATTTTATTTGTAAACAATCCCTACATCTTAAGGCAGGTTTTAAGGACATTACCAAGTTCTAGTTGTACATTTTTCACACTCAGGAATTTTTCGAAAATTTAACATTTTGTTCATGAACAAATAAAAAATGTTCTAAAGTTCTAAAATAACGGCGCAATCTAAAAACAAACACAAAAATGGCTCATTGCATACTAGCTACATGGTCCCACGTTTTTCATATCAAATTTCAATTAATTTAGTGAAACGGTTTTCAAACTAGAGTGGTTTTAATGACTAAAATAGAAAATTTTCAAAAAACTACATAAAAAATCATAACTTCTAAACTATTGATTTTTGCGGAACTAATGTTTTATTTCAAACGAATCGTTACAATGTCCTCTATCTAAAAACAAATTTTGGACTACTGTAAATGGATCACCCTGTAATTAATTATGCAAAAATTATATTATACCAATGCTGATTAACCTTCCAGCGGTCGCGCGCGGTCTCAGAGACCGCAGCGGCCTTATTTTAGTCATTTTACAAAAACTATAAACAATAAACGGATGCGCGGCCGTGATACCCTCGAGGGAGTGAGGACTTCCCCTTAGTAGCCCTGTGATGTTCGTCGCAAGCACACATGTGTCTTTATTTGTGTTTGCGGTCTCAGATTCCGCGCGCGACCGGTCGTGTTCCAGAAAAATTCATGGAATGAAACTGAAACCTGGGTGAGTATTTCATGTTATTTGTACTATATTACTTACTAAACTACATTGTTTTATGTCATATGTATTAAATTATTCATTATTTCACTATTTGTTGTAGACACAACATGAGTTACGAAGAATCAGAATGGCTTGCAGAGGAGGCGGAAACAGAAAATGAAGATTTGATGACGTCAAACCATTGCTACTGATAATGAGTAGGTTATCGTACTACCTGCTCCTAAAAAAACTTAGAAGTTTTTATTTTAATTAAATTTTTATTGAATTGATATTCAATTATTTTTTGTGAAATTACTCCACTAGTTTGTTATAATTATTAATACAAAGATCGAACACTCAGAAAAAACACTCAGAAAAAATCGTTCCGTGGCTTAGTTGGTATAGCGTCTGGCACGGTATGCAAGAAGACGTCGGTTCGAATCCGACCGGAACGAAGGAATTTTTTCTGAGTTTTTATTTTGTTTTCTTTTTTTATTTTACAAGAATTGAGATATTACGTAGAACATTATGAAAACAAACATTAAAAAATTAATGTGATTTTAGAGTTCCTACAATATTGCGCAATTGATGACAATATTGATTGATCTCGATAATAATCTATTATAGTGTTATACTTATGAACGATTAAGATAGAAATTTCATCTTGTTTTGTTAATTTTTTGATTTTTAACGTTGTTTGTGTCATACGACTAAAATTTTGAATTTTTATAGACTGTTCAACTAATAAGTACAAACTAAAAAAAAATAATGAGAATGTTTTCTTATTTTCATTTAATAGATGAAAGACTTTTTTTATCATGTGCTACACAACGTCATGAAAATATTCAATTGTCTTTTCAAACTGAACGCGTAAAGTTGCGGTCTCACAGACCGCACGCGACTACTTATGTTCGGCACAAGGGTGCGACCACTGGAAGGTTAACAATGAAATAGTGATTTATGGAGACAGCCTTGTTACCATAGACATTGTGGTTTCTTAACTAAATGCAAAATATCATTAATGGTTTTTATATTCATAATTTTGCCTCAGACATAAAAAACACAATAAACCAATTTGAAGCGTAGTGAAGCCATAAAGTATTTGAAGAGACCTCGAAACCCACTCTCCATCCTTGACTTTTATTCTCGTTTCGTGCTTAAATTTACGATCACCTTTTTAGCACTGGAGTGCCTTTGACATCAAAACTAGCTCAATAAAAACTCGCACCATGGTAAGACCATTCGTAACTACTGTACATTTTTTTAAATTTTAGAATGAAACAAAATGTAAACAAAGAAGCAAATGTAAATCTTCTTTTAGACGCCAAATTACAATAGAAAATTATTTTTATGATCGCTCTGATAAAAAAACATCTTCATTCCATTATATGGCCCACTGCATGACACGGCTCTACTCTAACGAAACCGTTTGGGACATAGATTGCCGCACTGGCTCAGTGACACTGTACGTATATTATTTATTTTTTATTTTTTTTATGATACCAATTGACTGTTTGTTTGTGTGAAAAAACAAATAAACGCGATTTTGGATTCGAAAACATGGTTTTGTTTCCAATTTGCTTCGAAACATAAATTGCTTGCAAATGAAACATAAATAGTCATTTGAAAAAAAAAACAAATATTTAGGATTTAGATCCGAAAAAAATGTGTCATTTCCTATGTGTAACAATCGCGAAAACTTAAGAACTCGATATAATAGATCTATAGGTGCTTGTAAAGTAATACATTTTCTAATGTCTTTGTACTTTGTACTTTGTACTTTGTACTTTGTACTTTGTACTACGTACTTTATACTCAAAATTATTCGGTTAATCGTGACCATGCGACCTGTAAATGACTCGAAATGTTGGTTTGGAAGGAAAAAGAAATAGACGAGATTTAGATACGAAAAAATAGTTTCAATTCCTATGTGTAAGAGCCTATGCACACAGCGCATATTATACGCGCCGACGACGCGCGTATACGCGCCGTAAACGCGCGTCACCTGCGCGTATACGCGCCGCAGATGTGCTGTAGTCGCGCGTATGTGTCGCGCATTTTGATAAGAGATAGTTTTAATTTTAGTTTTGTTTGTTAATTTCAGTTAGTTTTTTAAATTTAGCAACTACATGAAATTTTAAGTGTAAACTCCAGTGGAGTATATAAAGTTCATGCTTGCAACGCGCGGCGCGTATACGTGCAGATGACGTATATAAGTGCAGATGTCGCGTATACGTGCAGATAACTCGTATACGTGCACATGACGCGTTTACGGTGCCTTTAACGCATTCGTGACACATATCTAAAAACTCGTCACATCTATAGATTGCCTTTAAAGTAATAAAATTAATGTTCTGCTGTCTTTGTTTTCTACTTTATATTCATAATCTTCGCCTATTATTTTTACTACGAAGTCTTGAAGTCTGAAGTCTTGTTAACTTTACTTATCATCGATTTAAAATACCTTTAATGGAATATTTAATCAACAAATTCTGTTCTCGAAACTTTCGTTTCTAAAGTCGTGTTACATTTAGAAAAGGCAGGTTAATTAATGCACATAATCAAGCTCGATTATAGCAACCTCGCCCGTATTATAAAGTTTATGGAATTATAAAACAATGGCACCACTCCCTGGTGAAACACACTCATCTACGATTAAAAAGAGTGGTTTTAGGTCTGTCATTATATTTCAGGTTACGCGCTCCATGGTCATTTTTATTTTGAGTATGTTATTCCGGCGTTTGTGAATTGATTTTGATGATTTTTTTTATGGAAAGGGATTACTTTAGTATTGATAAAGAGGTACTTTAGTATTGGTCCAATTTTTCTTTGAAGAAAAATTTCCACCTGTAAGGGTGGCAAACTAGGGGATGAGTTCAGTTTCGCGCACTTTCTGGTGACTGTTATCAATAAAACTTGCCAAATAGATGTAATTGCACGAAGTTTTGAGATCGATTTTTTTTTTAATAAAAGTTATGATTATTTAATTTTTTTTTAATTACAGTGGCAGTTTTCTGAATGAGATGAAAAGATCTACTTTCACTAGAACCCTTGGGTTTGTCAAACTTAATTGAATGTGTAAGGTATAGGTTTTTAATAGCAGTAGAGCTCCTTGTAGAAGAGTTCGTTAACACCTCACTTATTACTGCCGCCAAGCAGTAACGTGAGCATTACTGCGTTCCGGTTTTGAAGAGTAACGGTGTCTGGTGACATTACAGGCACATGAAACTTGTCAATTTATGTCTCAGGGTGATGGGCACAGTGGCAGTGCCCTTCACATCTTTGCTGCAACTGTATAGGCGTATTATTTACTACCAAGCGCTTTGATAATTATTTAATGAATAAAGACGAAAGTCTTCAAATCTATATTTATTTTCAATTTCCGAGAGTGCGTATTCCGTCCCTTCACTGATCAACAATATAATGCTTCATCAATTCAGAGAAAGTGTTTTGATTCTACGTTTATTATCCTCTTTGCCGTTTCTATATTTCCAATACGTCATTCTGAATATTTTTAAACCCCGTAAAAAGAGTTGCAAGTTAGAAGTCTTTATCTGTGTAACTTTTTTATAAATAAATTTATGTATGTGTTTTTGTTATACATTTTTGTACTGGCTTTCGACATTCGTGACATCTAGTGAGAGATTTTTGAATAATCTTCTCACCACAGCTGATACCTTTACAGGTATTACAACTGACGCAAATACCGCTTTTCGATCAGACGTATTTATTGAGATTTTTTGTGTAATAACTCCACTAGTTTTGTTATGATTATAAATAAAAGATCTCAATAAATATATTTGCATTTAACATGCAATTCTTTAGCCACCTAGGCCAGAAAGGTAAAAAAAGTAAAAAAATCTACGTTTGTCCTCTGCTTTAAACTTTTAAATATTCTCGTACCTATCTACCCATAGTCAACTATTTAATTCAAATTCAAATTCAAATTCAAATTATTTATTTTTCTCAGATAACAGGATCCATTGGTGTTAGTAAAAATAAAGAAAACAAACTTATAGACTATTGTTAGTATGAAATTACAAATTATAAATTACTTAGAAACTAAAATGTCATGTACTTACGAGGCATCTCGTGCGGAATCATTGTCCGTACGAGATGCCTCAATACAGGCGCTCTGTGTTCGTTTGCAACAACTCTCAGAATGCTGTTGTCACTACCCCAGAGCCTACTAACCAAAGATGCTACCTTTCTCCGCAAGACCGCATTAAAGCAGCTTGTATGGGATAGAGCAAACATTGCAGAGGCACTGCAGTACCGGGGTAGTCCCAACATCATCCTGAACACGTTGTTGTACTGGACGCGAAGGGAATTCAGCGACCTTTGTGAACAGCTAAACCACAAGCCGCCCGTGTACAGACCCTGACAATACGCTTTAAAAAGCGTAATTTTTACTTAGTCCGTACAGCGGGCAAACCTGCGGGCCAGCATATTCCCGCGGACCGCCAAAGCCCTGCGTTCCCTCTCGACGTCGTCATCATCTTTAAGGTCGTCGGCAAGAATATGTCCAAGGTATTTAAAATGAGAGACCTGTTTTACCCTCATGCCATTTAGCGAAATCGCTGGAAATGACTCTGGACACCTACCGGCGGCCTTGAAGACCATGAACTCGCTTTTTTTAACATTATAAATTAGCCCGTGTGATGCGGCATATACCTCACAGACTGCCAACATCTCCCTAATAGACCTCGCAGTCGGGCCCAGCAGCACCATGTCGTCCGCATAGCTGATGTTGTTCACACAAACATCCCCCACACGACAGCCGACACGCATGCTACTGAGCTCGACTATCAGATCATTAACATACAGGTTAAAAAGCTTTGGAGACGATAATCCCCCCTGTCTCACGCCGCATTCCAACCTGTATGCCTGAGAGAAGCTATTGGACCACCTAACTTGATTGGTCTGGTTGCTGTACCAATATTGGAATATTTTTAATAGTTCAGCTGGCATTCCCCTGTCCTCCATCTTCCTCCAAAGCACATCATAGGAAACGAGATCGAAGGCTTTGGAGAGGTCCAGAAAACACGCGAACACCGGTGTTTTACGTTCAGTGTAATATTGGACAGTATGCTTGAGAGCCAGAATCGCACTTTCGGTTGAGAGTCCAGGCCGAAACCCGAACTGTGCATCATGGAGATTGAGATATTTTTCTAGGCATGATTCAAGCATACTATCCAATACTTTACCTATCGTGGTCGCAAGAGAAATTGGGCGATAGTTATTCAAGTCTGAAATGTCACCTGTCCTGTTCTTCACCATGGGCACCACCGTTGTTTTCACAGACAGACTACAATAATTATAAATATATTAGACCACATCACATAGTGCAAACATATTAAATTCACTCGTAACCGCAATATTAAACAAACACAGTATAAATTGTGCGAAGAATTTCTTGACGAACTTCAGGAAATTCGCGATTTAGATATCCAAATAGATTCTCTGCTAAGATTTGATAAATATATCAATATATGTGTACTAAAGGCTTCTAAAATGCTCAGATTCGTGTTAAGGGAGTGTAGAAGTCTTAAAAGATCTCATACTAAGATAGTCATGTAGAACTCTCTAGTAAGAAGCCACTTGGAATATTGCAATGTGGTCTGGGCACCTACAATATACACATTCAGCGCATTGAATAGTTGCAGAAAAGATTTACGTGGCATTTAACCTACTCTTGCAAATTAGCTGCAAAACTTGCATCGTATGAGAATCGTTTGAAACATTTTAAGATGGTTACACTAGAAACCCGTAGAAAAGTGATTGATCTGACCTTTATCAAAGTATTGTCTCAGGCATTATTGATTGCCGTGGTCTGCTCTCTAAAATAGACTTCCTTATCCCGCGACATTTGCCGAGGTCTGGTTGTAATAGGCTCTTCCATAGGCCAAGATGTCGCACAAATTTGAGGCTACATTGTTTCTTATCACGAGCAATAACACTGTATAAGAAGTATCATAGTAAAATTGATCTAAATTGTACTTCCGTTTCCATGATAAAGAAAGTGGTGTGATAAGTTTATAATAGTTGTACTTTTGTATCGTCATGCCTAATCAAACATTATTGCATTTCTTTTAGTGCATCTCCTTTAAGTAATGGGACACTTAATTTAAAACCATAGTGTCTGTATACCTGCATAATTATAGTGTACTCGTTGTTGTGAGAGCCTGATTGATAAATACGCTACTCTGGTCCCAAAGTAAGTAGCTAAAGCACTTGTGTTATAGAAACACAACCCTCCCGAGACAATATAGAAAAATCGTTCTACACTGATCCAGCCGGAGATCGAACCTGGAAATCAGAGATGACGACACCATGAAAACCGGTGAGCAAATCACTCAACCACAGAGGCAGACTTTTATTTTAATATTATTTTTATAATAATATACAGCCATGCTCACTAGCATCAGTTTCCATAATTGCGAGCAAAAAAAGCAATAATTATTATCTATGGTATTAATTTTTTAATATTGTGGACAAAAAAGTAATGCCATAGATAATAATTATTGCTTTTTTTGCTCGCAATTATGGAAACTATATATATAAACTATATAGGTAAACGAATATACCAAGCGCTACTTTTCACTTTTTTTTTCATGATATGGAAGGAAATTACTTTGATACGCCGGTAACGCAGTGAAGGCTTAATAGTGCAAAATTACTGCGCTTGTGTTGAATATTTTTATCATGCAGTTAATTTTACCTCCCTCCGCATAAAATTACAAAAATAAATAACACAAACGTAATTACAGTCACAGACAAATATACACCCGACACGTGTTTCGCTTCTCTATGAGACTTCCTCAGGAGGAGAGGAGAAGCCTGCACTGAAGTAACTTTGCATGCGTCTTTCGAAAAGTTAAATAACAGGATTAGCTCCTTAGAGTTGAAACTACAAGAGATGGAAAATAATAAGGACCTCAGTGCTCGAACACAGCATGGTGAAAGGCCGTCTCCAAATAATAAATTGGGTGCAAGTACAAAACAAATGCAAAGTAGACCAGTAGTAAAAGAAGTTCCAGCAGTAGACCGTGTGCCAGCAAAAAGGAAGCCTGAGAAGTCTAAGAAGACGTCGTCAGATCAAACAGGGTCTTCTGCAACCTTAATTTCTTCTCCTAAAATACCTCCCCTTATGACTACAGATAATAACACGAAAGTAGAAGGAGAAGAAGGCTTTATTGAAGTCAGGCACCGGCGAACACGATTCTCTTCACCACACGTACTCCGTGGTGTAGCGACGCCCGGTTCAACATCTCTCGAAGAAAACGGAAAGAAAATTGTGAAGAAAGTAGAGGAAACAATGCCAAAACCCCTTAAAAAAGTAATTATAATTGCGGATCAACAGGGGAAGGGTTTACAACCTTGCCTTCAGTCGGTATTAGGTTCACAATTTTCAATAAGTTGTTTCTGGAAAGGAGGCGCGAAAATGTTAGATGTCTTAAATAGTTTTAAAACGGAAATTATGTCCTTATCGAAAGAGGATTATGTTGTTGTTGTTGGGGGTACAAATGACACAAATCCGTGTGAATACAAGACGGTCATAAGAACTTGGTTAAATTTCATAACTAATACAAATATAATAATTTGTGAGGTTCCCTTCAACAAATCGTTAAATGAATTTATGTTAAATCAAGTAATTAGCCAACTATGTGAACAACACGAATACTGCACGTTTTTAGATCTAAATTATACTAACAGTTACATACCGAGAAAGGATAAAGTTACTAACATAAGTCGTTATGTATTACGAGAAATTTTGCGAATTCAAAATCAGGGTAAATATAAAGATTATATTCTAGATGCATGCAATAAGAGTACACAAACAGAAGACTTGGGCATAGGCGCTTCTAATTTTACAAATGTAACCCCTGTTTTAGTAAATGAAGACGATAAAATTGCCACAAAGAATGTGACCAGGAACAACGATCTTGATTTTTTTCGTGTATAACTTTCTATGGATACTTCACCAAAATATTAACGGCCTGATTGATAAATCGGACATGTTCTCAATAACCCTTAATGAGCTAAGAGAGACAGGAAAATTTGTTGATATAATATGCGTTACTGAACATAATATGCTTTTGGGGGACACAAATTATTTAATTATAGAAAACTATTTATTGGCTGCTGCATACTGTCGCACAGATAGAAATGGTGGTTCTTGCATATTAGTTAGAGACGGATTAAAATTCCAACCCTATGAAGAAATTGCGAAGTTAAGCATATGTAATTTGATAGAATGCTGTGCTGTAAATATATTGGAACATAATATGACTATCGTATGTATATACAGGGTACCTAAAAATCTAGATATAAAAAATAATTTAAACATTTTTTTTGACAAATTAGATGATATCTTGACATTAGTTAGCAAAAATAAAAAACAAAGGATTATACTAGCAGGAGACTTTAATATTAATATATTACAAGAAGATGACACAACAAACCGATTGACACGCTTACTAGCAAATTTTAATATGAGAATGGAAATACATGATATAACAAGACCATGCAGTGGTACTTGCATAGATAATATAGCACATAACATGCACAGGTGCAAAGGGGAAGTAACAGAACTTAGTGTTTCAGATCATTCTGCACAATTAGTTAAATGCCCTGTTAAAGCAACATGTACTCTGAAACATTGGTATATAAAGAAAAGAGATTATAGCAAGGATAATATGAATAAGTTTATGGAATGTATAAAGAATGTAAATTGGCTGCAATTAGATGGAGTATCAGATCCAAAGACAGCATTTTCAGTATTCTATGAACTTTTTAGATTATTTTACGGATTATGTTTTCCGGTATTTAAAGCAAAGATATCTCTTACCAAGAAATCAAAGTGGATATCACGCGGAATAAAATTGTGTAGCAGAAAGAAGCGACAATTATTTTGGAAGCATAGGTTATCTCAATACGAAAAACATCTAGAAGAATTTAAGACTTACACAAAACGATTTAAGCGCATTATTCAGCTAACTAAAAAAGCGCAAAATAATTATTTTATTAAAAATTCAATAAATAAGTCAAAGGCAACGTGGCAAATAATAAATAAAAGTAACGCTAAAATACCCAAAATACATAGTGACAAAATATATCATAATGGACAAATTTTAACAGATCCAACTGAAATTGCCAACGCTTTTAACGACTTTTACATTGATCAAGCACAAGAAACAAATTTCAATAATGATTCAGCTGCCAGTACAAGCACTAAAATACCGTATACTTGTAAATCTATGTTTATGATACCAACAACTGAGAAGGAAATTCAGCAAATTATAAAGGATTTAAAGAATACAAAGAGTACAGGCTACGATGAAATAAACACGACAGTTCTTAAGCATGTGTCCGAATATATATCTCCAATATTGTCATACTTAATCAATATTTCAGTGGAGTATGGAATATTTCCGGAAGAACTGAAAATATCTATCGTAAAACCTTTATATAAAAAAGATAATAAAGAAAACATTAATAATTACCGACCTGTATCTCTCATTTCAATTCTGGCTAAGGTTTACGAGAAAGTCATTTATAAAAATATGCTCTCGTACTTAGAAACAAATAAAATTCTTATAAAAAATCAAAAGGGCTTTAGAAAGGGTCAATCAATGAACTTAGCCATTTATGAGTTACTGTTAATAGTTCTAAAAGCAATGGACAAAAGCAAACCAGTCATAGCATTATATATGGACTTAACAAAGGCCTTTGATTTTGTCAATCATAATATTTTGCTCGATAAACTGTTTAGATATGGGATCAGGGGAAATGTACATGAACTAATAGAATCGTATTTGACTAATCGAAAACAAATGACATGCATTAATAAAATATCGAATGAAACCAAAACTGACATATCGTATTTTTCTGCATCTAGAACAGTTCTACATGGAATTCCACAAGGATCAGTACTGGGTCCATTGCTGTTTTTAATTTATATTAATGACTTTCCAACAGCAACGTCATATCCCATGCTTATGTTTGCGGATGATAGTACTGTAATTTTTGACATTGAGCGTCACATTTCATTTGACCAAGAAATCAATAACGACATTATAAATATAATAAAATGGTTACAAAGCAATAGACTTCAAATTAATTTAAGTAAAACTGTGTACATTAATTTTAAACACAAAATTAACAAGACTCAAGAGGACCACGATATAAAATATCTTGATACAGAAATTAAGGAGGTAGTGGACACAAAATTTTTAGGGGTGTATATTGATAATAATATGACATGGACAAAACATATAGAGATATTGTGTATGAAACTTCATAGATTTGCCTACGCCTTGTGGAGGCTAGCTAAAGTGGTAGACAAAGAGGCATTACTAGTAACCTACCATGGATATGTCGCCTCAATTATAAGGTACGGTATCATATTTTGGGGTAATGCCAAAGATAGTCTGGCTGTATTAATCGCACAAAAGAGATGTGTGCGAGCCATTTGTGGTTTGAAGAGAATGGATAGTTGTGTGCCACATTTTAAGGAACTAGGTTTGCTGACGGTTCCTTCAATGTATATATTTGAAGCAGTCCTCTTCGTCCGGAAAAATCCCACACTCTTTGCCAAAGTAGATAGTACGCGTCGTCATTTAAATATTCAATTAGTAACACGCAAGACAGAATTATATAATAAAAATATCTGTGCGATGGCGCCAAGATTGTACAATAAACTTCCGAAAAGTATTCGAGCAATAGGTGACATTACCGGTTTTAAAAAACGTTTACATAATTTGTTAATATCAAAGGCATATTATACAGTAAACGATTTCATGAATGATAGGGATTTGAGATTCTAAAAATGACATTGAATATTATTTTAGAATTAGGATTAGTGATAGGGACTTATAATGTAATAATAATAATTTTGTAAAATTTGTAATAATAATAATGGTTTTCTAATGTAATGTAAATTTAAGACTTGTTATAAAATGTAAAAAATTCGTACGCCTAAGGGCAATGCACACTGATACACTTTAGTTGTAAGATCTTTATGGACGTGTGTACACGAATAAATGATTTTGATTTGATTTGATTTGATTTGATTTGATTTGAGTTGCTAATTATTCAACCCTCGACCGAAAAATATTTTAGGGTGGAAATTTAACTGCACGACAAAAATATATGCCTAATAATAATGTTTGAGACAACCACACCAAGTACCTGGTCTCAAACTAGGAATTTCCTATAGGTACTATGAGTACCAGAACAACGGAATTCAATATGGGGCACTTCCTAGAATAATTTAGAAAAGTTTATTTCCCAATTTGGTCTTGGATTCGATTCCCGATAGGACCAGGGCAAAGGGCGCTGTAGGAGGAGGTCCCGGGACCTCCTCATACGTACTCACCGAAGTAATTCATCACAAGCTATCTGCACAATTTGATCTTCACTGGATTTTTATTATTAACATGGAATTGCGCAAAGTAGCGAATGAATCTATAAATCATTTTACGTTTTCTGTTATCAATCTTCTTCACTCTTTAGTCTTTTATTATTTCCTCGTATTGTTAAGCTGGCTTCCCACGCCGCGTGGCTATACAGGCCGCGCCGCGCAAGCTCGCGTCAAAGCACCACGGGAGTCAAGTGCCGTCCGGGCCGCCGCTGGCGAGAACTCGTATGTATGGGCCTGTGACATGAGCATGTCCGTAAAAATTTAGTCGAAGCGGTGCGGCACGGACCGTGAGATCACGGGCCGTGGGAAGCCGCCATTGTAGAAAAGCACTATATACAGAGTGTCCCACGACTGTGCGATACGGAGGGAAAGTATCGTAAATATTGTAGATAGGATATCGTAATGGCCGTGGCGTGGCGTAATGGCGTAAATGGCATCAAACTGTTAATGTTTGAAGCGGACCACCACCAATATAAGTTTTGAGCAAGAGGTAAACGAACCACGTGAAGAAATAATTGCCCGTGGTCCAGCCAGATGAATCAGACAGGTGGTCCACGGGTAAGATGCGAATATTTTGCTTCAAGGAGACATTATTTTATATTCAAAAGCAAGTAAAACTGCATTAAAAGATTTTTAAAAAGTTGCTTGCCTCACTTGGGAATTGAGCCGAAAAAAATCCCGTAAACTCATGGTAGCCTGGTGGTATTTTTTGCTGCCTGTCAAGCGCTCGCCAAGCTTTTCGAAATTTCTGTTTGAAATTTACCATAAGCTTTTCGGTGAAGGTGAACATCGTGATGAAATCTATACGCCAAAAAAGGTTTACAACCCTTGGAAAACGTGGGAAATCCCTAACCCGTATTGGGCCAGCGTGGCGGACCACGACCTAAACCCTTGCCTGAAAGGAGACATGTGCTCTGCAATGGAACGTTTAAAAGAGTAAAGGTGATGACCGGAAGGGTCAATTATAAGAATTAATTTCTTTTAAGTAACATGGTGCCTTAAATTAACCTACCAGCGGTCGCGCGCGGTCTCAAAGACCGCAGCGACCTTATTTTAGTAATTTTACAAAATCTATAAACAATAAACGGTTGTGCGACCGTGATATCCTCGAGGGGGTGAGGTACTTCCCCTTAGTAGCCCTATGACATTCGTCGCAAGCGCACATGTGTCTTTATTTGTGTTTGCGGTCTCAGATTCCGCGCGCGACCGGTCGTGTTCCAGAAAAATTCATGGAATGAAATTGAAACCTGGGTGAGTATTTCATGTTATTTGTACTATATTACTTACAAAATTATATTATTGTATGTAATATGTATTAAATTATTTATTATTTCACTATTTGTTGTAGACACAACATGAGTTACGAAGAATCAGAACGGCTTGCAGAAGATGAAGTTTTTGATGATGTTAAACCATTACTACTGATAATGAGTAGGTTATCGTACAATCTACTCCTAAAAAAGTTTTTTATTTTGTTTTCCTTTTTTATTTTAGAAGAATTGAGATAGTACGTAGAACATCAAGAAAAAAACATTCAAAAATAATTGTGATTTTAGAGTTCCTACAACATTGATTGATCTCGATAATAATCTATATATTAGTGTGCTTATGAACGATTAAGATAGAAAATTTCATCTTGTTTTGTTATTTTGTTGATTTTTAACGTTGTTTGTGTCATATCTGTCATGCAAACCAAACGTATTGATTCAACAGTCGAAATGATAAATAAAGACCTAGAGAGGATTTGCCAGTGGTCAAAACGTAACTCACTCACACTAAATTCTAACAAATCCAAGTTTATAAGTGCTAGGCTCAAGGCTGCAGGTTTCGAGAATGGCTACGAGAGAACCTCAATTAACTACTCACGGTGAAGCAATAGCTGGTGGTCCGTGAAGTGCGCAATCTAGGTCTCATAATGTACTCAGGGCTGCGTTTTGAATCTCATATAGCAGAAGTTGCTCGTAACAGTTTTTATCGCCTAAAAGTTTTATATAAGATGCGAGATTATCTCAGCGCAGATTTACGGTTGAAATTGGTGGAATCCTTGATTTTGTCTAAATTTAACTATGCAGATACAGTTTATGGTTCTCGTCTTCTGTGTAAAACTAAAGCATTAATACAGCGAGTTCAAAACGCATGCCTAAGATTTTGTTACCAAATACCTCCTAGAAATCATGTATCGCCATTTTTAAATAAAAATAAACTATTAAATATGTCTTCACGTCGGTATATATATTTTGCCACTCTACTCTTTGGTATAATAAAATGTAAAAAACCATATTACCTATATAAAAGTTTAACATGGTCTTCGCAATTGCGTCTTGGTCGACTAATTGTCCAGTGCCACAGAACTGCAGCATTTCAAGGTAGCTTTAAGTATTCTGTTATTCTTTTTAGTTTTTGTCAAATAGGCATAGCCATCTACCTCTTCTCAGGATCCAGCTGAAAATCAGCGCTGTGGCTCTGCCCAGCATTAAGCATTAATTATGTACTTAGTAATATATTTTTTGTTTTTTTTAGTGATTTATTCTTTAATTTAAATTTAGATTATTATTATTATTATTATTATTATTTGTATATTTTATTTGTAATAGCCGAATAAATGTTTATTTCTTTCTTTCGTTCCTTCTATATGACTAAAATTTTGAATTTTTATAGACTGTTCAACTAATAAGTGCAAATTAAAAAAATATAATAAATAAATAATGTTTTTTTTATTTTCATTTATTTAACATGTGCCACACAACGTCATGAAAATATTAATTTGTCTTCTCAAACTAAACGCGTAAACTTGCGGTCTCACAGACCGCACGCGACTGGTTATGTTCGGCGCAAGGGTGCGACCACCGGAAGGTCAAAGGAACACCGTTGAATTACAAAATTTATTAAAAAAAGAAACAAACTTGAAAGTAACAACATAATATACCGGTATTTGCAACTAATTTATTAAATCACCAATGAAATGTGATTAATTTTCTTGTAATCGAATCTCAATCCTTTGATAAGTTTGCTGTTCGTAGATTTTCTTATCTTATTTTATAATGAGTATTGGTTTCCTTGCTGAATCCGCCTTAAATCGGACCAGACTTACTTCGGTACTCTTCTTTCCTTCAATAAAACTCCGTATAACGTGTATGTTACTAAGACAGAGAGAAAAAGAGACTGTATACATACTCACAAAAACTTTTTTGAACAGCTTATCTCTATGTCCATCTGACTTACAAGTTGAATTTTATTTTGAAGGATACTACAGTTGGCCGCTGAGGGCGTTGACTGCGCAACCAGAAGAAAAGGGGGCGAGCTGAAGGCCCGTAACCCGTAAAATAAATTTAAAGCTAAGTAGCGGGCCTGAGAGCGCCCAAGTGAGCACGACCTCGCCGGTGAGGACGGTTGGTGCGTGTGGAGATGGAGGACTGGTGTGCGATCTGGTCGGACTTCAAAGTGGCGAGAGTGATAGAGTCGTCAGGGTCGTTCAGGACTTTCCTTGGCGGAAGGGTCCTACGTACGCGGTAGGGGTGTTCCCTGAGGATGTTCCGTAGTTAAATGCAGCCATCTCCAGGGGGTTGAGGTGGTGAGGAGCAGAGTCGCAGTATTTTTTCGATGCCTGTTTCATGAATTGGGCAATTGTGGGGAGCCGTAAATCTATATGGAGGTTGGCGTTGGCAAAGATTTTTTAACGAGATTTACTGACTGATACTTCGGGATATCGCTAGTGTACAGGGAGAATAGGAGGGGCGAGAGTACAGAGCCTTGTGGGACTCCAGCTCTTACGGGGGGTAACCTATCAAAGAAGAAGAAGAAGAAGAAGAAGAAGAAGAAGAAGATAGGTTTAAAAGAAAAAACAATTTTCCTCTCAAAATTAATTTCGAGGTTATACAATTTTGACCAAACGTTATTTCTGGAAAATGTCATTTAGGACTACTTACTTGATCGTCGATGCGCGTGATATTTGATACCTGTCACTTTTCTAATCAGTAATAGGTACCTTTTTTATTGTTTACATTATGGGCGGAGATAAGACACGTATAATATAAACGCTTGAAACTCAAGAACCTATTAAGCTACCGTAAAAAGAATAACATAGGCGATAAGAGCACTTAAGTAGCTTTTGTTTAGACTACAGCTATGATTGTAATACGACAACTTAATTTGTTAATTTCTGGGTACACTGAACACTTCTGAGAAATTTTCATAGCATTTTACGCTTTAACTTCTAACTACCTTGTATATTCACTGTATTAAGAAACGAAACATATATAAAGATGACAAGCATTTAAATACCTATCGATTAACACTAGATTCATATGAAAATAATGTGTAACTATTTTTAAAATAAATTAATACCAGTCGCGGGTAGCGACGAAAATCGCGAAAATTTGCGAAAATGGCGTCAAAAAACTATAACTCGCGAGGAAAAAAATTGACGAATCCTATCACAACTCACAATATAACGACCTAAAAAAGGTTTTAATACAACCTCTATTGAATAAAGTTATGTGTTTATGTGATATTTTTCTGTTATAGGGACGCATCATGAATATTTGTTTTTTTATACTGGGATATCGAGTATTTAACAGTGAAATACTTACTAGTAAAAATTTGGTGTTAATCATTGACTTACAAATAAATGGACGACGGGTCTAATACAAAAACCACGAAAAAAATGTCCCAAGTCAACCTATTCGAAATTTAAATTGTAATGTCATCGCAGTATCGCGCTGTCAGTAGAACAAATGAAGACTAAAGCGGAGTGTCGCGCTCTGTATACGATTTTAGCGCCTTACAAGTGCGGACACTTTTTAGCGCGGACCCGACGTCCATATAATTGTAAGTCAATGGTGTTAATACATGTGATAACACCAAAGTTATTTGTAAAACAGTTCACCAATCGGGTACTGTAATGTACTGGTAACAATAGTTACCGGTGACGTTTGACCGAAAGTGAACATTTTGACAGTTACTGGTAGCTATAGCTACCAATAACTGTTCAGTGGTATATATACTGATAGGTAACCGGGGCGATTGAAACCTTCGGAGATATGTTCCACTATCCGGTGCACTTGCTAGACGCATAAGTGCCTAGCTCTAAAGCCAAACTGTTCGTTGGGGAGGAGATTGTGGGACATGACTTAGTGTCTGAGGCGGGCGTAGAGGATGCGCTCATAGAGTTTGCCCATGGTGTTAAACAGGGAGATGGGATGGTAATTGGAGGGTTCAGATGGAGGTTTCCCGGGCTTGTGAATCCTCTTTCCACTTTTGCGGAAAAATGCAGTTGGTCAGAGCGGCGTTAAAAATTGCAGTCAGGAGACAGATGAGGGGTGCAGGAAGCTGTTTAAGCACCTTTACAAATTCGAAGTGGAAAAATTTAACAACTTATATATACGATACGGCGTCTCCCACACCGCCCTATCAATGCGCAGCGGAATCCGCCCGGCCAATCAGAGCCCCTGAATTATTTACGTAATTCTACACATATTGCTCTGACCGGTCAGATGCGTACCGCCGTCCGTAACAATAAGTATTCGAAATAAATACTCCACAATTCGCAATCCACATACCGTCGTTATTACCTAGCAATATTTCTTTCTTTGTTGGATAAATAATAAAGTAACATTAAAAACTTTACTATCTACCCATAAGCTTCATAGATTTTGCAAAGTCGCCGAAAGCCTCCAATAGTACTTTTATGGCACTATAAAACAGACTCTGTATTCTTTCTTGGTGCGGAAAATTTTCTGAACACTAAGTTTTCATATTTAATTTTAAAGGAAGCTTTAGTATTCATTTATTTATAAAAAATATCTCTTGAATGTTATAAGACAATTGGAAAATGCGAGATTAATATCCTTTGAAAACAATAAAGTTCATAATAAATTATAGAAACAAGGAAGTTGTTCGCGGAGTAAAATGCAAATTAATGCTAACAAATACAAATCTTTCTCGTCAAATATAAAATATAATTATAATAAAAGTTAAGAGAGTAGCTTTAAATCGGCATTACTTTCCTAAATCTTTTATGTAAAAACCACCAAACCACTTCAGGAGGATCACAGACCGGTGGCAAACTACAGCACATTCATCTATCTATATGTTGTCTGATATCCCCTTTAATGAAAAAGTTCAACTTCGTTTAGACTCAAGATCCCAAAGTGGTTTATATGGTAACCTATCACAAAGTCGAAAATTTTTTTGTCCGAAATAACGATTGTTCGAATTTTCATTACACCGAAAACCGAATTATAACGAAACAGTTGTTCTTTCAGGATATGTTGAATGTTTATCACAACGACACGATTAGGTTAGGTTAAGTAAGGTTTAAAAGATTTCGATCAAACGTTATTTCTGAATGTCATTTCGGACTACTGACAGGTAACCGGTTTATTCGGACCCCGAGAGGTCTATGGGATGATTCAATGGGACCATTATAAGTAAAAAATTTAAAAAATTTTTTTTTAATATCTAGTGACGGGACGAACAAGTCGTGTGCCCGATGGTAAGCTACACACCTGTCCATTATATGTAGTTGCAGTGCCATTCAGAGCTTTAATTCGCAAAGATCTGAGGGGCACTGCTAATGCGCCCGTCACCCTGAGACATAAATTGATAAGTCTCATGTGCCTGTAATTTCACCAGCACCCTTACCCTTCAAAATTAGAACGAAGACAATAATTAAAAACAATAATTAAACTTACCCAACCAAAGTCTTTTGGCAATATGTGGCGGAAATATTAAATGCAGTAGACTGACGTTTTTCTCCCTTTCTTTGTCCACAGCTTTACTTGCTTCTTCAATGGAATTCTTCAACTTGTCCATTCTTCTTCGGAGGCCATCCTAAAAATATTCAAGTATTTAAGTAACTGTAACTAAAGCCAGGGCTCCATCTTTCGCTTGAGCTTACGTGCTAAATACTTAACACGTCACCATCACCAAAACTTCATTTACATTACAATCCCAGCATTCGGTTCCGCACAACTGCACGACGGCGGGCAACGTTATTTTCACCTCTCTGAGCGCGTGCTTAAGTTTCTTTTTCCTCATAGTGAGCGCCTGGTGTCATCAGCAGATTTAGAAGGCTATCATAGTGTAGGTATTTTGGATTTTTTTTGAGAGTGATGTAGCTGTTGCGTAATAACTATTAAGTAATCTGTGATAAACGCCAAGATCTAGCAGACATAGCCAATCAGAAAGAAATATCCTGCCTCCGCGGCCGAACGGTTACCATGCCGGACTGCCACGCAGAGGTCACAGGTTCGGTTCCCGGGCTGGGACAAATATTTGTACAGCCTACATGTATTTCTCTCGCGAGTTTGGGTGTAATTTGTGCTTCTCTATGTGTGTGTGTGTCCATGGCACCTGCGACACAAGGTTTTCCCTAGTGCGGGGCAAAGTTGAGTGTGTGATCATTGTTAAAAAAAAATCGTCCTGCTTAAGGCGTCCGTGTATTTCTGTAAACCTTTACTAAGCAATATTTAAACGTTTAATATACCTTATTAGTTTATTTTGTTAATACGTGGGAAAAAAGCATAATTGTATACATACTGCTGCTGTTCTAAAAAAA
>NW_020653344.1:3688590-3726143 GCF_003589595.1 Hyposmocoma kahamanoa
TTAATAATATTTCTTAATTTATTAATTTCAACAGTGTTGTCAATGATTTATGGATTTAAATTACCATGTAATATGTTAACGAAAATATATAATGTCATTATATTTTTGTGACGTTTACAAAATAATATTTTTTAGGACGCTGTTACAAAGTTACGTCATTTTGACTTTGCCGACCTGTTATTCTAATCAAGAAAATAATTAACTTGAAAATAATCAAATTCATTAGTTATTATAAATGATTCTCCAAAATGAATTTCAATGCGTCAGCTTTTGCTGCAGTTGGCATAACTTCATGATCTGAGGAAACTCGTTGACTTTAACCATTTAATACGTAAGAGACGTTATGATTGTTAATTAAGAAAATAAAAACACGGATATAACCAAGAATCAGCGACACACAAAAGGAAAATTATATTTATTATTGACACAAAGATCGAACAAACGAAGAAAAAATCCTTCGATCTCATTGGACTCGACCCAGCGTCAATTACCTCGACGTGGCTACCGGTCTTTCCAACTAATCTCAATAGCAGTAACTGTAGAGCTCCTTGTGAGAGTTCGTCCATGGAAATGTTGCCACTTGAGCTATTTCTACAGCCAAATAGTAATGTGAGCATTTCTGAGTCCCGGTTTTAAAACCGGGACTCAGAAGGGGTGCTGGTGAAATTATACTGCACTTGTCAACTTATGTCTCAGGGTGACGGGCGCAGTGGCTGTGTCCCTCCGATCTTTGCGGCTTAAAGCTCTGAGTGGTACTGCAACTGTTATGAACAGGCGTGTCGCTTACCACCAGTCCCACGACTTGTTCGTCCCGTCCATTGGTATTATAAAAAAAAGAAAGCTATGGATCGAGCCAGCAGATCTTACAAATTTCCTGATGTATTTGTTGCAGATCTTGGGTCTAAACTACTTTTTTTGCACTAACGCCACCTGTGAGAACTTATAAAAGTTTCTTCACTCAGCCAAGTACCTTTACAGCTAACGAAAGGTTTGATCTGTTGCTTAGCTGGTAAAAGCGGTAGCCACATTGAGGCGACAGAAGAGATGATTCCTGTCGAATTGAAGGAATTCTTTATGTGTTTTTTTAATGCACACACTCATAGCTCCGTAGTAGGGAAACCCTGTGTCGTGAGTGCCATTGACACACACACACAGACAACCACAAATTACAGCCAAACTAACTCGAAGATCAAAAGAAGGCCATACAAATGTTTCTCCCGGCCCGGGAATTGAAATCGACCTCTGCGTGGCAGACCACGATGGTAACCGTTCAGTCACGGAGGCAGTTGATCCTTGTATCAATAATGTCAAAGTCAACGTCAAATAATCATTTATTCCATAGGTAAAATTTTGACACTTGAAAACGTAATTTTTTAAACTACTGCTCGTTCACTGCACTGACCTCCCTGAGAAGAACAAGCAAGAGACTCTTGGGATTGCTCTTTTCAAATAAACTTAAATGCTATAGAATACATTTTGAATCATATTTGTGTGGAATCTGGATTCTCGTAGTCTTTCCATACATCTTTATCTAACACGTAGTCTACAATTTTATAATATGACTTTTCAATTAAAATACTTTTAATGTAAGTTTTAAACTTAGGAAATGGTAAAGTTAATATATGCTCCGGAGTCTTATTGTAAAAACGTATACAGTTCCCCATAAAAGAATCGTTTACCTTAGTTAAACGAAAACGTGGTACCATGAGTTTGGACATAGTTCTAAGGTAAATATTATGGATATCGTCTTTCTTAACGAAGTTATGTATATTTTTACGGACATACAAAATATATGAGTAAATGTACTGTGATGCCACAGTTATGATACCAGTCTCCCTAAACTTTTCTCTGAGAAATCCGAGTACCTAAACAGTACATAGAACGAATCGTTCGTTTTTGCAACACAAATACGGTTTGTATATCAGCCGCTTTACCCCACATGAGTATCCCGTAGGACATTATACTATGGAAGTAACTAAAGTAAACTAGTCTAGCAGTAGCAACATCGGTAAGTTCACGTATTCTACGGACTGCGTATGCAGCAGAGCTTAATCTGTTAAATGTTATTAAACTACTGGAATATTTTCACAAATAAATAGGTGTGGAAAATACTGCCCTTTTACCATAACTAACGCAATTTTGAGTTTTGGAACTTTCCAGGATTTTGGCCAGCATTTCATAGCTTTTTTTTTAATTAATCTTGTACGTCCCACTGCTGGGCAAAGTCTCCCCAAAAATCCTCCATTGCTCCCTGTCTTTGGCAATCTTGCACCACTCCCTCTCAAGCCCATCAAGATCGGCGGGGACGGCCGAGAAGGCGCAGGGGGGCTAAGGGCATTATAGCCCAATCTGAATTAGCGAAATAATTTAACCATGACCATGGGAATGGGACCTGTAAAGGGCCCCAAACGTTGGTTTGTTTGAAAAAAAAAAACAGATATACGCGGTTTAAATCCGGAAAAATACTTTCGTTTCCTATGAAATAATTGAATTTTTATTTTTTGGTCATTTTATCTTACGTAATGAGCCCTCATGAGCCCTCTTTTTACCATCCAGACGTATATCATCCCCAAAAAAGAACATTGTAAGGGCCTTTAGCATCGATTACTTGATTGATAGTGATTATTCGTAGTGTCTAATTTAAAAAGATGTAACAAATTCTGGACAGTCAATATAATTTAAACTGTACCCGGTTGGCATATCGTTGAAAGTTCAACACCTATTATTGCAAATTATTAAGTTTTTGATTTCATAATTGTAATTTCATTCAATCTAGCTGCTTTTTGTCTCCGTCTCACCTGATGGAAAGTGACGATGGAGCTTGCACACCTAAATAATGCCTATTCACTCTCGCCTTGAAAAGACCCAAGTTATAACGTTCAAAGAACAAGTCTGCATGCAGGGAATTCCACTCCATAGCCGTTCATAAATGTGGAAGCGTAACGCTTCGTGCGAATCTTTGGAATATCCACAAAGTAGGGGTGGAATCCAAGCCTACGCCTAGTCCCCCGGTAATGGAAAGGGGAAGGCGGAATTAAATCGTGTAATTCCATCGCACACTCTCCGTGATATATCCTATAAAATACCAATAAGCAGGCAACTTTACGGCGGTGTTCAAGGCTTTGCAGTTTCGCCTCCATTAACTCCGAGATGTAATAGCTAAAAGATGAACGATTAACGCCTATTGACGTTCTCCAAAAATAAATCGACGATTAATGCAGCGGTATGAGATTTACTTTCGTCTCTATACAAAAAATTTATTACAAAAAACAGAAAATGGAAAAAATTATTACAATAAAATAAGATTTAACGATGATACGAAACACCACCATGGATAAATATTACAAATGCGACTATCATTGTTGCACTCCAAATTTTCGAGGATTTTGTGCGAGATAGCACACAAAGCGCAAATGGCGGACGGAGCTCAAAACACTCGCTTTTCGTCATCTTTAATTGCGCGCACAGCCCAGAAATTGAATTCGCTGCCTGCGACTGTGTTTCCGAGTACATACAACCCGAGTATATTTAAGATGCGTATCGTAAACCCTATCTTTGTTCTAGGGATAGGTAGTAGTCAAGAGTATGTCCATTTACTTAAACAAGAAACCAATCTCAAAAGTTCATGGAATGGAATTACAAAATGGGGCCACCACAGAGGTAGGGTACTTCTTTCCAACAAACAAAGAATCATCAAAAGAGTTATGGCGTAATATTAATAAAAAATAATACATTACAGTCGAAGTGAGAACCTCCTCCTTTTTTAGTCGGTTACGAAAAGCATTACTTGAAGTTTATCTAACTGCCAGCTTAATTTAATCTGTGCTTACTGCTTAACGATGTCTTTAAAAAGTACCACGGTGAGTTTCATTTAAAGCAAACCTAACAGAAAACCATTTTTCATTCTGAGGTGTCCATTTGAAAGCTTCCTTAAAATGAAAGTTGTTAAAAAGTACTTGCGCTTTTTAAGCTCAGCTGCAAAGCTTTCCATTAGTTTCCTTTGAAATTATGTTCCCTGAGGCGTTGGGAAACCTCTGAGACTTTGTTAATGCACTTGCATTATAGTTTGCCCTGTTGTTCATTTACATTAAATTAACGAAGTAAGTATTTTCTTCACATAGTATTTTTTTATAAAATCTACATTGTTTTTGTAACCATTTTGTCGTAATTGTAAAAAATAAACAAATTGTTACATAAATACAATGTTAGTTACAGACGTTATTAATTTGTTGAGTAATTATTGTCTTTTGTAATTTTTTTCGAAAAACATAAAAATAGTTTCATTTGTTATATTCTGTCTAACTAAACTTTATTCAAGAAAAAAAAACAAAATAATAAAATAATGAGCAAGGTATAATAATAAATGGATAACTTTGCCAATTTCCATATTAAAACTAGTTTTTAATAATTTATTTCCTGTCGTACAGTCAACATCATATCAAGCTATTCACGTTATTTGGCATATCGCCTTCAGTGCCACGGAACCAGATCCGTAAACGTGTAGCTTGATGTGCTGTCGTCTGTAATACAAATGTTTGCACAGTATACTTTTATTATCACTTGAAATAAAGTCATGAATGCAATAAAACAAACGAGTTTTAAAAATAAAAATAATTACTCAAATTTCGATGAAAAGAGAAAAACATTCAAATAATTAAAACTCTAAAGATTAAAAAAAATAATACCCCTTATGGTACTCTGCTAGGGCACAGCAAACAGGGCAAAGAAAAAAAAAACTGTAACATTAAAGTTTACTTCATTTTATTTTCATTCAAGCGATGTGCGCGTATTTATAATAATTACTGAATTAATGTAATTTTTATAATGAAAAAATTATAGACGTTCATATTATAGAGGTCTTTTTTACAAAAAACTTGTTTATTGAACACTTCCAATTCGGATGGGTGTTTGTAACAGAGTTTTATTACTATGGAATCCCATCTCTCACTCCCATTAAAATTCTTGAAACAATTATCTTGTTGTTTCCATGCCCATAAATCACAAATCAATTTCATTTCTTTATTATTTAACTTCACATCCATTACGATTAAAATTCTATAGTAAAATAGGCCCTATTGGGATGAGTATTGTGTATTGTGTTATTTAGTTTTATAGAGACTGTTTTTTAATAACTGTACCTTTTTAATATCATTTAGTTAGCATATTTGTTACAGCTTTCATTTTCCTTTTTTATCATCTCTTATAATAAATCTTGAGAACCGAGCCATCTGCATTCACTTTTCTCTAAGGTTACACAGTTTCCGACAATAGCCACTTACCTGTGCTCTTGCCTGCTCGCCAACCAAGATGACGTCCCTCGTTGCATCATGCAATGGAATATCAGAAATGAACAATCCGCGTCCGGTCAGACCCTCGAGTCCGTCTAAGAAAGGCGAGCCGACGAACAGCAAGGAATCTGATTCCGGACAGAACACCATTTGTCCTTTGATTTCCAGGCCCTGCGAAAGATGAAATTTGTTAATGTTAATAATGAATTTGTTCGTGGAAATTGGTAGCACAGCCATTTTATAGCAAAATTGAGACGCCCTCTAGACGGCCCTGTAATAAATAAGTAACAAAATAACGCCATCTGTGGACCACGACGGAACGATGTGTTTATTAATCGCTCGACTAATGTCAATACGATATGGCACTCCGTCCGTATTTAAGTTTCTACCGTACGAACTACTTACTAGAAGTATAGTATAATAATAAGATAAGTAGTGTGATTTTCGCCTTTCGGCGCGACAATGGCTACACTTTGCTCGGACCGTAGAGTTAGTTGCCTTACATTATTATTTAAGTTGTACCTAAAATTTATACTTAAACACAATTTAAAAAAATTAAGGTTAGGTAATGAAATAAAAAAAGTCGACGTCCAAGTTTTATCATGATATTTTATTTCACCGCAAAGCTCAACGTAAATTTCAAATAGAATTTCGCACATAAATTCCGTGAAACTAATAGGTGCGAGCTAGGATTTGAACTCATGGCCTTGGCTTGACAGGCGGTAGGTCAAACTGTTAGGGTAGCACGGCTTAAATACTGTACTTACATACTGACATTTTTATACCAGCATCGCGGATTAGTACCTCCATTACAGGAGCATGGTTATGAAATAGAAATGAAATGCTGCACAATTCGAAATTTGAAGCACTTATGTTCAAACAACTATAAACAAAACAATAAACACGTCTACTATATGTCATTTTTTAATCATTGAGCGAACGCTTCAATTCTATAAACGATATCGAGTAAATAACCAGAAATGGAGACGAAATGTCATTTAATTTGTTTGAAAACTATTCTGCCATATCATTACTGTGGCAATTGCGCTCCGATTGGCTTGAATTCGTCAAAACAATTGACGGGTGTAGTCAATTGTTTCACTTCAAATCGACCAGTTTACCTAGAGCTTTGCTATAATGGACGAAAATTGTAAAATTACTTACTTAATATTTAATTACCGATGAAACTTGATTCCATTTGTTTTGTAATTAGATATTTTACTGTTTTTCTCCACACCGCCGAATGGAACAGCACGCCGTTATTAGAGATATTATCTTTATTACAATAAATATAGAATATTTTTGGAATATACGGAGACGTACACACAGGTCAGTTGTTGGCGCTGTACTATTTCAGCTTTCTAATTTGTAATAATTTCAGTGCAAATGAGAGTTGATATTTATAAGTGATGTATCACTGATGAGTTACCAGGCATGGATGGCCCTTATCTCATGTCGATGACCCACGCAACGTGAGTGCACTGTGAGATTGTGCGAATGTGTGCATCTGTGCGGCGGGGGTGGGCACATACAAGACGCGCTGCTGTGTATGAGTGGTGTTACCCTACGTATAATTATTATATGTACTATGCTATAAGTCAGTTCATTTGCGGTTAAATCATCTGCAGCGGCAAACCTCAGGCGAATAACCGCAGACTACTTGCTTGTTTTTGCGAAGTTACATGAAATGATTGAGCAATGCAGTGTCGCCGCACGACTGCGGTCTGCCGTGCGAGTTTTTTAGGTAATACCGTGTAGGACTTCGTGTACCCAAATGAAATTGAATATAATCATGTTATCAATTATTTCAACCAGTTGTGAAATAATAACGTAAGTTTATTGCAACGAATCCACTTTTCATAGTAACATGGATCACGTTAAAACGGATTTGAAATGTCACGTGGCGAATTCACAGGGACAGGCCGCACTAAGTTGTTCACTTTAAAAAATAGCTCTCAAAAAAAGCCTACCTTGTCAATGCGCGCTCATTTATAAAGCATCGACCGTCACCTTCACTCCTAATTTTCATATGGAAACCCTGCAAACGATCATGGGACCACGTCAAATGACTGACTAAACTGAACAGATTCATACGACATCAGCGCCACCCACTCTGTCACCTCACCCACTTTGAATTGTCAAACTGAAGTGATTTATCCGCTCACGCGATGCGCTCATCCTACCGCAAAATGGCGGTTATTTTGTTTCGCAAATTAGAAAAGGATTCAGTTTAAATACAAGTTTTTATAAATAAAAATTATTATTCTGCATTGCTAAATAAATACCCTCCGTACTACAACAAAAACATCTCAAATAAAATGCAGTAACACACCGCAAATCCTGCACTTAAAAAGCACTAATGAAATTTTGGTGTACTTGGATAAATATGATAATATTCCGTTTGAGTGGTTCTAACGTTTATCATGAAATTACTCTTAATCACTTAAATAAAGTATAGTTTATAAACATTTATATTCAGGGTAAACTTAAAAAACGCTACTAACGGTATGTTTTCAATAAATAAACACCGAAATCACCAGCCCAAACAATAACACACACGATTGTCGTGACGTATTTTTGAAGTTGTTTATTTTTTTTAAATGACAGACCCAGGCATTAAAAACTTTATGGTTTGCTAGAGTAGTTACCGAAATAGCAATTAGTATTAGTTCATTTACCTGTTATAACTTCGATATCCGATAAATCGGTATAAAATCATCACCGGCACCTCTAGGTGTGGTATGTGTCTACGGCTGCATGTATCGCGTGAGCGGATAAGTAAAAAAAAATCATTATCAAACTAGTTAAGAGTCTATACTACCTCAAATGGCTTTGGTTGATTCCACATAAATTGAGGATAGACATTGATTTATTGTGCGGTGTGAAAACTCAATTCCTAAAAATTTTCACAATAGAAAAGAAACATAAACTTATCTCGAAATTTTACAAGAAAACCGCTGTATTCAATACAATGATATTTTTTTATATCAACTGAACTATATAGAACACGTACGTATACTAAACGATATATATATATATATTTCAAATGGATTTAATTTCGTTTGTACAAAAATGAATTCTGAAATAAAGCCAGTGTCTGTGCCGGCCGACTCGAGTAAAATGAACCCAATTCGAATTTAATTCTCTTCGCTCGAATTCAATTTTTTCCCATACTAATAAGTATGGGAAAAAATTGAATTCGAGCTGAGGTAATATCAACTTTCGTAGAGAGCTTAGTAAATGGTTTATCTAATAATTAGAAAAGAACTTGGAAAAAAAGACATTAGCTAAGATTTATCCTTTTGTAAAGCACATTACATATTATTATTATTAAACCGAATTCTGTTACATTACGTTTGAAGTAGCAACTGGGGGTCTACTCTCGATCTCCGTCTGATATCCGTCCGAAACAATTACTGCCAAATAAGCAATACTTGACCAAATGAAAAGACGCGTGACGCGAATGAAGCTTCATACTTGATACTTGTCTTTTAATTTTGTCGAATATTATTATTTGACAGTAATTGTTTCGGACGGATGTCGGACGGAGATCGAGAGTAGACCCTCTGGTTCCGACATATATATAGTATTTCCAAACAAATTTTCCACTAAATTTGTTTAAAAAGTATATTTAACTAACTTACAAAGTTGAGACTCTGTTATAGAAATTTCAAAGTACAAGCCAATAGCGCAGTTTTAAAAATTAAACAAAAAGTGCATTGTCTGACGGGAGTTACAATCCTGAGTTTCCACATCGTAGTTTGCACAAGGAATTTTCCATTTTCTCGGTTAACTCACAAACAATCCTCTAAAACATTAAACTGGGTAAAACTAGAACTATTCACGTAGTTCCAGACTTGGCTTGACTTGAACAATTGACTTAGTCAACAATACAAGTGCTCAAACATGTGTAGAAGTAAGTACTACATCCAAGTGGCGTCAGGAACATTGCATCCAATCTGATAGAAGATATGTGTGAAACGGAGTGTTAAGTTTTACGGCTAAATACTTCACCGTTCCTATTTTCCACCATTTTACGTGTTCCAGTTGACTTAACGTACATTTGTTTCACTCAGAGAATAAAAATATGGCCTCTTAACTCCGCTGTAGTCTATGCTTTTAAGAGAAATGGACTTTTGTAGAACATTCGAGCGCGTTAAGGAAGGAAACCGACGATTGATTGTACAAGTAAGGTTTGTGTAATCTTGCAGCAGCTTAGAACTGTAAAATACAACAATAACGATGCGGCTCGGCTATAAAGGTGGATAGCAAAAAATAGAAAAAAAAGGAGCGTGGCACACTAGATTCTGATTCCGACATCTATCTTTTTATTTACATACATACATAAGCTCACGCCCCAGTCCCGTAGGAGGGATATACAGAGACTAGTAAGAGCTAGTAAGAGTTATTAAGAGCCGTTCTTTTCACAAATGACATAGGCGATTAACACACTGCACCGCGCCCCGCGACGGAGCGCGGAGCTGCGTTTTTTAACGTTGTACTGAAGTACCTCAGTTTGTATGGAAAACACGCGCCGTCGAACACACTGACAACGCTTCTCCGGCGCGCGCGGTTTTACCGCGACCCCGCGCGGAGGGGCGCGGAGAACCGCAGGGTATGGCACACTGCGCTCCGCACTACCGCGCAGATTTTTAATCAATTTGTGTCTGTTCCAGTAATTGTCGTTCCGATGTTCCCTAACAAACAATCAAAGGATTCAGTTGACATTCGTGTGTAGTTGAAAAATTAATCAATATATTTTCTTAAATCTTTGTAATGAAGTTGAATGTTAGTTTTGGTGTCGTTTTATTTGTGTAAACAAATCGACAGTATAACTGCAACGTCCTGAATGAGTTCTATATTATTAACCATTATTGTCAAAGAAGGATCTCAGCTACATGTGCAATCACTACGGCGATCAACTACGAAGCGAGTGCTTTGAGTGGCGCGGGGCTGCTAGACTGCTGCCCCCGCGCAGATTAAGGGCGCGTTCAAATTAGCCGCTGTTGGCCGCGCGATTGTCACTTTTCATACATTTCTAGAAACGCTGCAACCGCGCGGCGGCCGCGCGGCTGTCGCGCTGCTGCAGCGCGTCTAGAGTTGTATGTCTAATTTGAACGCGCCCTAAACCGCACGCTTGATACCGCGACACCCGCACCGTCGAGGGGGGCGGTGCAGTTTGTTAATCGCCATAGCTGTAGTATGTAGGTCAGCATCTACTGCCAGAAAAAGAAAAGATAAAAGTTTATAATACGTATTACTTACATAATAATACGTATTTTCATTAATTTATTTTACTTTCGCATTTCAACTTTTACGAATTCTATTTGCAAAGGATTCTTGTAAAAATACAACTTACGAAGTGATGAAATTTCTCAACCAGGCTTTAAATATAATGGAATTAGGCGAGCCCAGCGAATGTTGCGTAAGTAATTGGAAAAGTGTCCCGAGATATATTCCAAAAATGTCGGAAGGTGCGAGCCAAGTTTCCGGGTCACTTCACATATGTACAATGTAAAAGATAAAAAGGTATTTTTTTCTTATAAAACATGAGTTTCTTATCGTTTTCGAAGAGTTACCGTTTCTTCTGGTCAAATCAATGTTGATTGAGAGTAATTCACTTTTAGTTTGGCGAAAGATGTATTTCAGGAACGTAGCTAGTTGACCGTAGCTAACCGATTTGCTCACTCTCGTAAGCAAAGACCATTGTTTTTAAACATTTTGACAAAACAGTCATCCACTCTATTCACGGCAAACGCAAGAGTGGCAGCGTTGTAAGCTCTAAGTATGCCAGTACTACCCGAAAAGCTGAAAAAATATGTCTCCATTGTTATATACCAAAACAAAACAAAGCGTGGAAACATGTAACCTGACTCGACGATAGAAAATATTAGGCATTCCTAAGAAAAATAATCCTACGACAGATTTGGCGTTCTTTATACCATAGATATACTTTATGCTACCAGTTATGTCGCCAGTACCCGAATTTTATTCTTATTATATTTCAATAAGAAAAACTGTTTTTCTCACACACAAAACTTAGATTCCTCGGTGTTTTCTGGAAATTAAATTATAAATTTTTGGTTGTAAGTAGAAGAACTTATCGACAGTACACCGTCACGAAAATACGCACACATGCATAGCATCAACGTGTATGTGAATTATAATTTATACCTTTAAACAGAACATTCTAGATGTTTGCAGTAAATCAGAAGGTTCCTAAATTCCTAGCCATAATAACCGTGGTAGCCTGATTGTTTGACCTACAGCTTGTCAAGCAGGTCAACCCACGACTGTCGAATCTGGCTCGATTTGGTTCGAATTCTTCGTAGCAGTGAGCTCCTTGTGAAAGAGTTCGACCAGGGAAGTACTGCCGCCTTATCTATTTCTACCGCGAAGCAGTAATGGCAGCATTACTATATTCCGGTTTAGAATAGTAAAGGTGCTGGTGAAATCACAGGCACTGGGACTTGTCAACTTATGTCTTAGGGTGACGAGCGCAGGGGCGGTGGCCCTCAGATCTTTACGATTTAAAGCTCTGAGTGGCACTGCAACTGTTGTGGACAAGCGTGTAGCTTACCATCAGGCGCACGACTAGTTCGTCCCGTCACTTGATATTATTAAAAGAAAGACTAAAATCATGGCTCACAGCTCCGTGTTTTTCGGAATTTACCTCTATCCTTGTATTATTAATAATAACAATTAGTATTACGGTTTAGGTATAATTAATTAGAATAATGCTTATAATTTTCCGATATGACAAAAACTTTTTAATATTTTTTTTTTTTGTGTAGGGATGAACTTGAATTTTTTATAATTATTATTGTAGCTCTTATTGTTGTTTTGTTTCATAAAGTCTAACCTACATGAAAAGTACCTTCTCACTGCTAGGTATTTAGTTAATCATTCAGTAGATCTATAATTGTATAAGAGAGTCCTTGCTAACAAAGTGTTTCCAGTTTGGCGAGAGATAGACTTCTGTAAAATGTATACTTTTTGAAAAATAGATAAATAATAAAATCAATTCATGTAAAAGCTGTAACTACAAAAACTCGTCATTTTTTCTCGTAATAATACACAAACTAAACATTAATTTGCTTTTAAAACGAAACAACAGAAGCCCGTCATTTCTTTCTGTGTTATTTCTTACATTTAAATGTAATTAACTAAAAGTAAATTAACTTCCTGTCACTTGCAAGCGAGGCAATAGTTTTAATGGCGTCGGGTTAACCGGTCAAATACAATATACGGTAGTGACTTTCATACGACGTATTACTGCTGTACTCTTCAATTGGGTCGCATGTTATTAGCCTTTTATCTTTTTAAACGTTATCTTTGGACTCCGGGATTTTTAGGTTGTTTATCATAGGAAAGTTGTAATACTTTTTATAAAACATTTTTATTTAAAAATTTAATCAACGCCGTTTGGACTTAAGTATTTAGTAATATTTTAAATATGTAGTCAAGCTTTTGTATATTACCTGAAAATATTATCAATATAAGTATTTAGAACCATTTTTAACCGACTTCAAAAAAGGAGGAGGTTCTCAATTCGACTGTATGTTTTTTTTGTATGTATGTTACGCGATAACTCCGGTATTTGTGAACCGATTTTCATGATTATTTTTTTTGTTGGAAAGGGGGGGTATTTCATAGTGGTCCCATTTCATTTTGAAGAAGATCATCCACCTCTAAGGGTGGCTGTTCACGCATGAAGATTCATTGTTCTAAATAGCGCCTAAATTTTACTTAAGGAGCAATTATTTTAATGGTTGATTTTGCTATTTCTCCAATTCAAGGCGTTTTTCTCTCAATATACTTTGAGTAGTGAGAACCGATTTTTATTATCTCCAGTGTGAAGTACTGTGTAGCGGCGAATTTAAGGATATTTCAATAAAACTTAGCAAATAGATGTAAATCCACGTACTTTTGAGGTCGGTTTTTTAGTACTCTGTATTGAGATTATTAACAAGTTCATTATAATTTTATAATAAGCAACCAAGTAATGTTTCGTAAAGTACCTCATTCCGATTTGTTTACATGTAACTAAACCTTTATAGTACAGTAGAATATTTTGACAAAAAATAAAAAAATAAAAAAAAATAATATAAAAATAAAAATATTGCAATCAGATCTACCAACAAACGACTCAATCATTATCATGGTATACCGATACCATGGTGCCCTCAACGACCTTCACCTGCGCAATGATATATCTTCCCATAAACAGCTAATCTTCCTGAAGGGTATAAAACAATTTAGAACTTATCTGGTCAAGTATAAGAACAGCCCTTGTCACCGTAACTGACAGTGTTTTGTTGAAAAGCGACAAGTGAGAGAACGAGGAGATTTCTACTACCAAGTGTAAAGTAAATTGTTATTGTATAGAGTGAATTTATAATTAGTTTATAATTAGCACGCCAAGTCTTTTCGTTACTATTTAAAAATCATCATTAATTTGCAAGATGTTAGAGTTAAAAATACAATAATTCTTGAAGTCGTATCAAAGTCTCGATTTTTAATTTCGACTTGTGACCTTAAATAATTGAGGTCAAAGGTCACCATGCAAGTTAATGTGAAAATATTAAATTCTGTATGCCCAAATGTGCAGAACTATGAAAAAAGAAAAATAAGAAAGATTAAAAAAGAACCGACATTCGTCGTAGTCATTATAGTGTATTTGTGTGCAAAATAAACTATGTTTATAAACCTATTAATAAGTGTTTCTTATATAGCATATTTTGTTGATTCGTAATATAAAATATTTCACAGAATAGTATAATGGAACTAAACATATCAAGTACTATCGCCACAGAAACTATTTTGTTGCAAAGTATATTGTATTATATTGAACGATAATATAAAAAAAGTGATTAATAAAATAATAGATGCAATAAAGATACATAAACAAAATAGTTAAGTGCGTTTAATAGTGGGTAGACATGGCGAAGCCCTTGCAGTGCCTTTAGCCATTTCTAAAGCTTTTGGCAGGATCTGATACGCAAGCCTTTTAAGCAAGCTTCCTTCCTATGGGCTTCTCACTGACCTTTGCAATTGGATTTCGGATTTCTTGAGTGAACGTTCTATTCAAGTGGTCTTAGAGGGCTACTCTTCCGAACATCGGGCGATAGATTGCTCAGGGTTCCGTACTGTCCGCAACTCTCTTTCTGCTGCTTATCAATGATATGTTAATTCTGGGTGCCTTTGGGTATATTAATGACAACACAATTGTGGACAGGTACTTGACCAATGCAAGGGTCAGTGGAGAAGAAATCCAATCTTGTCGAGAGTCCATAGTTAGTCGTTTGAATTTGACATTCAAGGTAATCTCCGATTGGGATGATGTCAATCTTATCAAATTTAATGCTGCCAAAACGCAAGCGCGTCTATTCTCCATAAAACGGAGTCTCTTTCATCTGACTCCGAATTTTCGTGATTTATCCATACCGATAGCTGACCGTCTCCAGCTACTTGGAATAGACCTGTCGTCCAATCTCAACTTCGGCAGATATATTGAATCCATGACCAAAATTGCAGCCAGGAAGCTTGGCATCCTTTCCAAGGCGAGGCATTATTTCACACCGGAACAGTTGCTTCAGCTGTACCAAGCACAAGTCTGGTCGTGTATGGAGTACTGCTGTCACTTATGGGACGGCTCTGCTAAATACCAACTGGCCAACTTGGACTCAATCGACAAACGTGTCAAGAGGCTTATAGGTGACTCGGAATTAGAGGCGAAGCTGCAGAGCCTTCACGGAGAATTGGCGATGGAATTGCATGATTTGATTCCGCCTTCCCCTTTCCATCATTGAGAGACTAGGTGTAGGCTGGGATTCCACCCCTATGTTATGGATGATCCGAGGATTCGCAAGAAGCGTTTCGCTTCCACATTTACATGGCGATCGGCTACGGAGTGGAATTCCCTGCCTGTAGACTTGATCCCTGAACGTTATTACTTGGACCTTTTCAAGACGAGAATGAATAGATGTTATTGAGTTGTACATGCCGCATCGTCGACCTCATCATCACATCTATCAGGTGGTATTTAAAAAAAAATGTTTCTTTTTAAATACCTTAATCAACATTACTTACATTACATTGTGCGTGACACAGTACACTTTATTAGAAACAAAATAGAATTTTATACTTTATTATAGGGCTTTTAATTGTGAAATAAGGAAATGATAGCCAAATAAGTATGATTGCAATGGTAAAGCTATAGGCTGAATAATAGCAGCCATTAATTTTAGTTATTCGAAATTTGGTAGTAAAAACGTGCAATAAAGAGGACGTTGAGCTCGACATTTTTGTTTGTGGACAGTTCTTATCACAAAACTTGGACACTTGTCACAAGGTTGGATTTAAATATTAAGTGACGTGCTGTTGATTTCGTACTTAAACCTATGTCCGTTTTAATTTTTTTTAAATTTAAAGTAAAGAGCAATTTAACGCTGGATCCTGGACTTTAAACGCATTGGCCAAGGGCGCAATACAACACTACGTTCGATGACTGGCATTGCTGATATGAGGAGCAAACAGCCAGGATCAAATGGGATTGAACGGGTTACGTAAACCAGATGCAATTCGAGTAGTGGGTGAACGTCGTCAGTGGTGACAGCCGAGAAGGCCATGAAATAGAGGAATGAATGGCCACAATGTTACTTAGTCATATTATGTTGATAGATAGGACAAGTGGCTACAAATATATGTCTATATAATTGGCGGTAGCAAACGCCTCCACCATCACAATGTGTTCAAGATGAATCCATCATTTCAGATTTAAAATCAATACGCAAATCTTAATAAAAGTCGATAATGTACTATTTATAGCGATTGTACGTTTCTATTGAAATCCAACGCCCGATATTGGTTTCCAGACAATGGATGGTATTACGACCAATAGCTGTGATAGCATTATATGGCAGGCGTATCTGAGTTAGGCCTAGCGTATAAACTCAATGGTTCATTCGGCTTTAGAACAGAAATATCTCTTATTTTGTTTGAAAAATATTGCATCAAATAGCAGCGTTACGAGTTCGAAAGATGAACTTTCAAAAACGCCCGTAAATGTATATTATGTAAGTATATTTGGCAAACAATCGCTTTGAATATACGGCACGTGTGACAAAGTATTTGTCTTATACTCTTTCGATAAATAATGACGCACACACCCGCACTAGGAAAACCCTGTATCGCGTGTGCCATAAACACATATATAGACAACCATAAATTACACCCAAACTCTGGAGAGAAAAGAATGTGGGTCATACAAATATTTTTTCCCGCCCTGGGAGTCGAACCTGAGACCTCTGTGTGGCAGTCCAGCATGGTAACCATTCGGCCACAGAAGCAGTTTATACTTAAATACAGCAAACATCAAACACGAGTCACCGGGCCTGTCGATTTTTCGACGCATATCAAAAGTGAAAACACATTGAACCTTCCACTCGATCAATGGCGATATTGATTATTTCAAAAGTAAATTTGTGTTTTTACTCGATTCCTTATTAAACTCCATCTGTAGATAATCACGTTTACCAGTATGTTTGCCTATATGTCAAATATTTTTACAACCTATAACAAACAGCGGCAATACATAGCGATGAATTGCCGTCTTAGAGTACAATTAAAAAAACCGATTATCTATACTTTACAGGCGGCACTTCATTTTTATTAATATGTAGTATTCATTATAAAAATATGTAGTAACGGTTATTGGATGTTTTATTACTTGAAAAAATTTTTGACGTACGACGAACTTGCAGATACTGACAAACATCATCGTCAACATGGAGCCAAATATAGAGTTAAGATCATGAATATGACCATAGTATCGACGGATTACTTGCAAATTTGCCCACGATCCTTTGAAGTGTGTCGAGAAACAGACAGGCGTGCGGTATCGCATGTTTGCTGTACTTGACGAATAAGCAAACAAGGCAAATACTTTGTCACACATATAGGGATTGTTCGTTATCCACACATGGGGATTGTTTGCCAAATATATCCAATTCACAAATATAAATAGCCATGTGAAGTGTGGTTACACTTCACATGGCTATTTATATTTGTGACGCAAGAGACAGTTGTCACTTAATTGTGATTTTTTTTTAGAGATTACCAGCTGGATAGACACCTGCCAGGTCACCGAAACGGCAGGATAGCGTGGGCTAGCTTTCGCCTTATGCAGTTAACCAGATGACGTACCAGTTGACGTCACTTGTACTACTACAAGCTATTTTGTTTTCACTATATCAAGTCGCAACTACAATAAAAGTGAACTGGCTAGATAATTTTGCGGTAAGATTATTAGGGACACACGTAGTGAAGAGTTCCTTCATGTTAATAACCCTCCCCCGGTCATGCGCAACTATGTCTGTCAACATATCTAAAACAAGTAGATCACTCCATGGCGCGTGTAACACCCGTTACACTTGTTCACACCATCACATGATATCATAACGTCGTCACTCGGAGTGTAGGGCAGTCACGTTTTTATTTTAGTCATTTGTAAAAATTCTATACTGAAATCACCTTTGTTAAATGTAATACTTACATAATCATTGGTTTTTTTATACTAGTTTTGCGGATGCTAAACAATTTTGAATTTAAGAGGTGAGATTCAAACAACAATAAACATAACAAATATTCGAGTCTACTATTATGATGGATTTTTTCAAACAGCAACCGAATGGTTCAATACTTTCACGCTTATACACTACATGATTTCTAGAGCCCTACGGTAAAGGATGGGTGTGGCCAGGTTAGTGCCAACCAGGCCCTAATACGCATCCTGAACGGGTACATCGAAAGCGTTGTACGTGTTACTATAGTGGTGCCATCGAAGCTTGTATTTGTAGTTGTTGTTTCTCATATATTTTTTTGTAAATTTAAATAAAACTTTAAAGCCCTTGGCCCGTATATCCACATTATAGTCATTGTGATATTTTTTCCATAATATGTCTTTGTACATGTGTATCAGGCACAATAAAACTTCTTTTTCTTTACTGCACGACATGGCGATAGCAAAACTAGAGGGACGAAACTATATGAATGCTATCCGCGTCCATCGCACGTTGACTGAACTCCTTAACTGCCCTAAGTGATCCTACACTACTCTAGCTGCAGGGCGCTGCAGATCGGGTTCCCTATGTCAGGACTCTAACTCCCTAATTCTTATTATCCATACAAGTTGTAATGCTACGCTTATAATATGCAGTTACACTACTTGTCCTATACCATGACACTACAGTGGACATTGACGTATTTAAATAAGGAGATATTACACATGTTTCGTTTTGCGCTTGAACTTTCTAACAGCAAAAACAAACATTGAGTTCTTAGGTTTTCGCGATTGTTACATATAGGAAATGAAACTATTTTTTTCCGATCTAAATTGTGGATTTTTTTTGAAACATACCAACGTTTCGCGCCCTTTACAGATCCTATGGTCATGGCTGACTAGTGAAGTCACTATCCAGGTTGTGGAACCTGTAAAGGTCCCGTAACGTTGGTTTGTTTGAAAAAACAAAAATGCGCGATTTGTATCTGAAAAAATAGTTTCATAAACACATGTTTTACCCTACTATCATAGCCGTATTTTTTTTTATAGTAATCCGATTATGTGAGATAATTATATTGAATCAATATAAATACTATGACACAAAAAAGTAATGACATTTTGATATGCGGTACGTCGTCGGTTATCGTAATAATATGTTCTTGTTTTACTTAAGCATTATGACAAAAGTAAAACAGTTTAAAAACAAAGACAAGGTAAAACAGGCCATCTTGCTGAATACCGATCTCGTTCAGGCAACCTCGTTAATTAAAAAAAATATATAAAAAATCTTTTTGTTTTGACTGCTGTTAGTTATTTTGAAATACAGAATAAAGGAATGATGTTGTTCTTTATATGAAATTTTTATTCTCTATGTCATTTTATACGGCATTGCTGAAAAGGGTCGGCCTGGTTTTTGGAACAAAAGAAATAGTTTCATAAAGGGCGTCGTTAGAACCGCATTACGTACTCACCAAGGAAAAGCACTTAATAGCTCAGGGCAAAAAACAAACTTTTTTTCAGTGCTAATAGAGCGTCGGGAATACCAGGTATTCAGGGTTGCTTGCATTGAGAAGTTTAGGTGTTCTACTTACCTTAAATTTTTTGCTTTGTTTGTTAACCGTACACAATTTGCTTTTCAAGTGTTTCTTTGTACAGTTCTTATAATAATATAAAGTTATAAAGATTGCCTCTTTTGGTATCATAAATATTATCATACTTAAATTACTGTTCTGTGTTATCATTGTAATAAAATCCAGGCTTATTAACTACATCGATTGAACCGCGTAGTAACAATAGAGCTTCTTGTGAAAGAGTTCGTCGACGGAAGTACTAACACTTTACCTATTTTTGCCGACAAGCAGTAATGTGAGCATTATTGCGTTCTGGTTTTGAAGGGCAAGGATGCTGGTGAAATTGCAGGCACATGGGTTTTGTCAACCTGTATCTCAGGGTGATAGCCGCAATGGCTGTACCCCTCAAATCTTTGAGATTTAAAGCTCTGAGAGCACTGCAACTGCTATGGACAGGCATGTCGATTATAAATAGGAAACAAATAAAAAAAAATTCAGACAGCAAAGTTTATGCAAATTAGTAAGTCAGTAACATAACACACCTTATAACTATGTTAAGATTACAATTAGTACAGTACAGTCAGTGTACAGGCTGACTAATTTACATTACATATAAAATTAATAGCTTATATAGCAAACAGGATGAGCCCAGAACCACCCGGTAGCTCACTGACTCACACGTAAAACATGCAACTCAATGAACCTCCGAAACACTGCTGCATCCATCCTGTCCGCTATAATGTTCAGGATCTCGTTGCTGCTACCCCTTACTCTTATTATCGACGTGGACATTTTACGCATGAAGGCACAGCAACATCTGCAAACATGCCAGATGCGCTGCAGAAACGGGGGAGCCTCAACAAAGCCCTGAAGGTGTTATTATATTGCACTCGCAAGGCACCGTACGATTCCAATGCAAAGCTGGACCATAGAGCACACGTGTAGAAGCTCTGGTCTAGTCACTAGGGTATCAGAATAAACTTGTACTAAAGGAGTGTCATATTTCGTTTCAACAAACACTATTTAGACACACAGTAATTTGACTACACACTAATTCGACGGAACACTACTTCCACAAAACACATGTTCGACAGGTCAGTAGTCCGACAGAACACTGTTTCGGCAACACAAACATTCGATAGGTCAGTACACCGACGGAAAATTACTGCGACAACACATGTATTAAACAGATATCTATTCCGACAGAACATGAAATCTACAAATAACAACTTAACTAGTTATTAATTATTTCTTGGGCTTCAAAAATTCATTTGTCTGCCTGGCCGTGTGAGAACTGGCATGATCGTGGTGCGAGATGATACGACGTTTACGGTTATTTTTACAGAGTTTGTCAATAACTTCCAGCAAACAAATGGTCGTGTACCAATCACTATTCACGGTACAACGATTCTCCAAGTAACAGTAGCCACGTGTCCAGTTTTATTAAAAAAAGAAGCAATCATCCGCTTAGAGCACTTTGCAGGCGCGCCACTTTGGTTGGTTTCAGCTCATCTTGAAAGACCTATTCGCTCGATTGCTGCTTTGTTTTGGGATGGTAACTATAAATCCATGTTTCGTCACCTATTACTATGTCCCACACCAAATTTGAAACCCCTTCGTTGAATCTGGTAAGCATGGCATTGCACCAAGTGACACGATCCGTTTCTTGACACAGCTTTTACACATCCAAATGTTTGTGTAGTATTGATTGTATTTGACTCATGCCTATGCCTAAAGATGCCCTAAACTCACGGTATATCACATACCTGTCTGTTTTGATCATACGTCACACAGCATCGATATTTTTGTTGTTCACAGCGGTGGACGGGCGAACATCACGAAATTCGTCACTGAGATTCATACGACCGTGTTTGAATTCTGCAAACCAGCTATAAATAGTCGTCTTGCGTGGTGCTTCATCACCAAAAGCAGATTGAAGCCGAGTAAAGCTCCGCTGGAGTGTTAAATTACACTTAAAGTCGTAGAAAATGTACTACGAAAATTTTCACAAGTTAAGTCTATGGTGATGTAGACAACCAATTTCTAAAATGACGCCACAATATAAAAACAAGTGACAGTCAGATGAAACAAATTGTATTCTATAGTCAAAAAGTTCCATTTTCAAATGTTGTATTTACTATTTAAATATTGTTTATGTAAGTGGCCAGTTCCGGAAACTTATAGTGCGCCCTATGTATTGTAGTTATAAGCAGTGGTTTTCGGATCCAGGTTATTTAAGTAATTATCGGTTACGGTACGGTTCGTGAACAGTATTTAAATAGTACCGTACACCAAAATGCTCTGGACAGGCGGCTCGCTTACCACCCGACGACGTATCATAAAAAAATGTAGAACTCTAATAAAATTCGTATCGCACAAACTGTTACACAAAATAATACACGGTTCATTGAGCAACTTTTTTTCCTGTCAACATTATTCCGGGTCTTATCCTTATAGAATTTATCGTCGAATCTACAAGGTAAGTGGGACAATCTCTTTTGTCAATCAATGCCACTTTCAGACAAATGTAAATCCATTGGTAAACCTCTCCGAACGACCAGCTCAATTCCTTGCTTAAACATAGTTAAGGGACCCACAAACATTGGGTGTATTTACATTTCCGAACAAATCTAGGGTAACGAACCTATCTCTTATTTATTTCCATCTAATTTGGACAATGTTGCGGATATTTTGGTGTAGAGTTCGTTGAATGTTTTGAATTATCGAGTTTTTACTATACATTGGATTATGAAACCATCGCAAATATTTGTGTTTTCAAGCAACCTAACGTTTCGGGATCTTTACGGGATCCGAAGATAAGTGACGCAGGTTTCTAAAAACTTAGATCAACTTCCTTACTCTTCCACAAATATTGTCGATGTGAGGTCTCCGAGTTAGTCCTTCATCCACCAGAACCCCCAAGTATCTCACAAATCTAGTCCGTCACTCATAAAGAATGAACAAATTTTCGGGATTTTAGGTCCGAAAAAATAGTTTTATCTCCAGTGTTTCGACTTCAAATAATCTCAGTACAGGGTACTAAAAAAACCGACCACAAAAGTTATTTATCCCCTGGTTTGTCACCCTCAGAGGTGGAATATTTTCCTTAAAAAACCACTTCTGTTGTATTTATTGTTCTGTGGTTGATATTCCCTTCAGGCGTACTAAGCGCTATTCGTCATCTTTTGTTACACACACAGCCCAGAAATGGAATTCCCTGCCTTCGACTGTGTTTCCAAGTACATACAACCCGACATATTTTAAGGTGCGTTCCATCGTAGTCCCTATCTTGTTCTAGGGCTAGGTACTAGTCAAGAGTAAATCCATTTTCTTTAATTTAAAAAAACCGACTTTAAAAGTTTGTTTCATTACATTTATTAAGTTTTATTGAAATCGGTTAACGGAAAGTGTGCGAGACCAAATTTATCCCCTATTTTACCACCCTTGTAGGTGGAATATTTTATTCAAATTTAAATGGGACCACCAAAGAGGTACTCCCTCTCCAACAACAAAGAATCGTCATTATCGGTTCACAAATTATCGTGTAACATAAGTACAAAAAAATACTTTCGAATTGAGAACCTCCTCCTTTTCAAAAAGGAGGACGTTTTCAATTCGACTGAATTTTTTTGTGTTTACATTACACGATTACTTGGACATTAGTGAACCCCTTTTCGATGATTCTTTTTTATTGGAAAGGAAGTACCTAAGTAGTGATCCCATTCAAATTTGAAGAAAATATTTCACCTCTAAGGGTGGCACGTTAGTGGATGAATCCGGTTTATTGAATTTCACTCTCTTTCCGTTAACCGAGTTTAATAGAACTTGGCAAATACGTATAATTACACGCACAATATTTTGAGGTAGTTTTTTTTTCTTAAAAAAGTTATAATTATGTTAAGAGTCGATACTACCTCAGCTCGAATTCCAATTTTATTTTTTTAATGTAATGAATTTTTATTTTTAAAGCCATTTCAAAAATGGATAACGTATTTGTATTGTGGATATTCCCAGGATTCCCACGAAGCATTTCACTTCCACATTTATATGGCGAGCGGCTAGGGAGTGGAATTCCCTGCCTGCAGACTTGTTCCCCTAACGCTATAACTTGGACCTTGTCAAAGCGAGAGTGAATAGGCATTATTTAGGTGTACATGCTACATCCTCGACCTCATCGTCACTTTCCATCAGGTGACATGGAGGTCAAATGCGCGCTTCTTTTTCTAATCTAAACTGTCTCCGTGGCCGAACGGTTACCGGACTGCCACGCAGAGGTCCCAGGTTCCATTCCCCGGCCGGGAGAAATATGGCCTACATTTATTTCTCTCGTGAGTTTGGGTGTAATTTGTGGTTGTCTATATATGTGTCCATGGCACCCGCGACAAAGGGTTTCCCTAGTGCGGAGCGGGGTTGAGTGTGTGCGTTATTATTATTTAGTTCCGTTGATATTAAAAAAATCATTGGTATGCTCGTATGAAAAGTGGCTATTGAATACAGCGGTTTTCTTGTAAAATTTCGAGATAGGTTTGTGTTCTTGTTTCTATTGTGAAATTTTTAAGAAATCATGTTTTCAGCCTGTATGTTAGTAATCAGTGTATATCTTCCGTTATACTATATATTTTTTCCAGAGTGATTTATTCACCATTTTCACTGTTATGCAACTAAAGCCATTTGAAGTTGGATAGACTCTTAACATCCAATCCGATGTAAATTAATTCCAAAATGTACTTCGGTTGAAGTATAACTATTGGCTCAGTTTGAATGAAATTTAACTAGGTGGCTCAACTGTTTGCAGTGAGTGCGCTGGATGAGGAGATCTCGGGTTCGATTCCTGATGGGAAAATATTTTTTCTAAATTTGTTCTGGTTTCGGTATTCTAGGCCTTAACTCGTGAATCCGTTCAACCACTTTCCGTTAACTGACTTTAATAAAACTTAGCTAATAGATGTAATTCCACAAACTTTTGAGGTTTTTTTAAAAAAAAGTCATAATTTATTCGATCTGAAGTCGCATGTGTTCACTAAAGTTATAAATGTGTGTCAGCCGCGACCACGAGACCTGTAGAGGACCCAAAACGTTGGTTTAAAAAAATATCTCGGAAGAAAATATTTACGTACTTCGATTCAGTATTTAATGCTCAAAGTTGCGTCGTAAATATTTTCAAGTTTTCAATCACAAGGGATAACAGCACGTTCCGTTTTACACCTCAAATTAAAATTCACTTCTATGCCCATTATACGTAAAGGTGATAATGCTTTAAAGGTCCTAGTTGATAAATTAGTACTGGGAACGCATTGCCTTTTCCAACAAACACTGAGTTATTGACCATTTTGATACCGACGCGACTGGCACCACACAAAATATTTTTATACCTATAGTGTCCTTGTATATGTGAATACTTTGTGTTTTAATTTTATTTACCTTTTGTTTTGTTTGTGTTATAATTTTTTACTTACAAGTGGCGACTGAAAAATAATCAACCTAAGTATCGAATAAAAGACCATGGTTACATTTTTGTTCAATTTGAAATGTAAAAATAGAAAACGCACTTATTATATTATTTGTTAGTATATTTAAAAAAAAGTTGTTGCTCCGTTTTAAAAGTGCCGCTTTTTTCAAAATGGTGGAAGATGTAATAAACAAAAGACTGTTACTACCTTTGAAAATATAATAAACAACGATTTAATAATGATAGTAGCCAGTATTCTTTTTGAAATGGAAACAGTCAAAATTTATTAATTTTCAGCCACCACTCGTATGTTTTATGTCAGAATGTTTTGATATTTTTTTTTTCTTCTGTTTTGTTTCTTTTTTTGTGGTGAACATTATTATATATGTATAGATTTTAAGACTTTCGTGGTTATTCACTAAATGATTATCACTAGTAACAGGTTTCTTACCACGGTATAACTTCTTTTTATTTTCCCGATATTTCGGAACGGTTGCGGTTGCATTATTATATATGTGTTTTCTTTCTTCTTTCTTTCTAAAGTCGAAGTGTAAATCCAAGCGTATTCCGGGCTCTACAAACCCCACTAAAGCATCTAACAACGACAACGTAGTTGGAAATTGATGGCAATTTGTAGTGCTATACTGGCTTACGACACTTGCAGTATATTCACGGCAATTGGCAGCAGGCAACTGCAATATTCCTCTATACTAAATTGAATTACGTGAAGCTGGGAGCGAAATTCAGACGATTCAACAGCTACTAATTTCTGCTACAAAGCAGTACTATTGTGTGTGGGATTAATAGACAAAAAAACAGAGCTGAGTCTGCAAAAAACTTGCACTCAATTTACGTTGCTGCGGATTACTTATTCCATCTCATACCGTCTTTACATTTCTACACATAAAACATAATCTGCGATAATCCAGCGCATTATGTTTTATGTGTGTGTTCGAATACACCACGAAAGCTATTAGGGCAAGTGTCATCAAGATTTCGACTCAACTCTATACGATAATAGTGCCGTAAATCAACTAAATCGCTTATTTTTAGGAGTACATGCTTTTCGTGTATCAGTTTCTGTTTGTATAGTACTTCATCCATGAACATATCATACCCTTGTTATAATAAAGCCACATGTCATACGTCAAAATTGTGTTTTTATTACATGAAAGTCATAAAAATTATGTATTTTTTGAAAATTTATAACTCTTCTTCTTCTTGTCCTTATTCCACGCTAGGTGAGGTCGGCACAACATGTATTTTTTTTCACTCTCTTACTCCACCTTTCTTACCCATCTCATCTTTCACACAATCCGTCCATCTTTTCTTTGGCCTTCCTTTCCCCTTGTATACCTCCACATTCATACCTAACACTCTTCTCCGCATGACATGTCCATACCACGCTAACTTATTACTCCTAATATTTTCCGTCACTAGCACCACTTCCAAACTTCCCCAGATTCATTCATTCATACTTTCATTCCTTATCTTATCCCTTCTCGTCACTCCATACATCCATCTCAACATGTGCATTTCCGCTACATGCACAGTTCGTTCATTCTCCCTTTACATCGTCCAACATTCTGATCCATCCTTCTTTTCAACCTGAAACTGCCTCCGTGGCCGAACGGTTACCATGCCACTGCCACGCAGAGGTCCCAGGTTCGATTCCCGGGCCGGGAGAAATGTTTGTATGGCTTACATTTATTTCTCTCGTGAGTTTGGGTGTAATTTGTGGTTGTTTATGTGTGTGTCCATGGCACCCGCGACACAGGGTTTCCCTAGTGCGGGGCTATGTTGAGTGTGTGCGTTATTATATATTATTATTATTTTCAAGTAGATATTAAGAATGTATAGACTAATGTTGTTCATAGAATGTGGAAACCTTTGTCTTGAAAAGTTGTTATTTGGCAGATGTGGCTTTATTACACGTGCCCGTTCTTATCCGCTCACGTGATACATGCAGCCGTAGACGCATACTACACCTAGAGGTGCCGGTAATGATTTTATACCGATTTATCGGATATCGAAGTTATAACAGGTAAAAGAACTAATATTAATTGATATTTCGGTAACTACTCTATCAAACCATACAGTTTTTAATGCCTGGGTCTGTCATTTAAAAAAATAAACAACTTCAAAAATACGTCACGACAATCGTGTGTGTTATTGTTTGGGCTGGTGATTTCAGTGTTTATTTATTGAAAACATACCGTAAGTAGCGTTTTTTAAGTTTACCCTGAATATAAATGTTTATAAACTATACTTTAAGGAGTAATTTCATGGTAAACGTTAGAACCACTCAAACGGAATATTATCATATTTATCCAAGTACACCAAAAATTTCATTAGTGCTTTTTAAGTGCAGGATTGGCGGTGTATTACTGCATTTTATTAGAGATGTTTTTGTTGGTAGTACGGAGTGTATTTATTTAGCAATGCAGAATAATAATTTTTATTTATAAAAACTTGTATTTAAACTGAATGCTTTTCTAATTTGCGAAACCAAATAGCCGCCATTTTGCAGTAGGAGGAGCGCATCGCGTGAGCGGTTATGATTGGGTTCTCCACATAACCGTTGTTTATTTTGCTTCTTCAATATAATTCTTTCATGAAGAAACAATGCATTTTTTAAGCAAATCCTCTGCATATTCATGTAAGCTTCACTCCAAGTGAATTTGACCCGCGCAATCAATATAACAGGCCGTGTGACCCAGTTGGCACGGTCGAATTACTAAAATACCAGCGTAAGGTAGCGCTGCCAAGACAAAAGCATAGGATTCCATGCAATTGTTTGTGTCTTCACATTAACGTGCCTTTGCCTTCAATATCAAAATTTTATTACAATATTTTGACGTAAATTCCCAAATACTTCACATATACGCACTCTTTGTGTAAATAAGGCGTAATCTGTAAACTGAAAACTTTTAAAACGGGTTTAAGGATTATACCAACGAATTAGTCGATATCTTTTTTATGCTTAAGTAGAGGAGCGCGTATATATTTTTTTTTCAAGTGATTCGTATTATTTTTATAACTTCATCTTTCATGTGACACTTTCGACCTATGACGAGTACATGTGCTTGACTGTTGGATTTCTGCAGAATATACTTCGATGAATGTGCCCTGAACACCATCAGTTTATTCCGCCTGCCTTTTTTTACCATCAGACGTCCAAACGTACGGCGGCATATCATCCTTACTTGGTCGATATTCCCTTCAGACGTACTCGCGAAGCGCAAAGCGCTAAACGCTTTCCGTCATCTTTTATTATGCGTGTAGCAGCCACCAGACGTGCCAGAGCGTCAAGCAAGAGCAACGACCATATACTATAAATCTGCATAAAGACGCACATATTTCTACTTTAGATCACCATGCGCAGCGGTGACAACTAACACCCTTTCACCTACGTCATGGTACAATGGACATAGCCTGGTATCTTTAAGTTGCGATTGCATAGGCATCTTTTGGGCAAGCTCATTATAGAAAGTGGCGTTGTTATACCAAGTACGAATTCATACTTTATCTTTTTGCATTGTAATACATGATCAAAATTAATGGGTCTGCTTTAAGGAAAGGGTTTATGCAATTGTCCGCCACACTGGCCTAATGCGAGTTGGGGACGTTACATGTTTTCCAAGAGTTGTGAACCTTTTATTTCATAATAAGAAGCGACGGGACGAACAAGTAGTACGCCTGGTGGTAAGCAACACGCCTGTCCATAGCAGTTACAGTGTCACTCACATAGAGCTTTAAAACACAAAGATCTGAGGGTCACTACCACTGCGCCCGTCACTCTGAGACAAAAGTTAACAAGTTCCTGTAATTTCACCAGTATCGTTATTATTTTCATAATTTTTTATTATGCGCACAGCCCAAGAATGAAACTCCCTGCCTGCAACTGTGTTGCCGAACTCATACAACCCGGGTATCTTTAAGATGCGACTGAATAGGCGAACTCGTTCCATCGTAGATACTATCTTTGCTCCAGAGCTAGGTAGTGGTCAAAAGCAAGTTCATTTAATTAAATGAAAAAAAAGTCCTTCAAAACAGGAACACAATAAAGAACATTACTGTATGGCGGCAGAAATATGTATGGTGGCAGTACTTCCCTGGACGAACTCTTTCACAAGGAGGTCTATTATTACAGTAACATATCTTGTATAGCTAACGAAAATTCAAGAATATATATAACCCTCGAATTAAGAAGCAGCTATATTCCCACCGGGCTGGCTCTATATGGAGGTTTTTAAATAGACTTCGGACTCAGGTCGACCGAAGTGAGGACAACTTGTTCACGAGGGGATTTTCAAGAATGTACATAACCCTCAACCCCTAAATTAAGAAGCAGCTATATTCCCACCGGACTGGCTCTATATGGAGGTTTTTAAATAGACTTCGGACTCAGGTCGACCGAAGTGAGGACAATTTGTTCACGAGGGTATTTCCGGATGGTCCTAACCTGGGTGTCTATTCCCACTGTCCGTTCGACATCCATCTGAGTCAATTACTGTTAAATAGGTAAAAGTATGAATACTTGACATGGTTTTTTTATTTGGTCGAGTATTACTTATTTGACAGTAGTTGTTGAGATCAGAAGTAGACCCACTGGATTGTTTATGCAAAGCGATTCAAACGATAACCCACCTCACATCGTGCGCTGCGTGCCCTGCACGCTTGAGGATTTAATGGCAGCTATTAGTGACGCAGTTGGCGTGGCTGAGTTATGGCCCACATAATAGTATAATAATAAAAAAACCGACCTCAAAAGTACATGGGATTACATTGAAATTGGTTACCGGAAAGTGCGCAAACCCGGATTCATCCCCTAGTTCGCAACTATACGGGACTTGACACAAGATAATAAAAATCGGTTCTCTCTATTTAAAGTACATATATTGAGAGAGAAAAACACCTTGAATTGGAGAATAGCAAAACCAACCATTAAAATAATGGCTCCTTATAGTAAAATTTAGGCGCTATTTATAAAAATCAATCTTCATGCGTGAACAGCCACCCTTAGAGGTAGATGTTATTTTCAAAATTAAATGGAACGACTATTGAGGTACCTTCTTTCCAACAAAAAAAGAATCATCAAAATCGGTTCACAAAAAATCACATACAGTCGAATTGAGAACTTCCTCCTTTTTTTGAAGTCGGTTAATAAAATAGTATAGCATATGCCATCAATATGACAAGAAAAAGACCGGACTAGGACACTGGTCCTAGCTTTTCCTACACCATTAACGAGAAGTATTTAATAATAACTGCCTCCGTGGCCGAACGGTTACCATACCGGACTGCCACGCAGAGGTCCCAGGTTCGATTCCCGGGCCGAGAGAAATAGTTGTATGGTCTACAATTATTTCTCTCGTGATTTGTGGTTGTCTATGTGTGTGTCCATGGCACCCGCGACACAGGGTATCCCTAGTGCGGGGCTATGTTGAGTGTGTGCGTTATTTATTTATTATTTATTATTTTTAATAGATCATATATCACAATCATACTTAAGTTCGAAGTTAAAATCAAACATGCTGTCAAACGGATGCAAAGCGTTGACCACACAAGTTTGTCCACTGGGTTTTCGATCTCTACACGTCTCAGGTTAAGGTAATAATAAAGCAGACTAGGATGAAGTAAATATCTTGAGTTGACGTAAACACAATTTCCGTAGTAAGTTAATGTATTGAATAAAAGTGTACAATATAAATTTCAATACTTAGCTTTTGCCGATTGCTAATGATGTGATTTGTCAACTGCCATTTTGAGGTACGTGTGCAATAAGGCCTTGTGACCACCATCAAGGAAATAATAATAGTAGGTTTCTAAGTTAACAAAAATATTGTACGGTACAAAAACCGTACATTGGGCTGCCACCATTCTAGGAAAAACCTTTTAAAAACTGCTCAAGGGCATTGTATTTTTTTTCATAACGTTCTAATTAAAAAACCATTTTGAGTTTCCAAATGGTTTTTTCGTAATTGCTTATGAAAAAATTAAAAGAAATTACTATTGACGTTTACTCGAGTACTAATTACTTGTTTTTGTTTAATGCTGATACACTCAGCTTCTTATAAAAAATTGATTTATTTTATACATTTTTATGGATAACTCACGCTTGACAAAAAAAAATACTATACTAAACTTGTTTTCACAAAAAAAGACTTAATAGTTTCTAATACAGTTTCTTTGTATCTTCTATGGTTTCGGATTTATATATCGGATATAATATTAAAACAGGATGATACAATTATTTGTATTCAAATAGGTGTAAAAAAGGTGTTGTTCATGACAACAAGGTAACACGATTCCGAGTTAACCCCATACTTATACCCAAACAAATTCTGTTACCCAAATGCCAGCCGTCCATTCTGTGCGGCAATATTGTTGGGCAAACATAGTAAAGTGCCTTACTACAAAGGGTTCTTGAAATGAAAGTGTTTTGAAGCCTACTCAATACCGCAGTCAACAATGGAAAAGGGTACAAACATTGTATTGTTGGGGATGGACAAACAATTACTATCATTATTCACGTAGCGTTAAATTTGATTTTAGTTTGAGTTTTATTGAAATAGTCAATATAAATACGTATAAAGTTTTTAAGGAGGTTACAACACTTACGGACGTGGATTCGGCTTCACCCGGTCAAAAAATACTTTATGGGCCTCAAAAGTTTGCTCATCGGCTTTTTTCGATTACCACGGGATCCCCTCATTAGATTCTGACTTCTTGGTGATAATGAGACTGTTATTCATTTGTACATTTTATACTTTTTTCTGGTAGTCATGGTGACGATGATTTGTTGATTACATTTACTGTGTCAAGTGAAAAGTCAACTTTTATTTCCAGAAAATAATATTTTTAATTTGTGATAGCGAAAACGAACCCGAAACAGCATCTTTGGCGTCAGAAAACACCTCGAGATTATACCCTTTTAAAAAAAAATTTTCAAAATCGGTCTACAATTGACGGAGAAATCGATATATACCCTGACATGCCTATAAAATTTGAGGATTTTCCTCGATTTCCACGGGTACCCTTATCAGATTCTGACTTGGTGACAATGGAACCGCCACGAGAGTGCACCCTTTCAAACAAAAAAAGAATTTTCAAAATCCCGCCGAACGTATAACCTCCTCGTTTATTTTGAAGTTACTAGTGGAGTATTTTCACAAAAAATATATGAAAAAGATAAAGAAAAAGAAAGTAGTAGAGTATTTTCACAAAAAATATATGAGTCGGAGCCAGTTATAACTTCAAACGTAATGTAACAGAATTCGGCGTATTGTTTACGTAATGTTCTTTACGAAAGGATAAATCTTAGCTAATATTATTATTTATTATTTTCTAATCAACAGACAAAAGATTTACAAGGCTGCCTACGAGTAATATTAACTAGTCCAAACGATTTCTTTTTTGTTTACAAATGTCACGTCAGTTTAATGGCTCAAATTGGGTATAGTCTAAGAGATGGGGCGCTGGTGTTGTTGAATCGGTTGAGTTAAATCAGTCATCTGACGTGATTTTATGACATGGTGGTCATTGGTAGGGTTGCCATATCAAAATAAGAACTAAAGTTGACGGTCAAGGCTTATCAACGAGCGCGCATTGACAAGAGGTGCTTTTTGTGTAAGTTGCTTGGTAAGAGAACACGTGACACCGCCTCGCTCTTTGTGACCTTGCCGCGTGATATTTAGAATTCGTTTTGACCTGACCCATCTTTTGTACTTTCGAACTAATTACTGTGAAAAGTGGATAATAGTTCTTTATGTGACTTTTACATAATGGAAAGCATTAAAATAAGAGTGTGGGTTTCATAAAAACATCACACGAATGTTTTAATGCCTAATTATGTACAGTTATGTAACATACACTGCTTTATGCATACACATATTATAAGCTCTCTATGATGTGTTCAGGAACCGCATATTACGACTGGCGAAATGGCGACAAAAAATACTTTCTCACGCATGTCACGCAACCAAAGTTTATAATTAATTCATAGACAAACTTGAGTCGACCCCAACTATCATATCGTTCGATATCAAGTAACGTGTGAAATTTGTCAAAATAATTGTTTGCTATTAACATGTCATTTCGTATAAAACTTCATCTCGACTGATATGAGAATTGAGGTCGAATCAAATTGTTTTGTTTTTCAGAGATGTTCGAAATTTCAATGTAATAATAAAATAGAATTTGATGTTAATATTAAGCGATAATAACATTTTCACTGATAAGAAATTTGTTCCAACAAAACAGTTTATCTTTACCCTGACCGTAATTTGCGGTTTGTGACATCGTAGAGGGTGCATGATATGTGTGTAGATAAAACAATTAAATGCATTTAACTGACGTTATTATTTCACCGCCAGCAGAACGAATTGATAACGAAGAGTGAATAAGCTAATTATCAAGTAATTCCTGACTAAATTAGCGAAAAGGCTATTTTCCATCAACGTCTTCCTTTCCGGCCTTAACTCCGACATATGAATATCATAGTAGTAAAAACATGATATTGAATAAAATATACATTTTTGTAAATTCTTTAAGAGTGGATAAAGCGTTATGCATTTCACGTAGACTAGGATTAATCAGCATGGAGGGCTAATCGGTTTTGAAACACGATCAAGCCGATTTTGCGTCGATAAGTGTGGTGATTCCGTTATCTCGAACATTGTCTGAGAAACACTTTCAAGTGAATTATAAAGTTCCCTCCACATTGTTGATTTTTTTTCATGTGACCGAAAAGTGCTTCAATGCGCGGTGTTCAAGTTTTATATCCCTTGTTATCCACACATACATAGATTGTATTTTCGCTACAGTTTTATAATTTTGGTCAAATAAATAATCCTCAAAGTCAAACAAAAACCTGCACATAGCAATACTGCCACCTTACCTATTTGTAGCAATACTATGCTCCAGTTTTGAAGGGTGCTGGTGAAATTACAGGCACATGGAACTTATCAACTTACGCCTCAGGGTGACGGATGGAGTGGCATTGCTCCTTAGATCTTTGCGATTTAAAGCTATGAATGGCACTGCAACTGCTACGGACAGGCGTGTCGCTTGCCACCAGGCGCACGACTTATTCGTCTCGTCACTTGGTATTATTTAATATGTATAAGCACATACACACATCAAATAAAAAAATCTATTTTCGAAGACGATACCTGTTGAAATGTGTACAATGTCTACGAAAATAGATTTTTTATTTGTTTACGTATTTCATTATTCTCATCAAACGTGTGTTTGTCCTAGTGCTGAACACTTGGCCCACCTGATGCAATCCGGGTTAGGATCTTCAAAGTGAACACTTTGGAATACGCGGTTTACATCATAGCGGGCATTAAATATATAACCAGAAATAGAGACGAAATAAGGGCAATCTATCCCTGGCAATTCACCAGGCAAATGGGCCTTATATCACTTTTAAATATCAACTCTCGTTTGCGCTGAAATCATACATTAGAAACCTGAAATACTACAGCGCCAACATTTTGACTTGTGTGTTCGTCTCCGTATATTCCAAAAATATTCTGTATTTATTGTAATGAAGATAATATCTATACCAATCTGGTATTCCATTCGGTAGTGTGGGAAAAACAGCAAAACATCTAATAACAAAGCAAACGGAATCACAGTTCAACGGTAATTAAATATGAAATAAGTAATTTTTCAATTTTCGTCCATTATAGCTGAAGTTAAACTGGTCAATTTGAAGTGAAACAATTGACGACACCCGTCAATTGTTTCGAGTTCGGGCGGGCCAATCACCGCAATGATTTGGCAGATTAGTTTTCAAACAAATTAAATAACATTTCGTCTCTATTTCTGGTTATATACTTGACGATAGTGGATATCAAACTCAAACGATATTTATTACATTAGCTAAGCAAATTACTTGAAATCGTCGCATTGATTAAATAGATTACCCCGAGAATAATGAGTAAGAAACTAGAGCAGGGTTTCTCAACCTGTGGTCCATGTCAAGCCTACCTAACAGATTGCATTAATATAAAAAGTGGTATACAATATGTTGTGAGTAAATAGGCGCTGTGCACGTGACCTTTTTGAATTTTCGCGCCATTTGACGGCTATCCATTATAGGAGCGCGCGAGACACGCGTCAATGCAGCCCGCGAGCCTTTCTTGTTCTATTTATTATTAAAATTTAATAATATTAATCCTAAACTGGCTGGACAACAAAAACCTGCGTAGGTTTCGTTCATATTTTTGGAAAGGGTCCGTGAGGCTCCTTGAAATTTTGAGAACCCAAATGACTAGAAAAAGGTTAACAATCCTCTGGAGGTTGCTCTTTGTAAATAAATATTTGTATCCATTATTATCATGTCAACCTGCAAGTTCTGAATGGGTCACTACCATTAATTTTTGTCATCCATGCAAGCAGAAGCTGTGTAGTGTGAAGATTTTGTTTCTATACAGTTTAAAATCTCGGAATCTGATTTCAGAACCTACACATTATATTTTTTTACGATACCAAGAGACGGGACGAACAAGCCATGGTCCTGATAGTACACGTCTGTCGCAATGCCAGTCAGTTTTAAATCGAAAAGATTTGAGACATAAATTAACAAGTCCCATGTGCCTATAATTTCACAAGACCCCTTACTCTTCAAAACAGGAAAGCACTAATGCTCACATTAGGGCTTAGCGGCAGATATAGGTAAGGTGGCAGTATTTTTCTGGACGAATTTATTCACAAGAAGCTCTACTGCTTTTAAAATTAGGCTCTAAATAGCTTTTAATTAGGCTCTACTGTTGCATATGCATATACAATGTTGTAGTGAAACGGAATAATACACGAAATTCCGTTTTATACCTAGTATTAGGGCTCGTACCCTATGTATGTAAATGCAAAATGTTCTTAGTAATGTACGATTGATAGAATTCGTATGTTTCCCAGAGTACACTGTTCGGTTGAGGTCGGCAGACGTAACATATGTAAAGCACCGCACCGTCCGCAGGTCTTTATTGTGCTAAAAATACACATAATTGTACATGAAATGTAAGTGCGATCAGCAACATATCGACGGCCCTACCGTGTAAACGTGTAAAAGTTTTTACCGTAATTTTTGTTTTTGTATTTTCCCACTCGAAATACACCTCGTAATTTTGTTTTCAGATTTATTTTCCAATTACATACATACATTACATATCATCACGCCTGTCTTCCACTGCTCCTGACAAACCTCCTTCGCCTCCTCTATGCTTATCAATCTCTTCATATATGCCATGTTTATAAGCTTTTAAAATCTGGTTGAGATATATTCGCTGAGGTCTACCTCTTCCCACGCTTCCATCCACATTCGCTCTGTAAATTTGTGCCGTCCATCGACCAACATTCATTCTTTCTACATGACCAAACAAGCGAAGCTTCCCTCTCTCTATCCTTGTCACTACATCATCTTTCATACTACAACGCTCTCTTACCTCACTGTTTGGCATTCTATCTTTAATACCGCACATATTGCGCAAAGCTCTAATTTCTACAGCATTCACCCTACTTTCATGTTTTTTCTGCCACACGCCCCTGGGACCAGCTAGCCCGATGAACAGCCAAACGTGTCTGCTTTGAGACATTCTGGCTACCCATTAAGACATACAGGGCTCCATTCACTCGATTTCCGATTGCACTCTCGTCTCAATGTTCCTTTCACACTTACTATCTCTTGTTAACAAACTACCCAGATACACAAATTCTTTTACTTGTTGTAATCTCACGCTGCCAATTCTAATATTGCATTCTGAAACACTTTCATCCCTTTCAACTGTTCTCCCATCTCCATCTCTTGCAATTGTTCTGCCGACGAGGCTAGGAGTAAGTACTTGATCATCGGCATAGAGAAGGCATTTGACAAGTAACTCATTCATTCTTAATCCACATTTACTACCTTTCAAATGATATAACAATTTTCCAATTAATTTTACAATTGTTCGGTAGTTCAATGTTTATTCTATGGAAAAAAAAAATTGCAAGTATGTATTTTGCACACTATAGATTCTTGCATGTTTATCACAAAATAACTTTGTAATATTGTTCATGGAAATCATGGGTTCATGCGAATTTATGACCAATAACTTGAATAAATCGTAATATCCATAGTAAAACATTATTATGTAACATTTTAGAGTAAATATATAACTTTTCCCACGAATAATAGTATACTTAAACATTACGAGCAAACTAATGCCAAAGTATTTTTTACTGGAATAAAAATTTAAAAGGGTTTTTTATTAATTTCTGATAAACTATCAATATTTTCGTGTTATTCATATTTTAATATAAGATATAATGGTTTTTTATCTTTAATTTGTTCGTATATTGTACTTAAGTATATACAATCACGAACGAGTAAGAAACGCATTCTTTCTCATCAGAAATCTGCGAGAAATAGCGTTTTTGCACGCTAGTGGAAAAGGTTTTTGAAATTCGAACTTGACGATGGACTGTGATGCAAACGACTTTGTCTTTCGATGAAAAAAAAAAGATAATGACACGTTCAACTATGCGGTTTGTCGTTACTTACAATACAAATTCGGTGGTAAAATTTATTCTTATTATTGTGGACATGAAATTGATAATGATAACTAATTGTGTTTATTAATTATTTTAATTCGTGTTAGAACTAAAATAATAGGAAATGAAACTATTTTTCC
>NW_020653344.1:3736143-3763343 GCF_003589595.1 Hyposmocoma kahamanoa
ACTAGGGAAACCCTGTGTCGCGGGTGCTATGGACACACACATAGACAACCACAAATTACACCCAAACTCACGAGAGAAACAAATGTAGGCCATATAAATATTTCTCCCGGACCGGGAATCGAACCTGGGACCTCTGCGTGGCAGTCTGGTATGGTAACCGTTCGGCCACGGAGGCAGTCAAGCATTACAAGCACATGGGACTTCTCAATTTATATCTCCGGGTGACGGGCGCAGTGCCAGTGCCCCTCAGATCTTTACGATATAAAGCTCTGAGTGGTACTGCAACAGTTATCGACAGGCGTGTAGCTTACCACCAGGCGCAAAATTTGTTCCTCCCGTCACTTGATATTATAAAAAAAAGTTCGTATGATATAAAAAAAATCATTGTATATGTAAAGCACCTATTGCATACAGTTTTGTTGTAGAATTTGTGTTTTTTTTTCTATCGTGAAAATTTTTAGGAATACTGTTTTCACACCATATTATAGTAATCAGTGTATATCCTCAATTTTACTATATATTTTGATTGTACACTTGCACTGTTAAGGCGCGTTCCCACTGTATCGTCACGTTTTATTATCGTTGGACGACTGTCGTGTCTAGCCTATTCCCATATCACGACTATCTGTCGTGGACGATTTTTTATCGTTGAAAGACTGTCGTGACTAGCTGTTCTCACTAAATCGTGACGACAATTTATAGTTTCACGACAGCCTCCTTACCCATCTCTGGCTACGACCCAACGCTACTGCAAAGCGAGCCGGTACGAGGGCGCGGGGTACGAGAGGGGAGAGCAGGGAGCAGAATACATGCGGACAGCGATAAATAAAACGTGACGACAATAGGAGCTGCGACAATTTGTCGTCACGTTTTTATCGTGACTTTTTTTATCGTCTGACTACTGTCGTTCTAGCTGTTCCCACTGTGACGACAGTTTGTCGTTGTAACGATAAAAAAATCAGACAGTTAATCGTGTCGTGCTATATGTGAACAACTTCATTTAAATATACAAGCCACGACACTGTAAACTGCACGACAATCTGTCGTCACGACATAGTGGGAACGCGCCCTTATGCGGAATCAACCAAAGTCGTTTGAGGTTAGTTGTTTTCTTAATTACTGTAGGGGAATTTTATATATATTTTACTTGCACTAAGTCGGTAGGCCTGAAATATGATAAATAATGTAAATCTTAAGACACTATGACATTACGGTATGATTTGAACCTTGGTCTGACGCCACAACCAGGACACGTTTGCGCGTGTGCAGACAGCGCCTTGCTGTACGTAGTAGTAGTAGTAGGTTTAATAAGTTTCTGTCGTTGTATGGAGTGTCCGGGGTGTGCATAAATGCTTCGTCATGTGAACAAGATAGCTGACAATACGAGTAAGTTCAGGTGTATTGAAATCACAATAGTACACTCTACTAATTAACAATATAAGTAAGAATTTATTAGTAAAATTATACATTGTTAAACTTACCTCAGCCAATGATGTATTCCCTGGTATTTTTAAGCAGAACATAAACGGTGTGTTGACCCTCTTCAAGATCTCGCGAAAGTCAAGTGTCACTCCGCGCGGCCGCATCAGTCTGAAGTACGTGCACAACGACGAACCTCGCGATGCCAGATAATTACCGAATAGCCGCATGAATCCGCTACCTGCGGGTGAAAAAAGTTGGTTATTCATTTCAAGTTACAAGTTCAGTTTCAAGTCTTAAACTAATTTATTCCCGATGACCTTGCCCTAAATTAAGCACTTAATCACAGAACAATAAAAACAGTCGAAGTGCTTAGTCGGCGTGATACGTATACCAACACTATGTGGAGTTCTACATACTTGAGGTCAGTCATTTCTTTTCATTTGAGGGAAGTCATTTTCGCTTTATACGTTATGGTCGTGTCAATAATCTCGAACCAAACCTCTTAAAATCATAGACGTGCAAAATCCACTTTGAAGTGCAAAATCGATAGCCACATTTGTAATGGGATAACATTGGTGGTATTTCATATCATGGTTAAGTCTACATTTATTTAATTTTATTAAATTTTTAATTTTCTGTTCATCGTAATATTTTTTTTGTTACAAGAAATAAAAGTAAACCTTATTAACAAGCACTGCAATGTAATCGCTTCTTTTTTAGAGAACTAAGTAAACATCTCGAAATCGTCGTCGTTCAGCTGTTGACCGCTAGAAGGCAGCACATTGATTAAATTTCAATATAAAATCAACGATATGTCACCAGGGTAAGGTTAAAAAGTAGCCATTTGGAAATGGTTTGGTTGTAATTTTTTTTATTTGTGTCGTTATCTGCCAAACTATTATTATTATCATATCATTCCCTTCCATTGCCACTTAAGAATAAAACGCTAGGTGGCTCAATTATATTATGCTCGAGAGTGTAGAAACACAGAAGGCAGTGAGACGAAAAAAATTATTCCCGTTCATCGATCACTCAAGCCCAAAACAGATCCCACTCCCACTTAAGATTACGCAAAATAAACGACGCATAAAATCCTCGTTTACGTCGCTTTACCTAAGTCTGCCGGGTTTACGACCACTTCCAGATTAGCAATAATTATTAATGGCATCATAAGGGATTTCCTTTCCAATACGCATTCCATTAGTTTGTAGATACGGTATCACATATACACGCATAGGTATAATTGGGTTCTTTTTTAAATTTAGAAAGAAGAAAACAAAATTTAAGACAAACTAATTGTGAAAAATTCATACAAGTTGATATAAATGAAATAACCAGTGAGAACCCTAAACTTAAGCCCTTAAGGTCTATCCACACATATCCGGGACGTGCCCGGGCCATGGACGGGCCGTGCTCCGTCATGGGCTTAAAAAAATATCGTTGCGTATATTTTGTATGAACTCGTATTTACACATGTCCGTGTCTGGGCCGACGCCGGGACAGGCACGCAGTTCATACAAACTAACACGCCCGTCCAAGTCCCGGGCGCGGCCCTGATGTGTGTGGATAGTCCTTTAAACACATTGTCATCTAAGTAAGTGAAGATCTACACGTAAGGGAAGAAAAGGTGTTAAAACTAATTCTATTAATAATAATGTAATTAGGTTACATTTTCAAACCCTGTCCAGTAAACGTTCAAAGTTTTGTTATTTTTGTGTATATTTTTTATAATATTACGGGACGAACAAGCGTACGTCACACCGGTCGATAAACAGTTACAGAGCTTTAAATCGCAAAGATCTGAGGGGCACTGCCACTGCTCCCGTCACTCTGAGACATAATAAACTGCCTCCGTGGCCGAACGGTTACCATACCGGACTGCCACGCAGAGGTCCCCAGGTTCGATTCCCGGGCCGAGAGAAATATTTGTATGGCCTACATTTATTTCTCTCGTGAGTTTGGGTGTAATTTGTGGTTGTCTGTGTGTGTGTCCATGGCACCCGCGACACAGGGTTTCCCTAGTGCGGGACTATGTTGAAAAAAAAAAAAAAAAAAAAAGTATATATACTGATTACTAAGTTGTGTGAAGACACGATTCTTAAAAATTTTCACGATAGAAAAAAACACAAACTTACCTCGAAATTTTACTAGAAAACCGCTGTATATTTAACATGTATTTTACGTTTACCAATGATGTTTTTTAATATCAACTTAACTAAATAGAACACGTACACTATATGATATAAATTTATCAAATGGCTATAATTTCGTTTATATAAAAATAAATTCTAAAATAAAGCCAGTAACCCTGCCGCTCGACCCAAGCAAAATGAACCGTATTAGTACCGGGAAAAATTGGAATTCGAGCTGAATTAGTATCGATTCTTAATACAAATATCAAACACAAGAAACATTCATTCGATCCGGCTAGATACGAACCCGCGGCCGCATCTTAACGTGGCTGTTTTCTTATTCGCCAAAATATGTATTTTTTTGGAAATGAACCGTCCTTGGTTATTGTCTGGGTTTTCTGGGTAGCGCCCCGGAGTGAATTCTGTTACTCTGGTACTCATAATAATTTCCTAGTTCGAGACCAGATCCTCGGTTTTCAGTCATAAACATAGTTATAAAAATAAGAAGATTTATTAACCAAAACGTTTCTAATTTTATTCCTGTTGTAAATTTTGTAGTTTAGCTTTTACGCCTTTTCTTCCCCAAAGCATTTAACAGTTTAGTAAGTACCAATTCAAACTCGCCTTAAAAAGTCCAAGTTATATTATCTCACTTGAGACCACTTTACTAACCGATTGGTTAGTAAAGTGGTGCTGTTTAACAAATAAGCTAATCAAAATAACAAAGTATATTTTTTTTTTGCTAAAATTTATTATTATGAGTACGAGCACTATTTAAAATATTATCTTTAGACCTTCTTACAGTGCAGGACGATTGAGAAATGATTTTGGCTATATATTTAATGTTATCCGAATGGTTGTTTCCTATTTTTGACGATAATAAAAGTTAAGAACTCGTTTCAAGCTGTAATCTAATAAAATAATCACATTTTGCAATATATATTTTTACATAATTTCGTTGAATACTATAAGTACAATAAAAGATTACATTTAACATCATAAATAATTTTGTGACACTGGTAATATAATCAGGATGAAAAGCATGTCTTGTGCCGCAATTTTGTCATGTCATAGATGTCATTCGAGCTTCGTTTCTCGAACTCAAATATTTTCTTATCTCCACAGTGCATTTGTTAAATTACCATATGTTGCTGTTAAAATTTTTGGTTATTGCTAATATTTTGTAATAGATAATTAAAATTGTAGAACATGAGAATTTCGTTAAAAATAAAAGGTTTAGCACACCGGCGGCACTTTGACTATGACAGTTTTTTGTTTTCATTTTGGACATCTAATTACGATTCATATTATATTTGTTATGATTATTCATACAAAAATTCGAACAAGAAATAATTATGTATCTCTTTTTTATAATATCAAGCGACGGGAATACAAGTCGTGCGCCTGATGGTAAGCTACACGCCTGTCCATAACAATTGCAGTGCCACTCAGAGATCGCAAAGGTCTGAGGGGCACTGCCACTGCGCCCGTCACCCTGAGACATAAGTTGACAAGTCTCATATGCCTGTAATTTCACCAGCACTCTTACCCTTCAAAACACAGTAATGCTGACATCAATGCTTGGCAGCAGAAATAGTTAAGCTGGCAGTACGTCCCTATACGAACTCTTTCACAACGAGCTGCTACTAAATCTATCTGATCTGACAACATTTCAAAATGATTAAATCATGTTTAAATCGCTATCTAGAAGGAATAGCGAAACATAATACGCAGGTATTTGTTATCTAAAAAGCGAAACGTCTTTTATTCATTAAGCTCATAAACATCGTCTCCATCATCACCTGGATACATCGTCTATAAATGGTAAATTACGTATAAATCACTTCTTAATTCCATTTTCGAATTGTGCCCGATCTATTTCCTTCTAAGCTCTATAACAGTTGATAAAAAGTTATCTGTCATGTCGATATCATCTGTCACTGTCACAATTGCAGCCCGTTCCTTCCGATTTCCATCAATAAATCAATATCTTGGAGGGAGAGTTGATATAATATTTATTAAACTTTAGCTAAATATAGTAGCACAGATAACCGCGGCAAGACGTAAACTGAATTCTACGAGCACGCGTGTATTGTTTGTATCGTACCAGCTGTAAAAACAGTCCTCTGATTTCCCAAACACTTTGTTTTTGTAGTCGACAGCACTAATGATTTAAATTGAACTTTATGCCACTACTTATAAGCACAGCTGATTCTACATATTATAATCCACAAAAAAAAAAGAATCACCACTTTGACAATTGTAAGTTCGACTCTGTAAAGATACGTAAACTGTATTTCGGAGACAAACAAAAAATAAACGAGAGGGTACAACAGACGGCCGTATCAATCTTTCTATTCTCTTTCAGCAACCTCGGAGTTAAAGGATAAACTTAAAAACAATATCATATCTTGTTCAATGACGTATCTGAACACGGTAACGTAATCAAAGGTATCGTATAGTTATTATTATACTATTAAACAAAATCCCGTCATCAAAAGAGAAAATTTGTTCATAGTTGCGTTGTAAAAGAGGAATGTGACCGTTTTGAACTTTTTTACTATAGCAGTAGAGTATGATTCGTAATTAAACAATTAACTAAACATTACATTACAACATAAATTAAGTAAACAATTCGTAAAAGCTAATGTTTGATATTCAAAGCAATTTTCACACAGTAAATTTTACAATTGAATATTGTTAATGTAGACTTTGGGCGCATTCAAATATATATGCTTATATAAGCGTTGCAGTGGCGCCACTGTGACACTGAATCCGCGCCACTGTTAATATTCATACAATATTTAGAAGCGCACTTTTCTGAGAAGTATGGCATTAAAGATATTTCAGTTTGAAGTTTTCGAGGTTATGTTTTACATAAATTGAATAAAATATATTCGGTGTATTATTATACCACAATAAAATACAGAAGTCGTAAACAGAGTTAATAAAAGCTAAGTGATGCAGTGTGTTTCTAACGTGACGAAAGTTCAGAGGAAATATTATATATAATGGTATTGTCAAAAAGCATGACGCTAAGCCATAACAAAAGAAAACTGAGTTTATATATACTCGTACAAACTCGGACACAAATTATTTTTTTGTGAAACGTGCCATCTATCCCTGATATCGGGAAGTTTTCTGTCAGTTTTACCACTTTCTCGCGTGGCATATTTCGAGAAGCAATTATCTACCTCATTTTTTGTAATAAAGTAGTTGATCTTTTATCTTGCTTTACCCATTGACCTTGCAAATCGGTCGAATCAGTACATTTGATAGTACGTGAACTAACTTAAAGTGGATCTATCTATACGTGCATAGGTATATGAAATCTTTATTTGGCAGCTAGATGACACTCAACGTTAAGAAACTAAGGGTCGTATTCCAGAACTCTACTCAATGCTCAAGTCAGGATTTGAGCAGACTTGAATATGATTTCAAGCACTGGAAATACGACCCTAATGGCAAGGACTTGAGTATGTGCGTCCAGTAGGTACTTGAAATCATACTCAGATCCTGACTTGAGCATTGAGTAGAGTTCTGAAATACGACCCTTAGAAACTGACAGTTGTAGATATCAAACTGGTTATATACTAATTAGTCATTTGAAACCCTTTTAAACATAATTTTATTTCCAGACTTAGATATTGCTTTAGTGTAAATTGAAAAATCTATAAATTTATTTTATTCAATCATGTAATTATAACATTTGAAGACGCTAAAGAATTCTTTTAACAATGATTTCGCCATTGTTCTTTGCGTATCATTAAGGAAAAAAATTTTCGGGTTCTTCTTTATTTAAAGACAAAAAAGGAACATTATATTTCAAATCAACAATATAATTCAACCAAAATTCTAAGATAAAGAAACTAGATATGTATGGTTTTAGGAGTTTAGGTAAATACTACTTTTGTAGCTATGTACAAAATTCCACTGTGACAGTCAAAAGCAAACTTTCAGGGGTACAGCTACTCTTTTCTACATACTTGCTCCAAACATAAACCAATACTGTCAAATCAGACCCTATACTTTCGTTCTCTGTCCGCCATCCGAAATAAGGTAATACTCGACCAAAGTAGAATACACATAATGCGAAAGAATCTTCAAACTTGATACTGTTTTTTAATTTGGTCGAGCATTAGAACGAGAGGAGACTTCCTGAAACAGAACTTTTTGAAAATTTGTTATATACTTCCGGACACATAATTCGAGCAACCACGCGTTTTCAGTATTAAGTGCCCTAAGCTTAAACAATGTTTGATTGATCAAAAACTATTAAGCAATTTTGAAACTAGTATACTAAACGTCTTTTCCATAAGTCCTTGTTGGGAATTTGGATTTGCAAAACCGGGGAAACGTTTTACTTCGATGATAAAACTATTTTTGTATTCTAGCCCTTTACGATAAAAATGCGAGGTAACTCGAATTATGCGTCCGGGAGTATATTATCAAGAACAGAGATAGTAGATTATTTTCAGTTCAAGTCATTTATTAAACATATAAAATAAAGTAATAGCCTATTTGTGAGAATGTTTGCTGCATATTTAAGAGGTTCTGAGTTGAATTCTGGTTAAGGAGACTGCTCTTCTTAATCTTTTTAAATCGTGAGCAGTTTATTAAGAGTTAATGAATTGTGATAAAATCTGGGCCCTTGATGAGGTTCACTTTCCCAAACTCGCTTTCAGAGTGCTCAAATGCTCTCCTAAGAGAAGTCTCTTGCTCAGCAATATATAGTCCAACTTTTTTATAATTCCAGGTGACGGAACGAACAAATCCCGTAGGAAGCGACACGCCCGTCCATAACACCACCACCACACTCCACTACGTCAAACTCTCTGAGACATAAAGGTGCGTATAGATCTGGCGAATATGCTGTTATATACTTGTTAATGTATGTGGCTCGCGAACAGATCGCACAACGTATGCAGCTCGCGAGACTTCCGCAAACAGGCGTATTTGCGGCGTATTCGCCAGATCTGTACGCACCCTTAGTTGACAAGCCCTATGTGCCTGTAATTTCACTATCAGCCTTACCCTTCAAAACCGAAACGCAGTAATGCCCACATTCCTGCTTAAATTGTTAGTTTTTTTATGGTACCAAGTAACAGGACGTAACAGGACCAAGTCGCGCGCCTTGTATTAAGCGACACGCCTGTCCATAGCAATTGCAGTGCTGAGGGACACTTCCACCGCGCTCTTCACCCTGAGACATAAGTTGACAAGTCTTTCGTGCTTGTAAGTTCACCAGCACCCTTACTCTTCCAAACCGGAACACAGTAATGCTCACATTCCAGCTTGGCGGTAAAAATAGGATGGCAGTACTTTTCTGTACGAATTTATTCATAAGGAGTTATACTTGTACTGTTTTAGCAGTAGACTGTAATAGACTGGTGATGATGATATTAATGAACGTTTATTTATATGGCATTAACAAGGGTTACACTTAGCTTAATAAATTAAAGTAACGGTTTAGAGGTTGTAAATTTCACCGACGACCGGGCTCAAAGGCATCATGCCCAAGAGACGTATATGTTACCTTCCGTACCGTGTAATGTTTGAAAATTAATTATCTCGCTTCTTTAGAATACCTTTTTATGAAAATTAGTGAAGAATTAAACTATAATTTTACCGTTTTCATTGAAAAAAAAAAAAACTGATTCACAAGTTTGCTTATCGGCCACCACGAGAGCGCGCCCTCTCATATAAAAAAGAATTTTCAAAATCGGTCCATAATTGACGGAGAAATCGAAAAACATACATACAGCCGAACGTATAACCTCCTCTTTTTTTTTGAAGTCGGTTAGTAACGTGAACTTGTATAAGATCAATCAGTTAGGAGCATTTACAGTGATACCATTGCAAACGATAATGAATTGCAAAACGACTATCATTTCAATTTTCTCACTCAAAAACATCGGCAAACTAACCGTTCCGCTAACCGTAACACACAACCGTAAAAGCGGTAACCGCATCACGTTCCATTGGAATGAATGTTTTGAGGTTTGCTCTAAACACGCAGGGAAAATTTAACGTTCTGTCCCGCTCCTGATCAAAAGCCCGAACTCATCATCAACCCATTCATATGTCCCACTGCTAAGAAGGGGTCTCCTCTCAGGCGAGGGTATGAGCAATAGTCTTGACTTCACACGTTTTTCGAGGGTTGTGAAACTTCTTCGACGTGCAGGTTTCATTACGATATTTTCGTTCACCTAAAAGCTAATGGTAAATTTCAAATTTAATTTAGCACATAAATTTCGAGAAACTCAGATGTGCGATCCGGGCTCGAACCCACGGCATCTGCTTAAGAGGCTCGAATGTAAACTTCACAGTTTAGCCCACACCGGCCAAAGTTGCCTGTCTGCCGCTATTCTACAGAATATATTTTGGTGAGTGCCCATAGGCTCCATCAGCTCATCCCGCCCGCCCATTACCATTGGACATCCAGACGTATGGCGCGATATCATCAATACTTGATCTATATTCCTTTCGGGCATACAAAGCACTTTCCGTCGTCTTTTATTATGAGCACAACCCGGGAATAGAATTTCCTGCCTGCGACTGTGTTTCCGAGCACTTACACCCGAGTACCGTTAAGGTGTTTTAAGAAATTTTATAGAATTTATAGAAATTAGTAGCAATAGAGCTGGTCGTGAAAGAGTTTGTCCAGGGAAGTACTGCCACCTTACCTATTTCTGCCGCCAAGCAGTAATGTGAGCATTGCTGTGTTCCGGTTTTGAAGGGTTATTGGTGCTGGTGAAATCAGGCACATGGGACTTGTCAACTTATGTCTCAGGGTGACGGGCATAGTGGCAGTGCCTCTCAGATCTTTATATTTAAAGCCCTGAGTGGCACTGTAACTGTCACGGACAGGCGTGGCGCTTACCACCAGGGGCACAAATTATTCATCCCGTCACTTGGTAGTATAAAAAAATCAGAGTCATTTAGGCGAGCTCGATCCATCGTAGATCCTATCTTTGCTCCAGATGTAGGTAGTGGCCAAGAACAAGTCCATTTGATTAAAAAAAAAGGTGGTGACAGGTAAAACCATTAGACTGCCACGGCAGGCCAGCTCTACTTAGCAAAAAAATAAAATTTTCCACCGTTTGTATATGAGATTTTCGTAAAGATAAATATACAAGCGCTTGAGAAAAATTACCACACTTTTGGATTCTCGTGAAATATATCTCTCTGCCGCGTCGCGGGAATTGCATCCCACAAGTTTTATTATTTTAAGACTATCCGAGTCTAGCCTGCATCTAGGTCAGCTGCACGTCAGACGCAGTATCAAATATAGAAACCTATTCCAAGAGTATGTCTTAATTCAGGTACCTTGCTATAGTTGTCTTGAAGAGGCACTATTGAAGCTCATTTTTGTATGCTTTTTTTAGTAATTTTGTTAGTAGCACTAGAGCTCCTTGTTCGAAAGAGTTCGTCCAGGGAAGAACTCTGCCCTTTGGAAGAACACAGGAAGTTTGGCGAAATTGAGTTGAAGATTCCAGGTAAAGAACAATCAGAGTCACTTGAGGAGAACTTTAGCAAAAAGAATTTTTACTTTGGAAACCTATTCAATAAAATGCTACCTGAAATAAAATCAATGTTGACAGAATGTGTAAATAATAAAAAAACCTTTATAAATCTTATTTAACTTAAATTTGTATTGAATTGATATTCAATAATTTTTTTGAAATTACTCAACTACTTTGTTCTAATTATTAACACAAAGATCGAACAAATTAGAAAAAAATCCATCAATCCGTCCGCATTCGAACCGACATCTTCTGGCATACCGTGCCAGACACTATACCAACTAAACCACGGATCGAATCAGAGAACTCACCAATTTGTATATGTGCTCGTTTGTCGGATCATTGTATTTTTTTCAACGACTTTTAAGCCGTAGCGCCATCTATGAGAAATCTTATTCAACTTTTCTACTACTTACTCTCAAACATTATAGGTCTAAAACTAAAAATTAATTTTTCAGGATATTGAACCTCCTTGCTATTATAGACATAATCAGTTTTAACTAAAATTAGATCTCTTAGGTTTTCGCGATTCACAGTCAACCGTGACCATGGGACCTGTAAAGGGCCCGAAATGTCGGTTTGTTTGAAAAAACAAATATACGCGATTTAAATCCGGAAAAATAGTTTCATTTCCTAAAATTAGATCACTTAAATTTATGCATTCGGGTTCAAGTCCCGAATCGACAGTTGGGAGTTGACATATTTCGACCCCCATAAATATGTTTTCTTAAAATCAGTATCTGAATTAGTGTGGTACGTACGATGGTATTCATGCTCTATCTATTTTTGTCGACAAAGTAGCATTTCTATATTCTGAATGAAAGAGTAAGATGAGTTAGTGCAATAAAGATGGCTGCATTTTCACCAGAAATGAGCGACGTAACTAGGCGGTGCGATGATGCGTAGCAAAGCTAGGAAACGGTGTGTGGCTGAGCAGTGTGAGGATGAGTTGAGGACTTTTTTCAGCTGTGTGGGAGTGGAGTACAGTATGATGGGGTGAGTGGAGGTGACGCATAACGGCGAACTCGGTCGCGTACCTCGCACACATTACTCACACACATCTCTCGCTTTATTATATACGCACAAATACTTAGCTCCGTAAAACGTCATAAAAAATTTAATATGAAACTGGAAAATACTTGGTCCAAAAATGTTTTTATACGTTGCAAGAATTTTTCAATATCAGAGACTAGAAATAATATTAACATGACTAAGTATTATCTACGCTGTTTAATAATTATTATAAGAATGCATATTAATTTACTTTTGATACTTTATATTTTTATTATTACTTTTTTACTTGAATATTTGTTTACATTTTATATTATTAAGAACGATATAAATAATAAATATCAAACGAAGGGTTACGTGGCTGTACTTTATATTATTTTAAGAACATTTATATCACCCATGTGATACAATGCCTGAATGAATATGAATAGGTTCTTAACAAGATAACGGTAATTAGGTTTTCGTTCAGATAGAACATCTCACTAGTTTCCAGGTTAAACCTATAAGACATCCTCACGACAAATAAACTTACCAAGTTGAACCAGCTCCAATCTTCTATCTGTGACAAAGTGCCATGGAAACGCTTTGCAGAAACTGGCAACTCCAATTCTTAAATCCGTCACATTGCTTGAAGAGGCAACTGACACAGCCTCACTGAAAGCCTCGCAGTTTTCTTCTTTTGATTTTTGACATTGGGTTGCATTTATTTCATACCTGTAATAAGAGAAACTATTAGAACTATATCCTTGCCACGTTATATCCTTGATTAACATCATCCCCAAACATGTTCATTTAAAAATTCATATGATGTAATAATTACATGTCATTCTTTTCCATAACTATAAAACTAGTAATTGAAGGTTTCTTCCACAACATGCCATTCTTTGTGTTTTGGATTTATGACCAAATTTCTAGGTTCGTGACAAATAGAACTTCCTTATCCTTATTACCTCCCATACAATTAAGCAAATTGATTTTATGTCAAGGGCTTTGGTACATTCGTTAAACGGTCAAGTGTTCACAGACTGTGTACATACCTAACCAAATAAGGTAATTTTAACTTAAGGTAAACGAGGTAACCTTTCGTTTCTCTTCCGTCTTGTGTGCATCAAGTAGAATTACTTTTCTGTTACTTACTTACTGTAACTGGGTATGTATTTGGGCATCACTATGCACCACGTCGCGTCTCTGACGAAAAATATTACATGGCGACTTGCCAAATTTTTGTACCCTTACCATCGTTAATCTTATGTCAACAAAACGCAGTACGCTCACTGTCATCCTTGAACAATTCATTTTTCGACAGTCGAGTCGCTACATCATTTGTAACTAGTACAACACAGAAAGTAGCAAATAATATTGTTCTTTATCTAATCTATTATTTATAATTACATAAGGTGGGACACATTACGCTCCCTTTTGTTAACTTTCTAAAAAAATAACGGTGTAATGAATATATAATTTTTTTACAAACTTATAGCCCCGCACTAGAAGCTCTAGAAACCCTGTATCGCGAGTGCATGAACACACGCATAGATACTACAAATTACACTCAAACACACGAGAGAAATAAATGTAGGCCAATCAAATATCCCTCTCGGCCCGGGAATCAAACCCGAACCCAGTCCAGCATGGTAACTGTTCAGCACACACGGAAGCAGTTAAAACTACTATCATGATGTTAGGGTCGTATTCCAGAACTCTACTTAATGCTCAACTCAGGACTTGAGTACGCTGTCAAACACTGGAAATACGACCCTAATGGCAAGGACTTGAGTATGATTTCCAGTGCTTTAAATCATACTCAAGTCATGACTTGAGCACTGAGTAGAGTTCTAGAATACGATCATTACATTATTTTTTGTGAAATTATTCCATATAAAGATCGAACACTAAGAAAAATTCGCACACAAAGAAAAAGCGACATCTCTTGTTAACCTCTGGTAGCTGGTTGGGTGAAGACAAAACGTTCATAGATTTCTTACAGATGGCGCTACGGCATAAAGTTCGTTAAAATCAAAAATATAGATCTGTAACAAACGCATAGAAAAATTCGTAAGGTCTACTGACTGGACCTGTAGCTCAGTTGGTAGAACGGTTGCCTTGTTATGGCACAGACGCATGTTCAAGTCATGTCAGATCGAAGGTATTTTCTTTGTGTTCGATCTTTATATTAAATTAACAGTTGATTGAGAAATTTACTTTTAGTCGATCAATATTTAATATTGATTTGAACGTCATCCACATTTAACATGAAACAGATTTCTTTAATATCGAGTTCTTAGGTTTTCGCGATTGTTACACATAGGAAATGAAACTATTTTTCGGGATTTAAATCGCGTATATTTGTTTTTTCAAACAAACCGACGCGACGTTTCGGGCCCTTTACAGGTCCCATGGTCACGGTTGTCTGAGGTGGTACAGTCTTCAACCAGTTATGTCTAATATTGATGCAAACCACCCTATTTTTTTTCACTATAGTTACAATAGTTATTAATTTAATACCTTATTTTTAATTTTACAAAGAAAACATTCCAATTTACGCTACACTCAGTTTTACAAATTATTTTATTGAATGAATTTTTATTAAGTCCAATTAATTATTAATATAAATTAGAATAAACTAAAACATATTAATTAGTACTGCAGTCTTATATCTGTTTGGGATTGTCTGTTTGGATAAAACAAATATACGCGATTTAAATCCGGAAAAATAGTTTCATTTCCTAGATTTCTTTAATATTCAATATTTTGAAGATTACGATGTAACCTTTTTTATCAGACTACTGTGAAGCCAAAAGAAAAGTAGTTTTTGAGGCATATGAAAGGCTTCAACCAACAAAATTGAATTAGATGTTCATAGACTTTTGTAATACCCGACAAGTACATACATGCCAAAATAAATCCAATATTGTAGATGCTAAAACCCAAGATCATGTAAAAGCTTGTCGGGTATTGTATTTCTTTTTGTTCTTTATTTTCTCTTACCTAAATCTTCTAGGGTCATTAGTATAGCTCATCAGTCTTATATTCGCCCTTGTGTCATACAATTTGTTTGCAATAGCTCTTAAGCTGCCAACGAGCATGTATGCTACAGGTTCACTTTCTGTTGTCAAGTGTAGTTCAATTTTGCCTTCTTGTGACGTTGAGCATACGAACGCCGCTTCGTATTCCACTGTTTCATCTTTCTGTGCGTCGTCCTGAAAGAAATATTCACTTAAAACAATGTTTTAGAGTTTTCTAACTCATTTCATAGTATCAGCAGCCATAACATTTGGTGATCATCTAATGTGCTTCTCGGTACCTTCATTGACAATGCGTCTTAAGATGTTGTTACATTATTCATGTCGTTAGTAATTTTTCATTTACACTAGTTAATTTCTATCATTGACTTATTAACCTAATGGATTCCAATATGAATTACAGAAAATATATTATGTAAGTATCAAATGAATTATTTAAGTACTCTACATAAGAGCACACACTACAAGAACACAACGTACTATATTACAGAAAGATTTACGTAATTTATTTTAGTTTATATACGCGACATAATGTCCGACTCAGTCTTAGGGTCCACTAAAAACCAGCGTCACAGCCTTTTCTCGGCTGTGACTTTCGATGAGTGGATCCGTTTGCATACGCCACATGACATTTATTCAAATTGTGTTGATTATTTAAAATTTGACGTATTTGTTTCGTTGTTTTTTTTTGAACCTTTCTTTCTGTGTATCTCTTTTTGTGTTGTAGCGTTATAAATGATTTCTGTTCTATTCTATTCAAATACGTATTTACAATTACACGGCTTACCTGATCATGCAATACATCATGAACACTGTCCAGTGTAGTCAAAAATTCAGTCAAATTTGTTCCTAAACACTTGTACGCTCTCTCTAACCGACTATTGTGCGAGAGTGCGGTTAAAATTAAATATTCCCCTAATTTCGCCATAAAATCTTCGGTGCTTAAACCTGAAAGAAATATTAACTTTAAGAATCCTGTAATCGTTAGCTATTTAACTAAACTGTGCATTGTATTCCTTTTAATTCAAAAGTTGCTTTTCAAAAGTTTTGTGTAGTTATAAAGGAATGCTTTTTCTATTATACAAACGAATACTTTTCTTTATCATGGAACGTAGCTGTTTTTTATCTGGAATGTTAAAAGTTCTGATGTTAACGTTGATTTTAAGGCGGAATGACTTCATCCTATTGTCTTGCGAAAGTTTTACATGGATGCGTCAATTTCCTTCTTAAGTATTAATGTAATTAGATCAATCCGTAGTGATTCATATAAAAAAATTGCATTTCTTTGGTTTCCGAATGAGTTTCGAATTACAAAATCCGTAGACGAAAGAAAAACCCACGACGTAGGACATCGGACAACAAAGCTGAAATAGAATATGGAGGTATGGTGACAACAGATGGAGTAGTACAGTGGCTACAGAAATGTAGGGCATCCTGTAACGAGTCGGGCAGCTGTCATTGTCAAAGTCAAAGTAAGACTAGCGCAGGATTGTGGTCGATGGCACAAACAGTGGGTGAAATCGGGCGGTCGATGACGATGATTAATTTGGTTTATTATGTTACCTATTTTGTAAATTTATTTGGTGTGTAATTGCGTAAATTTGTGTAAATGAAATCCTAACATGAAAGTTTAGTTGAAAACACTAAAGTTTAAGCACATTGTGCAAATGATTTTGGGATGCACGAAAGGAGCCTCCTGTTTCCTGTACGTCTGGGACACCCTGGACAACTATCGGCGAATACCTTACGCTGGTTGGCAAATCCTTTTGCCATAATGGCAAGCATTTCAATATATGCCATTAATACAATAAGAAGAAAAAAGAATGATTTTATACGAAACCAGAACCAAGGCGTTCCACCGAAAGTAAAGATACCGAACTGCCGCCACTGGCCGATCCGTACCTAAGGCGCGGACTGGACACACTACAAACTGAGAAGACACGAATCCGTAAAAATACAGTACACAAATATGATGCTTCAAATGTATTTCAGATTGACGCAACCCACTTTTAACGGCCAATATGAACGTGGTTTGAGTGGCAATGTCAGGAAGCCACATTTTATAATCTAATTATACTTACTATCAGTCGCTCGAACAGCGTCGTAAATTTCTTGTAAATAGGCATAATTTCTACATGATCTAACGTCGTCAGGTAATCTCCGCCTGTGAACAAAACATTTTAATATTAATCTACATATAAATGTGCCGTTTAACAATACCAACTTACCTTAGAATTTCCCTGGTTTAACAATGTTAAACTAGGGAATTTCTAAGACTGAGTATCTCTGCCCAAAACATATATACCAAGCAATTCAACTTCCCACGACCCTTATCAATCACCTTGGTTATACCGACTGAATCATGGAAGATGCATTACGTTTTCTTAAGTTCTGCACCTGCACATTTCTGAACTAAGTCACGAAAAAAACTCTCACTGGAAATGTTAGTGTAAACTTATATATTTGTAACAATGAGGCTCAGTTAAACCTTTTTTAAACTTCCTTTATTTACTAGATAAAATGTATACGGTATACGGTGTTATAAAGGTTTCTTTCTTTATTTATTTAGACACAATAGCAAACCATATACAATCTCTCTCTCTCATCTTAGCGTTGTCCCGGTTGCGTCCTCAGCAGGGTTGCTGCGGAGCCCGGGGTCCGCAAACCATATACAATACTTAATATTAATTTAATACTAGAACACTCTTTAGCTTAGAACAGATGACAATTGTGCAAAACATCGAAATGACACAGATTTAGTTAAATATTCTATTTAAAAATGAAAACACACGTTTATAAAATTAAAAGAAAAAAAAGAGAAGTTTAAGCAAAACATAAATGAAAAATGTACAAAAAATAAGCAAAATTAACGCATCTTGGACCTGGTTTTGAGACTTCATACATGCTATAAATGATTTTAAAGATTGCCGGAATATATCCACTCAGTGTTAACTTTATTATAATTCCTGCAGATACGAAACAACGGATCATTGTACGACACGTTGTATATAAAAAACAAAAGTGGCACATAAAAAAGTTTTTGCGTGCGGTATCTTCCAATCATAATTCCAACCTGATCTAAGTAAGGTTATTTGTGTTAGAAGCATAGGTCTTCTAAACTTATATTGAAATGAAATAATAACTGAAAATATGCAATAGAAAATAAAACTGAAATCAGTGCGCGCGCGCGAGTTTTTATGTGTGCAATCTCCAATCTCCCAAGTTTTAGACTCGCTAGAACCTTTTTTATTGCAAACTCATATGCAAACATTGTACAAGAATAATCTAAATCCAATGACGTACGAAGTAATGCGACAACCAAATGGTGTCAACAAAGTGGTTGCAGAAACGTTTTACATATTGCAACGAGATGGATAGACGACATTCTCAAAGTCGTGAGCCATAGATGGTTGTAAATAGCTCAAGGTTGTAGTGGATGTCACAAACTAAGGGACGCAAGAATAAATAAAAATAAGTTTACATAAATACACGTAAACCAGCACCTGTTTGGAAAGTTCGTATCCTAAGCCGGAATTGTAGTCCAAAATCTCTTCATGTGGGACCTAGAGAGCGTTACGCTAAGCCATCATCGAATCGTCAAACATGAATGTTATTTTTTAAACGACTTCAAAAAAGGAGGAAATTCTGAATTCGAATGTTTTTTTGTATGTATGTTACGTGATAATTCCCGGTTTGTGAACCGATTTTGATGATTCTTTTTTGTTAGAAAGAGGATACCTCAGAAGTGGTACCATTTAATATGAACAAAATATTCCAACTCTAAGGGTGGAAAACTAGGGGATGAATGACTTTTGAGGTCGGTTTTTTGTAGTTGTCTTATGGTGGCTCTCCACGACCCGTGATTGCATGGCGTGTCGCGTCACCGCTTTACGCTTGTATAGGATCGCACTTGAGTGTTTGTCGAGAGCTTAGAGGGTCTAGATCGTGCGCCTGATGGTAAGCGACACGACTATCCGTAACAGTTGCAGTGCCATTCAGAGGTATAAATCGCAAAGCTCTTAGGGGCACTACCATTGCGCCCGTCACCCTGAGACATTAGTTGACAAGTCCCATGTGCCTGTAATTTCATTAGCATCCTTACTCTTCTAAACCGGAATGCAGTTATGTTCACATTACTGTTTGGCGGCAGAAATAGGTAAAGTGGCAGTACTTCTCTGGACGAACTCTTTTACAGCTCTACTGCTACTAAACAGTTAAAAAAGTAATACTCGAAGTGAAAGTCAAATTATAAGACGCTTTTTATTTGGTAGAATATTACTTGTTTGACAGGAATTGTTTCGGACGGACGTCAAACGTAGAACGCGAGTACTGGAGGCATACCACAACCTCATAAAACAATATTACTTTAAACTTACATTGAGTTTTCGTACCATAATGCGCTTAAAGTAAGCTTATTTGTAATGTTGAAACTATGATGTTTTATGTTTTGGCAGCTTTGTGACTATTCATTTACTCAGGTCGTACTATGGCGCGACTTTAACATTAACGTAATATTCTTCTTATGTCAAATTTAGTACTCTTAAAATATTATTTTCAATTTTACTGTCTTAATATTGGATTGTAATGATTAAAAGTTAAGTTAAACTTATTTATTTACATATATATCTTCAATATTTTGTTTATTTTTTATTTAATAGCACATAGGAAATAATTTATCGTAAAATAAAAATACGCTATGTTTATTTCGTAAAATTATGACAGCGCCATCTATATGCTCCTTGAGGAAACTAACAGTGGACACTAGACTATGATTCCGAATTCACAACGTGACTATCAAGACTCAGCTTGTTTTATTTATTTGTCTTCATGAAAATGCGGAATAATAATTGAAGGCAACGTAATTGTAATAGATTTCATTATTACATACTTTTCTTTTTTTGGCAGTTAAAATTCTCTGAATGTAAATAATATTAACTACTTTAACATTATACTACGATAACACGATTCGCAACATAAAAAAAGAAAGAGATGGCATTATACAGTTCATATAGCGTCATTACTTTCCTACTTTTAGTAAGGAATAGACAATATTCGGAAATCATTCGTTACTTCAGTCACTTTAGAAATAATACATTACTTGGTTGATAGGTTTCTCATGGTACGAAAATGAGTAATATTACAAGCTTAATTTATGCTTACATTGAAATAAGATTGTTTTTGGAAAGGTTACGGTAGGCCCCGACCTCATTTGAGTTATTTCTGGAGCCGCTTCTGTATTACAGTGGATACAACTTAGCTCAATCTATGCAAATAACGTTTTACTAAACGATTTATTCAAACTAAAAACTTTTAAGCAATAGATAATAATACACTACATATATGAGAGTTTAAGCGAAATGCGCTTATTTAAAAACGTACAAAGTTAAAACGTTTAAAATTGTTTAAAATCATTGTTCAATGATTCACGTACTTAAAAATAAGTAGTGCTGTCCTATTGTGCTTTGTCTTTGTTGTTTTGTGTACATGTACTAACATTAGATATAAGTGATTTTGTAACTAACACCTTGGCTCCATGGTACCTAAATAAATGAATTTATTATTATTATTAATTTACGCAGTTTCAGATGCGTTGGCGCGAGCTCACGCGGACCGACAGAAGCCGGCTTTAGTATACTATTTTACTTGTTTATATACATATCCGTGCTACTGCCACATTTTGCAACTTTAAATCCAAAATTATGATGGTCATATCATATTTTATTCACTAGAAACAAATCCCTGGATACATTATATACCATCCAAATTAGAATGCCTAGGTAATTAAAAATAATCCAACTGGCTATGAAAGTTAATTAACAATTAACAAAGCGCAAGTAATTAGTTTTATAAAGTACTCACGATTCTATCCACTGTTAATGTCTTCTAAAATGGTTACTCAGTAACAATTACAGTTTCATTATGTTTTTAGGAATTTTCATTTCATTTCATTTTACAACAATTTTAATATATTTTCATGGACCCTACGAATTCTTTAGGGATGTATCCATTTTTAGCCGATGTCAAGCTGATATAAGAAGCCTAGACTTAAGGTATTTCCTCTGGAGGTGAAATCTGGTCGTAGTAAAATCTCGAATTCGACATAAACATTCTCGACTTTACAAAAACTCCATGACTATAATATCAACTAAAGAGTGCGTACACCTCTACACGCAAGCACGCACGCACGCACGTACGCACGCACGCACGCACGCACCTTTAGTAATAGTAAATTACTGCGTTCCGGTTTCGAAATGTAATGGAGTTGGTGAAATTACAGGCACATGGGACTTGTCAACTTTATGTCTCGGGGTGTCGGGCGCAGTGGCAGTGCCGACCAGATCTTCGTGATTTAAATACTAAGTGGTACTGCAACTATTAGGGACAAGTGTGTCGCTTACCATCAGGCGCACGACTTGATCGTCACGTCACATAGTTTTTATAAAAAAGAAAAACCTACGCACATACACACTCCTCGAATTGTGATAAAATTTGTCCCGTCTCGTATCAAAGAAATATACATCAACCAAGTTATCGCCTATTAACATTAAGCTATTACACTCTGACTGGAGTAACTATTTATGCCCAATTTAATACTTACAAGCAGTTGTATTTGTCGTAACGCTCGGCTTGGTTCCTTGTTAACGCCATCACTGCCGCGTGGAGACATTCGTTCTGAAACAAACAAAAGTGGGAAATAAGATTTGGGGCACTGTGGCAAAAAGATATGTCACATATATATATTCACGTGAGAACAAGACGAAAAGGTGTGCGACTAATATTTTAAAATGGAATGCTGGAAAAGTTACAAGATACAAGACAATCGCAAATATGTTTAATAATATATGGTATTACCATTACCATTATGGTATTACCATATATTATGGTAGTACCATAATACCATATGGTACTGGAAGAAAACCACTGTTTGACTTCTCCCGGTCTACAGTATTTATGCTGAGTCAGGGCCATTTCGACACAAACTGTAGTCATAGGTACATGAAAATGTTATCAGTTCTTATAGTATTTGTTTGTTTTTCTCACAGTATTTGTTTTTCTCGCAGTATGTGTTTTATATAAATGTGTATAAAATTAATAATGAATGTTCTGCGTGCTTTTATGTTATACTCTGTGAAGTGATTGCAAATGTTATGTTTCTGTTTGTATTTGTGCTGAATAAACGTGTTATCTATCTATCTATCTATCTACCTATCTATCTGTCTATCTATCTATCTATCTAATAGATCGACCGCATTCGCCCGAAATAGGTTTCGGTCAGGTTCTTTGAATATACACGACTTTGATAACAAAGAGACCATCTACGCCACTCAGTAAAGACGGGAATTTTATGAAAGGGGAATTTTAAATATTATCCGAAAGTTTGCAAAAGATTGAGGTGGTTTTTTAATTTACACTTTTTTATTTATTTATACAAAGTTACACCGTCAACTTAACACAAAATAATCTTATATGATTAAAAATTATACACATAGGTTCACCACATAAGGTGCCAAATCACTACAGGTGTATAAATTTAGTTGCAACTGTGATTGACCCAATATATTTTAGATAGAATTTTGACACAAAATCTTTTGGGTATGGCCCACCGTGTACCATAAGCAGAAATGCAAGCGATGGAATCCCAAATGACGTGTCGTTTGATTGGGTGCAAAATCTGGTTGTTTGTAGGGTTTTTATGCCGTAAAAAAGCCCGTTACGTAACTGGTTGAGTTACAGCCTGCATTTGAAGGCTATAGACCAGTTTGGCACAATTGTTATCATTATTACCTAACGACCTAATTGACGCCTAATGAAAATTCCGTTAAAGTTGTGAGAATTTGAAATTGAAACGGTTGTAACAGTGGTGTCTACGCTACTTAATCCAGGGATAGCTCAATGAAACAACATGTGTTTACTTCACGTACACGTGCGATACGTCCGCTCACACCACTCACGACACTAGTGTCGTAACGGCGGGAACGGCGGGCCGCAGTGTACTTTATATTATCTATTGTCTATGGTACATTATGTTCGTACACTACAGTAACCTATATGATCATAGTAAAACACGATACGATATCTACTACTTTCAGATGCGGGCGGCTAGGAATTCTTTAACGGCTCCCTCAGGAATAGAACTGGGGTATTTTCAAAGCAGGATTTAATAGACATTTCTAGGCAAGTATCTTTGACAACATATTCGTAGTAATCTAATAATGAGATTGTGGTTAAATAGTTGTCTATAAATATTTCATTAAAATTAATAATATGAGAAGACAATGCATTACATCGTAGTAAAAATTTTTAAGTAGCAGTAGAGCTTGAGAAAGAGTTAATCCAGGGAAGTACGACCACCTCATCTACTTCTGCCGCCAAGCAGTAATGCGAGCATTATTCCGGTTTTGAAGGGTAAGGGTGTTAGTGAAATTACGGACACATGGGACTTATGTCTCAGGGTGACGGGCGCAGTGGCAGTGCCTATCATATCTTTGTGATCTGACTGGCACTGCGACTGTTACGGACAGGCATGTCACTTGCCACCAGGCACACAAATTGTTCATCCCGTCACTTGGTATCATAAAAAATATCGTTTGTATTATTGATGATATTATGGTTTGTAACTGTGAAGCAACTTAAGAGTCTATACTACTTCAAATGGCTTTGTCTGATTCTGCATAACAGTGTTGAACTTTGGAAAAAATATATAGTAAAATTGAGGATATATACACTGATTACTATACGGTGTGAAAACACGATTCCTAAAAATTTCCACGATAGAAAAAAAAAACACAAACGTTCATTGACTTACAAATAAATGGACGACGGGTCTAATACAAAAACCACGAAAAAAATGTCCCAAGTCAACCTATTCGAAATTTAAATTGTAATGTCATCGCAGTATCGCGCTGTCAGTCGAACAAATGAAGACTAAAGCGGAGTTTGGCGCTCTGTATACGATTTTAGCGCCTTACAAGTGCGGACACTTTTTAGCGCGGACCCGACGTCCATATAATTGTAAGTCAATGCAAACGTACCACAAAATTGTACAAGAAAACTGTTGTGTTCAATAGGTACTTTACATGATTTTTTTTATTGATTTTTTTATATCAACTGAACTAAATAGAACATGTATAGTATACGATACACATTTTTCAAATGGCTTTAATATAGTTTGTAAAAAAATAAATTCCGAAATAAAGTCCTGCCTGCCGCTCGATCCAAGCAAAATGAACCGCATTACGGGAAAAAATTGGATTCGAGCTGAGATAATATCGACTCTTAATGCCCAAGAAATGGATTTTGATTGCCTCAAGACTAAGGTGAAAAACTTCAAGTGCGATGATGCGGATAAAGCTACTGCGGAGTAAACACAAAAAGGGGAGCTTGTTTGTTAAACACTTTTACATAAAACAGTATTCCCTTACGTTTTCGCAATCGATAAAGGCACACTATACATTTATACCGACTCAAATATCTAAACAACAAACAAGAACGGTAGTAACATCACAAATCAATCTCGTACGGCAATGCATGCATCGCTTGCCAGCCATAAATAGATCGGCTGCGAGCGGGCAGGTAAACAATGCGATTAGCATGACACATCAAGCTCTGACCACTACGCCTGTCACTTGTCCGGCTCTGTTCATTGAGTTTGCGACAGTAAACACTTTTATCCAGTTCACCAACAGTCTTTGCAAACATAGCAAAAAAATCAAACCAACAGGCATTTTCAACAACGGCTGCCGGTAGCTGTAAAGATACTTGGCTGAGAGAAGAAAAACTTTCATAGATTTCTCACAGACGGCGCCACGGCAAGAAGTCGTTAAAAATCAAAAACAAAGATCTGCAATAAGCACATACAAAAATTCGTTGGGTGTGCTGGTTCGTTCCGTAGCGTAGTTGGGAGTGCGTCGCGGTAGTATGCTGAAGATGCTTGTTCAAATCCAGCAGCATCGTATGAATTTTTCTACGTTCGATCTTTTTATTAATAACTATAAGAAACTTGTGGAGTTTGCCAGGTGTGTCGACGACATAGTACGCGTCGCGCGGCGTCAAACATAGAACCATGGTAGATGGCACAAACTTCGAGAGGCCTATACCTAGCAGTGGGTGAAATCAGGCTGTGGATGATGAGTGGAGTAATTACAGGAAAAAATAATTGAATATCATTATAGTAAAACATTTTGATATTCTGTAAACTAAAACTCGTTATCTAAAATTATACTGGAAGGCAAATGGAAGCCAGAAGCGACGATTGAATAGCGGATACTTCTTCAGAAATAAATTGAGTAATAGCTTAATGGAAAGCCGAGGGAAAGCGAATGTAGGACTGAATAATATTTTCATTTATTTATACGCAATATGTCAGAGGAACCGCCCGTGAAAGACATTGAACGTTATATTAGGAAAGCTTCTTCAATATTACCGTTAATATTCCAAATATAGTTATAAAAATTACTAAAGTTTATTCGCATAAAATGCGTTTAAAAAACTTTTTGGTCCAATGACCGTTAAATCTAAGTGTCAACGACATACAATTTCTTTTTTGTTAAATACTTCTTTATTCCTTTGCAATTTATTTATTTTTGTTTCTTTTGTTTATTCACAATTGTTTTTCATTTTGGCATTTTCAGTACATTTTATATTTACAATACATTTTTTTATTTATAATTCAATATAAATCCTGCAGTCATTATATAACGCGGATTCTTACACTAAGACCTTACAGACATGTCCAATAACAGGACTATAATTATTAATACACAGATCTAACACAAAGAAAAATTCTCCACCATCTGACAGAAATCGAACCTGTGGCAGTTTTGCCAATCTAAAGCAGCAGAGAGTGATTTTATATCAAGAGAATTTTTCTTTTTGTTTGATCTTTATATTAATAATTATAACAAACTACAGGAGTAATTTAACAAAAATAAATAGCATAGTATAACAGGACGATATCTCTGACTACAGTGACAGACAAGGTATTAAATAGGCTACTTGGCGAACATTTGGATCAAGTAATCAACTTGCATGACACTCAGTTTGGATTTGGACCTAGATAGTCCACAGAGAGCGCGACTCTGAATTGAAAAAATAATGAAATTGAAATAAACAAGGCGTAATTTAAGCTGATAACATAGATTGTTTAATTGTAACATATTCTAAGCCCATCAAACATTCGTTTGGTGACTATTTTGGCCAAATTATAATCACTTATGCGAATGAAATAACGCCACTATCTATAGGCCTGCAGTCAACAACAACAGTGCTACTTGGATTTTCTTTCTTATAGCTGAGAGGAGCAAGGTGCGCCTCGATGCTGTACCGCCTGCGCGACAGCCCCAGCCGCATCCTGAGCGCGTTGTCCGCACACTGGGACTCGCCGATGCTCGCGCATTGGATGCAACTACATGCGGTCGCATAGAAAATAAATGTTGTCTTGTTTTTGTGTCGCTGTAAGGACATAAGGATGTATTGTACAATTAACTAACCCTTAGACCTAAGCATTTTGTAATTTACTAACAATTTATGGACCAGTTCCGATAATAAATGATATTATTATTATATTGTTATAAAGCAACCGGACAAACAAATTATGTACCTGGTGGTAAGCAATACACAGTTACAGTGCCACTCAGAGTTTTGACTATTAATACAAATTTTTATAACTTAAACTGGCTACCGATAGCTTTATCCCGACTACACTCATATCATAATACTCTGACCCAAATAAATACTAAGCAAAGACTTATTCAGCCCAACGCAAAATCCACTTAATATCCGTCAATCTACCTAATAACCGGTAAATTGTTCTAATAACCGGAAATTTGTCTCATCATCGCACTGTGTCTTCCAAACCTGACGTTGGTCGGCGGAATTGTCGCGCAAAACGACGGAGTCATAATCCACATAAAACTTGACTTGAAACAACAACGCGTTCTTTTGATCGCCATTTCGCAGTTACACAGGAGTTAAAGGTGAGTGTCGCTAATATTTTTCCAATTTACTTTTATAGGTTTTATGGGTAAACCCCACAGAACGGAAGGAACAAAGTCCATGTAAGTCGAGGTAAGTAAAATAATTTACAC
>NW_020653344.1:3763443-3878247 GCF_003589595.1 Hyposmocoma kahamanoa
CGATTTATTCCGAATTTTTTAAAATCAAATAATATATGAAAATCGTTGTACTTTAAATCAATGCTTCAAAATCTGTTCAGCCGTTTGGGTGAAATGACGTCAAAGACACACAGATGTAGGCTTCAAACTTACAAGGGTGAGGCCAGACGAGCGCAATTTTGTGAATTGTAAGTCACGTTTTTCGAGTCCCGGAAGTTTACGTTCCACTGATTTTTGGTTGGGGCGCCAGACGAACGTATTTTATTCAGTTGCTTTTATGCGTTTATACGGAGTATTTGTGTTACGTAGTGTAATGAAGCAAAAAACGTATCTACTCACTCGCATTCAATACCAAAATGACCACTTCCCTCAACCCCTTCCTTCACCCGCACCAGTACATCTCACGGTGCGACCCAAATTCAGTTGTAATTATGCGCGTGAGTCGCCAGACAACTCATTCTGCGTCGTCGTGTGACGCAAATAGGACTTTTGCGCGAAACCGAATACAACGCTAATTACGTAACTCACAAAATTACACTCGTCTGACCTCACCCTTACTCTCCTCTTATTGCGTCGGTAATAAAGTAATATGCGTAAAAAGTGAACTAAAAGAAAATATCATCTTGACTCAGTTTTCAGTTCATCGATTCGCATGATTCGAATTTGCCCGCGACTTGACATGACAACCACTTGACTGGCAGGTCATTCCGCTTTGAAAGGATCATACGAAATAAAAAAGGGACAAAAATATATGATACTAGTGTTATGGAAAACTGATGTAATACACACCTCGATTAACCGTTTAGACAAAATTTGTTGATTATCCGATATTATATTGGCTTAAGGCGAAGCATTTCAACACGAGCCTGGATGTTAAGAGGCGGGGGGGGTCACCTCTCGCGTACCGCAATCAGAGCGATTCAAATTAATATGAATAAAATAAGAAAAGGCGGTGAAAATTTGTCGTAGATTCGACATCGACAAGCGCCTGATGGCAAAATGCAAATTATGGGATAAATGTGTGTTTAATTACTACAGGGCTTCATTTGAAAACCCAAATTTAGCAAGTTATCTGTAGGTAGTACTTAAAGAGAAATATCTTCATATAAAAATTATGTATTAAGTTAGATATTTTATTGCGAAATAATTCGTTTTAGATTTTTATTTCGGTCTGTTTTCAGGATTTTATTTAGTGATCGGATAAAGTACATCCTAACAAATTATAGATTATATAGTTCAAATATACAGGTAAGGTACAATAAAAGCTTAAATACTAGAAACTAAAACTAGGATTTAAATTATACGAATAAGATTGAGTCCCCGCCCCAAGGTGTCCAAGATGCTGGCAGCGGTCCCCCTTTGTATGGCTATGCTAATGCGTTGGGCCGTTGATGCCGGCCCTTGGGTTTCCCAGGGAGTCTATTATTTTTTAGATAAAATTTTACAGGTTGCAGTGCCACTCGTAGCTTTAAATTGCCTGATATATAAATTAACTAGTCCCATGTGCCTGTAATTTCACCAGCACAATTCAAAACCGAAACGCAGTTGCGTGAGCATTACTGTTTGGTGACAGAAATAGGTAAGATGGCAGTACTTCTCTGGACGAACTCATTCTCAAGGAGCTCTACTACTACTGTAAACTATCAGGTTTATCTACAAATAGATAGTATTATACAGATGTAATAGTCACATAAGCAGACGGCAAAGAAGGTCAACGAAGACTTAGTAACGCTGACACGGTTATCCTCGCCGCGAACTTGGCATAAAATGTGCATTACGTGACGTTGAATACGAGATGTTGAAATCGACTTGGACATGCCTTCAGAATGCATTGGAGAAGAAATGGGTAAATTAAAGATGACGTCACTGCGAGGGCGTTTCTAACTTATACTTTATTTAGAACATAAAGGTGAGGCCACATGACCGTAATTTTGTGAGTTGTGAATCGTGTTTTTGGAATCTCGTAGTTTAGTGAAATTCAGTTAGGGGTGGCGTCACATGAACATATAATAATAATAATAATAATAATAATAACGCTCACAATTAACATAGCCCCGCACTAGGGAAACCCTGTGTCGCGGGTGCCATGGACACACAATTAGACAACCACAAATTACACCCAAACTCACGAGAGAAATAAATGTAGGCCATACAAATATTTCTCCCGGCCCGGGAATCGAACCTGGGACCTCTGCGTGGCAGTCCGGCATGGTAACCGTTCGGCCACGGAGGCAGTGATATCTTCTTCTAGCTATCTTATTTAGCTGCTTTAAAGCGTTTGTACGAGTATTTTTGGCATATGATGTAAAGGATTCATTAAAATAGTGTGCATTTAAAAAGATTACACAGTGTTAAAAAAAGAAAAAGTAGTTAGGTACATCCACTCAACATGGTAAGATTGATGTATGGGCAGTTTCACTGGAACTGGCCACTTATATAAACAATATTTAAAAAGTAATTACAACATTTGAAAATGAAACTCTTTGGCTGTAGAATACAGTTTGTTTCATCTGACTGATACTTGTTTTTACATTGTGGCGTCATTTTAGAAATTGGTTATCTACATCACCATAGATTTAACTCGTGAAAATTTTCGTAGTTTGATTTTCTACGACTTTAAGTATAATATAACAGCTCAGCGGAACTTCCCTCAGCTTCAAACTGCTTTTGGCAATGAAGCACCATGCAAGACGACTATTTATAGCTGGTTTGCAGAATTCAAACGCGGTCGAGTGAATCTCAGTGACGAATTTCGTGATGGTCGCCCGTCCACTCCTGTGAATAACAAAAACCTCGATGCTGTGTGCCGTATGATCAAAACAGACAGGCATGTGACATACCATCTTTAGGCATAGACATGAGTCAAATACAATCAATACTACACAAACATGTGGGTGTGAAAAACTGTGCTCTCAGTGGATCCCACACAATTTGACTGAAGCTCAAAAAACGGATTGCGCCACTTGGTGCAATGCTATGCTTACCAGATTCAACGAAGGGACGTTAAATTTGATGTGGAACATAGTTACAGGTGAAGAAACATGGATTTATAGTTACGATCCCAAAACAAAGCAGCAATCGAGCGTATGGGTCTTTCGAGATGAGCCAAACCAACCAAAGTGGCGCACGTGGAAAGTGCATCTAAGCGAATGATTGCTTCTTTTTGTAATAAAACTGGACCCGTGGCTGCTGTTGCTTTGGAGAATCGTTGTACCGTGAATAGTGATTGGTACACGATCATTTGGTTGCCGGAAGTTATAGACTCCGTAAAAATAAACGTAAACGCCGTATCATCTTGCACCACGATAATGCCAGTTCTCACACGGCCAGACAGAATGAATTTTTGAAGGTGAACAACGTTGACCTTATGAGCCCATCCCGCGTACAGTCCCGACCCGGTACCTTGTGACTTTTATTTATTTCCAAAAATTAAGAACCAGTTACGCGGTCAACGAATTTCATCACCTGAAGAGGCTGTCGAAGAGTATGATAAATATGTATCAGAGATTGTCACGGAGTAGTGGCATGAATGTTTTCGAAATTGGTTCATTCGTATGAAAAAGTGCATTAACGCTAACGGAGAATATTTTGAGAAACAATAAATTCATATCTGACCATTTATATTATTTTTTTGTTCATTCCGGAAACTTACAGTGCGCCTCACGTACTATATGAAAGTTTAAGTAAATTAAATTATTATTATTATTATTATTATTAAACATCCAGATGAAAAATACCTAATATCATTTCCAAAGTATTTTATTTAGTTAGTTATCGATTTGTCGAAATTCTCCGACGTGTTTTTGTTATAGATCATTGTACTGTATTTTTATTCTGCGCCGCTAGCGATATCTAGTGAGAGATTTTAGAACCTTCTTCATGTACGACGTAGATATCGCCTTTTGATCAAATGTATAATTGAGACTTTTGTGAAATAACTCCATTAACCAGTTTGTATTATGATTATTAATACAAAGATCGAACATATAGAAAAATTTTCTTCGTCCCTGTGGGACAGGAATTCTTAGGAGAATTTTTACAACTCAATAAATTGACCCGTTGCTCAGTTGGTAAGAGCAATACTATTGTACAGTACTTATTTATTTATTTTTTATGATCCAAGCCACGGAAAGAACAAATCGTTCGCATAGTGGTAAGCGACACGACTATCCATAGATATACAGTTACGAGCAACATTGAACTTCGATTTTCTGCATTGACATGGTCTAGTTAATAATAATAATAATAACGTGTACACACTCATAGCCCCGCACTATGGAAACCCTGTGTCGTGGGTGTCATGGACACACACACGGACAACGACAAATTACACCCAAACCCACGAGAGAAATAAATGTAATATTTCTCCCGGTCCGGGAATCGAACCTAGGAATTCTGCGTGGCAGTCCGGCATGGTAACCGTTCAACCACGGAGTTAGTTAAATAGCTATAATAAATAGGCTAGTTCTAGTTTTATTGTGCTGTAGCAAGATGTGCTAGTTCTAGTTATTTCGTCGATGTGGTAAATCGTATTATGACATTTTATTGTATTTTTAAGATGGTTAGTTACCAACTCCTAAACAATAAACATCAATAACATTTAACAATAATATTTAACATTAACATGTTTAAAACATTTACAATACTTTATTTTATATTTTTATTTGTAATTAAACAACATTACTTTTAAACTTATAACATTTTTAATTCCAACAAGAACTTCGAAAACACCTTCGTGATAACGGTTACGGCGTCGCGATCACGAGGTAACATCCTGAAAGGACAAAGTCACTATACTGACCATACATTGGTTTTTTTTAAGTAATGTGTAATTATAAATGAAACCGTAAAAAATTTTTTTGTAAATGTTTTAAACATGTTAATGTTCAATATTATTGATGTTTATTGTTTAGGTGTTGATAACTCTTCTCTTCATCTTAAAAATACAATAAAATGTCATAATACGATTTACAACATCAACAAAATAACTACAACTAGCACATCTTACTACAGCACAGTAAAACTAGAACCAGACCTTGTCAATTCAGCAAATCAAAGTTTAATGTTGTGCGTGACCGTACATCTTGTCAAGGCCAAAAAAAGAAAAGAAAATTAATTATTTTTAATTAATTTGACATTAAATTAAAAAATAAACATTTCTCATAAAAATCTCGACTAAAAAGTCGTTGAAAAACCAAATACAAAGACACGACGCAAGCACATAGAAAAATTCGTTGGGTCCGTTGGTTCGTTCCGTGGCTTAGTTGGTATAGCGTCTGGCACGGTATGCAAGAAGACGTCGGTTCGAATCCGACCGGATCGAAGGAATTTTTTCTGAGTGCGATCTTTGTATTAATGATTACAACAAAGTAGTGGAGTAATTTCACAAAACATAATTGAATATCAATTCAATAAAAATTTAAAATTTCTCATAAAAGTTAAATAAATGTTAAACTACTGTTAAGCAATGCGTTTGGTCCGCTGTTATGTCTTCAGTGTCTTGATGGTGACCTTGACTCCAACATTATGCTCAAAAGTGGTGTCCTTTGAGATGTGGCTGTACAGACGTACGCTTGGCATATCATGTGTACAAAAGGTCCCCAATGTTGAGCTTCTTCGTCGTATGAGAAAAGAGTTGGAAATACTCAGAATCGTAAAGGAAAGGAAGCTGCAGTATTCTTCAACTAATAATGCAGGAAAAATTACAGGGAAAGCGTAGTCGAGGCAGAAGGAAAACTTCGTGGTTGAAGAACCTGAGAGACTGGTTCCACGTCAGCACACGTTCCCTTTTTCGTGCAAAAGCTTCAAAAATGAAACTAACTATGATGGTCGCCATCCTTCGTAGAGAAGCGGCACACTAAGAAGAAGAATTGTTGAACAATAAAATTGTTTTCTTTTTTGATAATAGTTACAATAATAGTTGCAGTGCCACTCAGAGCCTTAAATCGCAAAGATCTTAGGGGCACTGCCACTGTGCCCGTTACCCTGAGACATAATTGGACAAGTCCCATGCGCTTGTAATTACACCAATATCCTTACCCTTAAAAACCGGAACTCAGAAATACTGACATTACTGTTGGGCGGCAGAAATACGTAAGGTAGCTCTACTTGTCTGGACGAACTCTTTCACAAGTAGTTCTATTGCTACTAAAATACTGTCTAAAGCACGTGAGTAAAATTAGTTACGTTTCAACTTAAATTCTATTTTGGCGTACTTTGAATCTTATCATTCTTTTCATATTTTGCGACATTATAAACAATACGGAAAAACGACTTTCATTTGTTTGCTTTTTAAATTACAATTCAAAAATCGAACATTTAGCTCACCATTTAAAAAAAATTGTACTTGAATAAATTAAAAAACCAAAAACAAGCAATATTTCAAGCTCTTTTCGACATTAATCAAACTTCGTGACAATATATGGGAACTTAACATATAGAATGGAAAAAAATAAAGGAAAGTAGCTGCCCTAACTACAGAATGAACGTCCATATCTATACAAAAATTGAACGCTACAAATGGCGGATTTCTTTAGTGTTGTACCATAATCTATCGATAAGTCATTATCGACATGCAAATGTGTGACTTGAATGTTGAAACCTTTTTTTTTTTGTTTCTTTAGTTTACCGTAATTAAAGTACAACAAAAACATTTAATTAAAGTAAATCAATATTCCATTTGGGAATATCTTGTTCTGTTTTTGCGAATAATCGACCCTGATTATTCGCAGAAATAAAACAAGATAACAATTTGTTAATTTATACGTACTTTCTTTGTTTTGTGTTAATAGTGGCAATTTTTTAAATTGCGTTAAAAAACTTGTATGTATTTCATAGGCGGACGGACAAACGTGTCAAAGCACTATTGGCCGAGCGCTTTTAATATGTGATTCGCGCCAAATGAGCTTTATACACGTTGGCGCTCGCATTCTCTCGGTCATCTCGGCGAGTGACACCGAACGATGGCAAGGCATATATAGGCTATCTGTAAGTTGGTATTATTAGCCTTCACCCGGTAACGTTGGATAAAAATGTCATTGTATCGCTGGCTTTAAAAAAGAAAGTAATTTTAATATTAAAGTTGTCAGTGGGAAAAAATCGGAAACGAGTGGATGATTTTGTTTTCAGGAACTGAGAATACCTAATAAATGAGTCTTGTTGAATGTAAATTATATAAGAAATTATTTACCAATAAACCTAATAATGGAATTGCATTATCATGTAATCTAGTTACATTCAAAGTTCTGTTAAAATTTAACTCTTCAAAATGAAACGAATAAATGAATATGGTCTTTGATCCAATTTTGTTTATATTCGGCAGTCCTATGATTTCCAATCATTATTTTTTCTTTTTTCATTTGTAGATAAACTTAACATAGTAAAAAAATTATAATAAATTATATAAAACCTCGTAGTGATTTTTTTTAATAGCAGAATATCGATAATATGTACGCTTACAAGAACAACACTATCACAAAACAATCATTAACAAAAATCATCAAAATATACAAACAAGTAGACAATACACAGTTGGCACTTAAGATGACGTTACGTATTTTCGATTCCCGTATTTGGCACAGACCAATGTAATGCTATCTCTTTTGGCTTACGACGGCCCGCAGTAGTTAAACAAAGACTTATTGTATACTTCATGTTTATATTTTCAACGTCGAAATGCATCGTATACATATAACGTCTAATTTAAATGTCAACATAACATGTCCTTTGGTTTCCATAGTCTAACTTAACGTGAATTACGAAGTTTTGCAATTACATAGGCTTAAAAACTCTTAATTTATGACTTGAAAGGGTTTTACATTGTGACATGATACCTAGGAACATAAATTTAGAAACTTCTTGGAAGTTTATCTTTTATCTATTTTTTTATAAAAGTTATTATATTCTTCTTAATGTTTCGTGGCATACACTGAAATGCTTGCCATCGTTGTGAAACGATTTGCCAAATTTGCCAATCAGCGTAAGGTTCTCGCAGATTGTTGCCCTGAATACGTCAAAGGTATTCTACAGGAAAGGCATGGCATACGCGATTTAAATCCGGAAAAATAGTTTCATTTCCTTTGCAATAATATGTTTTTTACTCTTTATTTATTTAGTGGTTTTGATCGTTACTGAACATGTCAGCCCCATTAGAAAAACAATACCTCAAGAAAACACTTAATAAAATCCAGACAGACACTTAAATCAAAACAATACCTAACCAAACATGAATACTAAATCTTCGCGGCAATACATATGGCTCCGATGAAACAGATTGAAATCACCCAACATTAAATATACGGAAAGCAGCCTGTGCAAATAACCGCGCCCTGATAGGTTCCATTTGAACACTCTCCATGAGCGAAATGATGTATATCCTCATGAACACACTTCGCAATTCGGTGAGTTCACCCACCGCATCAAATACAAAAATTCGTTTAATGGAACGTGTCCGTATCGAAGTCTATGCGCGCTGACAATTTGACCCCTGCTTAAACACGGTCAAACCAAGAAACACGAGGAGGCTCATTCTGCATGGTAGAAACCAGATTCCTTTTTGCAATAATAGATATTGAACTTTGAACGATATGCCAACTGGGTAAAGTTTTAATTATATTAAAAGTTCAGAATTTATTACATCTTTTTAAATTAGCAACTACGATCAATTATCAAGATTTATATATAGTATTTAACACATGATAGTGTGAGTTTTAGAAAAAGCGTTAGTAATCGAGACTTAAGGCCCTTCTTTCGTGTTCGCGTTAAAATCCTTCCACATTTATGTAACAAACCATACGACACAATGGCGTCTATGGCGGCGCGGCAGCGACGTGGCGACTTGGCAACATAAAACTACCGCTTTATAGCTCGTTTTGGTTTTTATTTAACATCGACTTTATTGTTCTGGTAAAACGACCTTTAACACTCTAAAAAATGACAAATTTTAAACCTCCCCCTTGTAACGTCAACGTTATGTAAAATACGTATCGATTTCAACAAGTTACTTGTTAACTTTTAATAGGCGAACAGAGGGGTGTCTTTCTTTTGATTTAAAATAACAACGCAACCACTCGACATGAAATAAGTATTCGGCGAGATATTTACGCGTAAAATCTGAGAGTTCTAAATAATTAATGAGATTCCACAGACTTGGCCCATACTTACATACCTAAAACTATAAAAAAAACCACTAACACTTGGCTGTATGGGTAAACCCTTCCCATTTTATTAGCGAAAAATAAAACAGCAAAGAAAAAACCATTAATAAGTCAAAAATGAAATATTCTTATTAGGGCGCGTTTCTATTATATCGTGACGACAGATAGTCGTGCATTTTAAATTTTTATTGAATTGATATTCAATTATTTTTTGTGGAATGATTCCACCAGTTTGTTATAATTATTAATACAAAGATCGAACACTCAGAAAAACTTCCTTCGATCCGGCCGGATTCGAACCGACGTCTTCTAGCTTACCGTGCCAGACGCTATACCAACTAAGCCACGGATCGAACCAGCGGACCTAACGAATTTTTCTATGTGCTTGCGTCGTATCTTTGTATTTTGTTTTTTCAACGACTTTTTAGTCGTAGCGCCATCTATGAGAAATCTACGAAAGTTTTATCACCCAGTTAAATATCTTTACAGTTACCAGCCCTGGCGAGAGTGTCGCTATTACGACGTACGTACTAGTACGACGACAGATTGTCGTGACTGGGAAAAGCTAGAACGACTGTCTTCCGACAAATAAAACATCACGATAAAAATGTCGTGCAAACGACAAGGCGACTGCCGTGAACCGATAAATTGTCGTCATGATCTAGTGGGACCAGCTAGACACGACAGTCGTTCAACGATAAAATAAACTTCCGCGACACAGTCACAATAGATAGTCGTGATATAGGAACAAGCTAGACGCGACAGTCTTCCAACGATAAATAAAACGTTACGACATAATGGGAACACGCCCTTACGGTCGTCACCTCTTTGATGCTGGTGCAACACAGCATCAAAGCGAGCAATGCAATATGGTCAACCTTTTTGAGAACCAATGTAAATAATTTTGTTCTGGAAAATAAATACACAAACTTTAATAGCAGTAGAGCTCCTTGTGAAGTTGTAAGTACACGTTAATAGACAAATGTGAACTGACTTTTCGTAGTTAGTGAAATTGACCCTCAGAATCTACTTAACGCGTTTAATGCTCAAACTAGTTGCAAGAACTCGCCCGTGATTGGCCAATTTACGTTCCACCAATCAAATGCAAGTGCTACATTAAAGACAAACGAAGAGTTCGTTCAGGGAACTACAGCCACCTTACCAATTTCTGCCGCCAAGAAGTAACGTCAGCATTACTGACCTTTGTATCTCGTGTTCTTAAGATTTCAATACCGTCGTTTTTATTTATTCCGCCTTTTGGATTTGGAATATCTATCTAGACATCATCATTTCTTTAAAATCGTCTAATGCTCTTTAAATTATAGAGTTAAGGCTTGAAATCCCTCTTCCTTCGGTGTTCCTCTTATCCCACCTGCCGCTATGTCTACAGAATAAAGTATATATATTATCTTTGAATATAAAATATTTTGAGACAACCTTTAACAATACGGTAACAATTCAAAAATATCACATGACGTTTGGAATTGTATTTTATTAAAAAACGGTATACGTTCTTAAAAGTACAGAGTGGGTCTTTCAACCCAAATCCTTTGTTTTCCCGCACCGACAATTTTATTACGATTTTAATTTAAATAACCAGGTTTTTCGTCGTTTCTAAAGTTAATTACAAACTTAAATGGGCTTTTTAAAATTCAATATCATTTGCATATTTGATTTGGTTCTGTTTTGGGGCCACCAGGAAAATGAAAGATATTTGCATTGAATGCTACTCTCTGGTAGAAAATTGTTTAGACATGTATAATAATTGAAATATTCACCTTCCTCTTTCCATCATCGTCGGACTAGAAGTAGGCTTAGGATCCACCTGTGGATATTCCAAGGAATCGCACGAAGCGTTTTGCTTCCACATTAATATGGCGAACGACCAAGGAGTGGAATTCCCTGCCTGCAGACTTATTCCTTGAACGTTATAACTTAGACTTTTTCGAGGCGAGAGTGAATAGGCATTATTTAGGTATGCTTGCTATATCATCGACCTCATCGTCACTTTCCCTCAGGTAAGATGGGGGTCAAATGCGCACTTGTTTCTTTATGTAAAAATTACTTCACTAAATTAAGCAAAGTAAGCTCACTTCTAGTAAATTGGTATTATATAGTGCCGTATTTGTATTGGTCATTTCAAAGTGAGAATACCACTCAATATCGAATCACTGTTTATTTATACTTCAGTCAAATCACAAATAGTATTTTTTTGACACTAACACTTTGCAATTGGCCGCTGATGGCCTTGACTACACCACCGTATGAAAGGGCAAGCTGAAGGTTCTTAGCTCCTACAAAGGCTTGACTCATAGCAAGCCCATAGATAGCAGCGTTTTTTAATTCACATTAACAAAGTTCGGTCTGAGTAATCACCATTCAAAGCGAAAATCTTAACACCGCGATTCAAATTTGTATAAAATAGGTCAATGTCATTTAGCGGATTTTTATAGAAGTATAAAATGAGCATACGCGGTTGAATGTTGTAAATGATTTGTATTTTCAGTGCTGGAAATAGAAATAATATTTGAACACATGGTTGTTATTACTGTAGTCTAGGCTCTACTATGTGAGTAGAAATACTGGCTGAATGAATATAGATTTGTGTTTGGAATGTATTTAAAAAATAGGATAAAAAAAATTTTTAAAAAGAATTCGCGGGTAGGCGTAAGCGAAAAACACGCCTTTATCTAATACTCCTATTTAGTTACGTTTAAAAATAGTAGTTTTTGAAATTTTTAGACTTACATGCTATAAATGCATTATAGTAATTGACAGTTTCGCCACCAGCTAACATTCACCACATTAAACCACTTCACTGTTGAATAAATTAACACACAAGTTTTGTCACACAAAACCAGCAATGGACAACATCAGTATGCTGAGAAAGAACATGGACGAGCTGGCTGCCCTTTTTGCAAGTAAAATGGAATTATTTGAGACTTCACTTGCATCTCCCAGACAAGATTCAGCAGTGGTTTCCAGTGAGTTCCATACTTTTAAATCTTTTATATGGAAGGCCGTCTCAGGTCTTAGATCACAGCTGGAATTCATCTATCAGGCCTTAGATGATCTCGACATGAGGTCACGTTCGAATGCCTTGCTCTTGCACGGTGTGCCTGAAGTAAGAGATGAGAATACAATGAGAAAAGCTCTAGACATTTGTTGTCACAACTTAGGTATAAGCGAAGTATCTCAGCCTTCTCTAACCGTATGCTCCAGACTGGGGAGGAATGTGGCCATGGGAAAGCCTCGTCCAATACTTTTACGTTTCTGTGACCATCAACTGCGCCAGAGAGTATGGGCTGCTAAACGTGGCTTGAAAGGCACGGGTATAACTCTGTCTGAATTCCTCACTGCCAGTAGGCATGCTGTTTTTGTGGAAGCCCGTAAAAGACTCGGCATCAAGGGCTGCTGGACTATGAATGGCAAAGTCGTAGTGGTTTGTTCCGATGGGACGAAAAAGAAGGTCACAAATATGACAGAGTTATCGGACTTCACGACCTGCAAACCGACGCCGCCGTCAAATCCATCCAACTCAGCCACAGGTTGTAGCTCCTCAAGGTCTGCTGTTGGTGACTCAATTAATCCTCCGCTATCGAGAGCAAATGATGTTTCCAACCGGCCTCCAAGTAAAACTCGCCCCACAAGATCTGCAGCTGCGAAATCCAAATAATATTGTCGAATTGTCGACTCCAGTGCGTAGCAAGCAATGTACTTCGTTTTCTTGTTAGCATTTCTTTTGGTTCAATAATTTCCAGCAAAATTACTTTCTCATTTCACCCCACTTTTACTTTTATTATTTTTATGCGTAACTTCTAAAAGTTCAAAATTCTGCTTGTTGACAGTTAATGTCATTTATTTTATTTTTTTATACTAGTTACGTTCTGTTTCACGCAAGTACCTTACGGAAGAAACTGTTATTGTTGAATATTTTATAAGATCATTGTGTTAAACTTTTTTGAATTGATAATGCGTGTAGTTATAAAATTCTTTAATTTATTGCAAATTACTTTAAATCTCTTTATTTTTAATTATTTCTTTTTTTTTTCTCACAGTAAATGCCGTTATTTTATTGTCGGGTTTAATTAGGTACCTATTGTCTTTCTTATAATTAAGTTTAGTGGTTTTAAATTTGTTTTTCTTTTACTGTAATAGCTGCTGGCGAAAGCTGATTGAAAAGGAAAGGTTAATTTGTCTTCATAAATACTATTATATTATATTATATTATATTATACTATATTACATTATACTATATAATATTATATTTATATTATATTTGTAAACACTATTATTTATACATAAACTATAATTATATCAGCTCAATGTCGGATGTTTTGAACACTGATTCGGATTCTGAATATTTCTCTTTGTCGTCCTCTGCAACTGCTTTTTCGGATGCAGAGGATGACATGCCCTCGCTTGAGGAAAGACTGAAGGTTGCTTTCTCATCTCTATCGAAAAACTTTAACGTTGTGCATATTAATGCGCAAAGCCTTGCTAGTCATTATAACGATCTCGTGACATCTTTCACTAGCAAAAATATTCATGCAGTCCTTATTTCGGAGACATGGCTTAAACCTTCACTACCATCTACTCAGTACCCTTTACCAGGTTTTAGACTCATTCGTAACGATCGAGCCTACACCATTGGATCCCAGGGCGGTCGTATGAGGATGGTTGGTGGAGGTGGCGTAGCGATTTATCTACGATGTGACATTGACTGCGAGATCGTGGCACAGTCGGTGACTAGCGCGGACTCTCCTGAATATCTTTTTTTGGAAGTCACTCTTCATCACACTAGGGCCCTACTGGGAGTTTTTTACAGTCCTCACCTAAGAGTTGACTATTTTGAGCAACTAGAGTCGGTTCTGGCTGATCTACGTACCCGCTACGAACATATTATACTCATGGGTGACTTCAATACCTGTCTTGTTAAGAGTGACTGCCGATCGAGGAAGTTGCTTTCACTCTTCCACTCACTTTTTTTGAATTGCCTCGAGATGTATCCCACTCACTTTCCGCATAATGGTCAACCTTCCCTTCTTGATCTGATCATCACTTCTTCTCCTGAGCTGGTTGATACTCATGGACAGGTTAATGCTGCTGCTTTTTCTTCACACGATTTAATTTATGCTTCGTTCAAAATTCGTCCACCTAAGCGCAGACATAAAACCTTAATGCTCCGCAATTATGGTAAAATAGACAAAAATGCCCTTTTTGATGATGTGCTGAAATCTGATTGGGAGCTAGTGTTTGGAGCGGAGGACGTGAATGAAATGGTTCAAGCTTTTAACTCCATTATTTTGACCATCTTTGACAAGCATGCTCCTCTTCAAGTTGTCCGAGTCAAACATTTCCCCGCCCCTTGGCTCACGCCAGATATCAAGGAGGTTATGGAGAGGCGCAACAGAGCACGTATCAGATTGCGGAAGAATCCAACCAAAATCAATAGTGAGTCCTACATCGAGTTACGTAACCGCTGCAACAAGCTCTGTAGGAACGCCAGGCGTAAACATATTCACTCCACTATCGAAGGTTGTCCGCATACTAAGATGTGGAAATATTTGAAGTCACTGGGTATCGGTAAAGCTGATCATGTATTTCCTTTCAATGTTGATCTTAACGCGCTGAACGACTACTTTGCATCTTCCCCAGTATGTTTAGATTCTGTCATAAAATCGCGAACTTTATCTGTCCTGGCCAATGCACCTTGTCTTGCTTCAGCCTCTTTTGATTTTGGAAAGGTTACGACAGCAGATGTGTTGAAAATACTTAAGTCTGTCACCACGAAGGCTGTTGGTAATGACGGTTTGAGTCTTGATATGATCACTCCAATTCAGGACCTAGTAGCTCCTATCCTAGCTCATATCCTTAATTTTTCCCTTTCCAGTGGTGTGTTTCCCACTGTATGGAAACAAGCCCATGTAATTCCTCTCCCTAAAAAATCAAATCCTTCTTCTTTCTCCCATTACCGCCCTATCTCCATACTTCCTGTATTGTCCAAAATCCTTGAGCACTATGTCCATAATCGACTCACTAACCACCTCCTACGTTACGATATTTTCAACCATCTGCAGTCTGGTTTTCGAGCGGGCCATAGCACAGTTTCTGCTCTGGTGAAAATCACTGACGACATTCGTCTTAATATAGAAAATAAAAAAGTTACTGTCCTCACTTTATTGGATTTCAGCAGTGCTTTCAGTACTGTTGATTTTAATTTGCTTCTTGCTGTGCTTAGAACTTTAAATCTACCTCCCTTAGCCGAATCCTGGTTTCGTTCATATTTATTTGATCGTTCCCAGCTCGTAAAGACCGGTGACATGCACTCGGACTGGTGTAGCCTTACGGCTGGCGTTCCGCAGGGTGGGGTTTTATCACCTATACTTTTTTCGGTCTTTATCGGTGGAATTACATCATCACTCACGTCTTCTTTCCATCTCTATGCCGATGACCTTCAAATCTATACTGCAGCCCGTCTTGAAGATGTAGTTACTGCTATCGGCACATTGAATTCCGACCTACAAAAGGTTTCGGTATGGGCTAAGAACTACGGACTTCTTTTAAATGCACAAAAGTCCCAAGCCATAATTATTGGTAGTCGCCATTCCATCTCCAAATTTGAGTCTATGGTGATGCCCAATTTAGTTTTGAATGACACCATTATTCCTTTTTCCACTTCAGTTAAAAATTTGGGCATCATAATGGATCAGACACTTTCTTGGTCGGAGCATGTCGCCGATGTAAGTCGTAAAATCTTTGCATCACTTCATTCCCTCAAGCGGATGCAGTACTTTCTTCCTCTGTCTACCAAATTTATGCTAATACGCACTCTTCTTTTTCCTATTCTGGACTATGGTGACGTCTCCTATCTTGATCTTTCGGAGGACCTTCTTAATAAATTGGAGCGGCTGCAAAATCAATGTATCAGATTTGTGTTTGGATTGAAAAAGTACGACCACATTTCCAAGTTTAGAGATGAGTTGAAGTTGTTGCCTATTCGTTTACGTAGAAATGTTCACATTTTATGCTTCCTCTATAAAATCCTGTTCCATCCCACTTCACCTAGCTATCTACGTGAGCGTTTTCAATACCGTCAGGCTATGGGTGACCGCCTGCGTTCTGGCACCAATTTGTCCCTCGTCCTTCCACAACACAGTTCCCAAAAATATTCGAACTCGTTCACAGTAAATGCTGCCCGTATGTGGAACCTTCTCCCGGTCGAGGTCAGACAGTCGCCATCGGTTCGGGTTTTCAAGGGTGCTCTTTTGAAGTTTTGGGATTGTTCAGACTCCACATGTTAGAGCTTTTGAAATATTTATTTACGTTTGATATATTTATTTATAGTTTTATTTTGTACATTCAATTTATTATAGACTTTGTATGTATCAATATGTATCAACATTACTTAATATATATATATATTCGTATGTACATTTGATTTATTAAACTTATCTGTGTATTTATTGAGTATAGTATATTTCATTTCTTTACTTATCTATTTTTAGTGCCACCCCAAAAACCAACTTTCCTCTCAGATTTTCAAAGGTTAGTTGGAAGAAATCTCTTTATGGGATAAGCTCGCCTTTGTACACAAATATTTAAATTGTTTCTGAAAATTTGTAAGTTACTTTGTGGTACAATAAAGTGTTTAAATAAATAAATAAATAAATAAATAAAAAAAGAATAACATCTTGGGAGCTCTAGAAGAAGCTTCCGTGAATCAATATGTAAAATGCGTAATAAATATCTATTTAAAAAGATATTCCCAGTTTTATATTCAAAAGTATCTCTCGCAACGCTACCTGAGCTACGTCTTGTAGTATATTACCATATCAATGGTGTTTATTTGCAGAAACAAAAATGTCTAAGAACGTTTATCAGCCAGTTTACTTTTGTTTCTTATTATAAAATAGTAATGAAGTCTCTGACATCTGAGCTAGGTATACTGTGTTACAGGAGTCAGTGACCATTCTCAATATTTTTTAGACTGCTATTTCTTCACAATTATAGTACATTTTTTATGAGTGTACCATAAACATAGGTCCTAAGTGTTATGGGTAACAGATATTCAGAATAGCTCAAGGTAGGTAGAGTAGGTACCATCATTGATCTGAAGAGAATCCCAGACAATGAAACTGTGTGCCGTCAAGTGTCACACTGACATTGATACGCTCGCTTTTGACACGGCCAATTAGCTTTTGGCTGAGGAGGCGTCTTATATAGATAAAAACGTTACAAAATATAAGGTGGCAATCTTAGTTTATGCATCTACTGGGTTTCGTGTTCCGTACTTAACTACTTTTAGAACTAGGTACAATTATATTGCGACGTATGCGCTTTATGGACTATATGGAACACGTACAGCATGTTCCATTTCATTTCCAATATCTTTTCGGTCCTTTAAGAGAAGGTTTTAGTCTACCATCTGCATGTGAGCATTACTGCGTTCCGGTTTTGAAGGGGGTTTGCTGGTGAAATTACTGGTACATAAGATTTTTCAACTTACATGACGGGAGCAGTGGCAGTGTCTCTCTGATCTTTGCGATTTAAATCTCTTTGTGTAAACTGCAACTGTTGTGGATAGGTGTGGCGCTAACCATCAGGCGCACGACTTGTTCGTCCCATTACTTAGCACTGTAGACTAGGCAATATGATAAAAAAATGTGATCATAAATCTCAAGTGCTTTGATCACATGACAATCATAAAAATAATACGAACTATACAAAACAAACTGTGACTAATATGATATTTTATAAGTCTCCTATTCATGCATAAAAATTTTAAAAAAATTAATAAAAAGATGTTACATTTTACAGATGTGGCCTTATAACATAAAGGATGCGAATTGCGGCTCTCATTAATACCTTTTTATCATGAAGATGGCTTAAAACTGAGGCAGGCCACATTATTTTAACCAATGAAAAACTCGGTGTCCTGTTCACAATAAAATTTTGCAAATTTTTTAATACAGATGTATATCAACTTAACAAGAGCACTATTTTACTTTGGAGTCCTATTATTGAAAAACAGCTCGAAGAGCTCATTACAACATTCTACTTCACCACCCAAATTCAGATTATTATTAATACTCAAACTCAAACTCAAATAATTCTTGTTGTATGGTAAAGAAAGTGTAACTTCAAGTCGTCACTTTGATTAAACTCTACTACTCATTCGTAAGGCAAATACCTCTGAGAAGAACGAGTAAGAAACTCAAAGGGTCTCTTTGTAAATAAACATTTATAATTCATAACATTTATTATAAGCCTGCAAGAGCTAAACGGCTACTAACATAGATCTTTGTCGTCCAAGTACGCAGAAGCTGTAAATTTTGGTTTCACTGTACCTTTAAACCATGTAAGCGGCAAATTTTGAATATCAACCGGAATCTTATAGTCCTGTTTCGAAAAGTCTTACTAATGTAGGTCCCTTCTGTAGGAATGGAAAGGAGCCTCCCAGCAATGACGTTTGAATCGTATTTCTAGTACCTACGTCAGGCCTGTTTTTTTCTTTTTGACGTGGGAAATCTTTATGGATACCCCTGAGCCCAGGGAGACTCAGGGGTTATGTGGGGACTCTCCCTCCAGACTGGAGGACCTACCCCACTCGCCGGTTGAGTCGGCGCCGTGGGATCAGTGAACATTCGCCACGACACCTACGTCAGGCCTACCCTGAGCAACAATCAGCACGTACTTTACGCCGAATTTGAAACAAATCTTTTCACCGCAATCGCAAACATATCCCATGCACAGTCCAGCATAGCAGCTACTATTAACATGATCAGCGTGGTTAACTTCTGGGCCGCAATAATATAATGTATGCCATCAATAAGTTAACAAGAAGGTAGGAAATCCTACCGTTGGAACTCTGGGTGGACACACATTTTTAGTAGCAGTAGAGGCTCCTTGTGAAAGAGTTCGTCCAGAGAAATACTCTGCCACCTTACCTATTTCTGCCTCCAAGCCGTAATTCCAGCATTACTGCGTTCCGGTTTTGAAGAGTAAGGGTGCTGATGAAATTACAGGCACATTGTGGACCTTGTCAACTTACGTCTCAGGGTGACTGGCGCAGTGGCAGTGCCCCTCAGATCTTTGTAATTTAAAGCTCTGAGTGGCACTACAACTGTTATGGACAGGCATGTAGCTTACCACCAAGCCCACAACTTGTTCGGCCCGTCACTCGGTATAATAAGTTTCTCAAGATGACTTCACTATGGTTCATTATAATATATGACTTCCTTTCTTTTTTGTTTACTAAATGATAGAGGTGCGATAAAACATTTACCAGATCTCTGCAGTAATAGAACACCTTAAGTGATCGCCCCGAGGAACCGGATGGCGACTTGAATGATGGCTGAATGGCGGAGAAACGACGGGTATCGAGTGACTAATGGACCTTTTTTCTTTAATGGTGTAAGATTCATTATCAGCCGTGTAGTACGCAGTGAAAATACGATCAATAAGGGTTAGGCCAGACGAATGTAATTTTGTGAGTTATGAGTCGCGTTTTTGAGTAAAAAGATTACGTTCGACGGAAATTCGGTTGAAACGTCAGACGAACACATTTCATTTACTTGCATTTGAAAGCCTTTGTTTGGTGTGTTTGAGCCATATAGTGTAATGGAGCATAAAACGTATCTACTCACGCGCATCCAATACCAAAGTGACCACTTCCTAGTGATGCGCGACTTTGAATGTTACTTTTTACAAATTATTTGCTTAAATCGAATTCAAGTACAATAATTCGCGTCGAATCGAATAATTGCTGATACCGAATGCCTCCGCCATTCGGTCGGCTGCACGAGCCGAATAATAATTATGTCGGAACTACTCGGAACTCCGAACGACACTATATCAAAATATCCCAGTTTCCGTCACATTTACTGTACTTACGATTTACTTATTTATTTATCTCATATTGCACATGTCCAGTCATATACACAAGATACCTGACCCCCAAGCCGACTTTGTCGACCTTTTGGTTCTGAGCACAAAAAATGCAAAGTAACTTAATCAAAAAAAAAAAAAATAATCTTTAACCTGTGAGCCATACATTTATTTTAGTAGACTCCCTGGTCGTCCCATTAGTGAATGACATTTTAAGAAAGTTTTTAAGCCAATTGGATCTTTAACGTATGGTTCTTATCGACGACGTTTCGGGCCCTTTATAGGTCCCATGGTCACAGTTGACTGAGGTGGTACAGTCTTCAACCAGTTATGTCTAATATTAATGTAAACCACCCAATTTTTTTTACTATAGTTACAATAGTTATTAATTAAATACCTTATTTTTACAAAGAAAACATTCCAATTTACGCTACATTAAGTTTTACAAATAATTTTATTGAATGAATTTTAATTAATTTCAATTTATTATATTTAATAATAGAAATTAGAATAATAACGCACACACTCAATAAATAACGCACACACTCAACATAGCCCCGCACTAGGGAAACCCTGTGTCGCGGGTGCCATGGACACACACATAGACAACCACAAATTACACCCAAACTCACGAGAGAAATAATAGTAGGCCATACAACTATTTCTCCCGGCCCGGGAATCGAACCTGGGACCTCTGCGTGGCAGTCCGGCATGGTAACCGTTCGGCCACAGAGGCAGTTATAAACTAAAATATATTAATTAGTACTGCAGTCTTATGTCTGTTTGGAATTTTTCATTAGAGGAAATACTGGATCCCAAACTGGTTGTACGAAGAAACCATCTTCCCTGTTGAAATTAGGATGTTTTAGGGTTTTAGGGTAGATAACGAACTTCTATTGCTACATTAAAAAAAATATATTGTTTAGTTGTCTAAGTCTTGTTCATACAGAACAATAATTTCTAATTTTAACATATTAAAACAAGAAAGAAAACTTTGAAAGTCACTAAAACCTTGAAAGTAATTAAAACTGAATAGACAAATAGGAGCGAAACGTAGAACAATGCGTAATCACAGAAGACACGATCGTGTGCAAACTGCAGAGCCATTTCGTTATTTGTTAATCTATCCATACCCATCCTACGCTCTATTAATACTATCTACCCACCCACCTTAGGCAATTTCTGGTGAATAAATATTGTGATTTGCCAACGTTAACATTAAAAAGTGAAACAATGCTGTTAAAAATACAACGATAAAACAAAACAGTGCTCGTGGAATCGAACCACGGGTAATGTAACTGGCAGTCGACACAACAAGCCGCTCGACCAATTTACTTGGAAGTTAAGTGACGAAATTTAGGGTCGTATTCTAGAACTCTACTCAATGCTCAAGTCAGGATTGCACTGGAAATACGACCCTAATGGCAGGGACTTGAGTATGATTTCGAGTGCTTTAAACCATACTCAAATCCTGACTTGGGCATTAAGTAGAGTTCTAGAATACGACACTTAGTATTGGTTTTAAAGATATGTTCATCATCTTCAAGCAACACTCCACTGTATTGCTTACACAAATAAAGTTGAAATTACTTTATTTTTTTCTTTGTTCCATACGTAAGATGGCTCTCAGAACCAAAAAGTCAGTTTGGGCATGTCAGGAATCAAATGTACATATCAAAAAGGTCTTACAATAAAATTTTGTATTGTACGTAATCCAGTCAGGGTATTTCAAATAAGCTTAAAAACTAAATCTATAAATTATAAACAAAATTTTAATTAATAATAATTTTAAAATTAAATTGGACGACGTCAGATCTCTGAGACTGAGACTCTGACATATATGACGGAAACGTCAGATATTTCAGAGAGGGTTAGACAGAAATGCTCTATGGATTAATAATACTAATTAGTAATGAATGATCCTTCAGATCATTCGAATACGAAAAATAGTAGGTTACTAATTTGTCATTCCAATGACAGGATTAGAAAATTACTAACGAGTCGAATATCGAATTCATTCGCAATTGCGCATCGCTGCCACTTCCCACGCCCCTTCCTTCATCCACACCAGCACGTCTCACTGTACGATCGAAATTCAGTCGTAATTACGCGCCTGACACGGCAGATAATTCATTTTGCGCCTTTTCTTGTGGCTTAAACCGGACTTTTATATGAAACCGAATGCTGCGTAAATTATGCAATTCAAATAGCGCAACTCACAAAATTACGTTCGTCTGGGCTCACCCTTAAGTGTTAATACAAGCAAGTCTGCGAATAAAATCTGGTAAATCCTTTTTTGTGCGTTTTTTGTTGAGTACTTTCACTATTTTTACACATTATTTGATTTTAATATCGGGACTTCGTTGCGTTTAAACACATTCTATTTAACTCGACATTTCGAGCGTGTTGCAACGTCTGTCGGCGTCGAAGTCCTAATATTAAATTCAGTTTTGGATACTTCGTAAAACACAATCTTTTTATTTTTTTATCTACTATACACAGATTACATATTAGCTTAAGAACTAAAAGGATGTAAAATAAACCCTATTGGGTTAAGACGCATTTTTTTATGTAGTTTGTTTTTTTGTTATTTGTTTTAACGGTAAGCCGTACATCGTATATTTTTATTGGAAAGTAGTTTACAACTTTTCACCTCACTAAAGCGAGGAAAATGTTAGATGAAAGAAAAATAGTTGAACTATAAAACATCAATTTTTTTTATTAAAAGAAAAAGTTTATATTCGTATGTGTTCTGAATTTACACCTCATCAATTTGTATTTTTGCTTATACTTATATTATATATGATTATTGAAATTATTTTAGTTCTTCAACGAATTATAATAATTTAGTAAGTAAACTTTTAATGCCAACAATAATAAGAATAAAACGAATTTATTTTACATAAATAAATAATGTACTAGAAATCGCGCAGTTGAACGTGGCATTAACTTTTTTTTTCATCATTTCAAGTAGGTGCACCACGTTCCTTCAAGTTCGAATTTCAAAAACCTTTTTCACGCTAGCGTGCAAAAAACGCTTTTGCGCGCAGATTTCTAATGAGAAGGAAAGCCTTTCCGAGCTAGTGACGTGAAAAAGATTTTTTGTTGGTAGTATTCACAGATATCGTCAGTTAAACGGTAAAACTCCTTTACTCCTATTTTGATAAAAAAGTATGCCTATTTTTGTTTCTTTGCACAGAATATCTAAGGAAAATCTAGAACAACGAAAGTGTCCTTTCTTTTACAACTACATTTCGAAAAAGTCTAAGTAATGTACCCTTTAAGTCGATTTTCTTGTAGTAATTGATGGGTAACAGGTGTTGGTGGCACAGTTACCACGTATTTGTTTTACAAAGAAATCCGTTATACGCGTTTGTTAAGCCAAACAAAGAAAAAAAATGGGTTGACACTGAGCTAGAGCCGCAGGTGGGGCTATAAGCGTCACGAGGTAAATGACCTTGACATGCGACGTTTTCCAATACATTTGCGAGAAAACAGCGCGTTTTTCTGTATTTTCCACAACACTTACACACGTCGTAATATATTTTGTCTCTAGATTTTGAACGCAAGAAATTCTCTGAAGATGTTAGGAGTTTAGTATATAATATCAGTCAAATCACTTGAATTACTCAGACACAAATATACAACAATATTTCGTACCAATTTTTCTAAAATGGCGGGCTTTTGTACGCATGGGTAATGGTTTGTACATAATTGAAACAAAAATTAAAAGGCAATGACTCGAACACAGTCAGCCTAACGAATTGTTTTGATAAACAAAGTGTTAAACCGCGTTATATTTATGGTAGGTAATTTAAATTCAATTTACAATATTTACTTTTTATCAAATACATTGCATATATATTCTTTTTGTTTATTTATTTTTGTACATACCTAACTACAATATTCGTAATTTATGGTAAACATCTCCTTGGAAGTAAGCTTTTAAACAGCAAGGAGATCCTTATGAAAGAGTTCGTCCAGGGCAGTACTGTCATATTACAATCGAGTTTAGTTAAGTCTTAGAGGATGGAAAAAAATAAAAGAAAGAGCTGCCCTAAGTACGGAATGAACGTACATACCTAAACAAAAATTGAACGAAGATATGGCGGATTTCTTTAGTGTCGTACCATAATCTATCGATAAGTCATTATCGACATGCAAACATTTAATTAAAGTAAATCAATATTCCATTTGGGAATATTTTACGTTATATGGGAATATCCGGTTCACAATGAAATGAATGTCACATGAAATTCCGAATTTATTGTTTTGCGTTTACAACGTTTACAAACACTCAAATATTACGAAAAGTGAATTTGCACAGAAAAAAATAATATTTTTAATTTGAGAGTATACAAAACAGAGAAAACTTTGATTGAATGTAGCGTAAATTGAAATGTTTTCTTTGTAAAATTAAAAATAAGGTATTTAACTAATAACTATTGTAACTATAGTGAAAAAATAGGGTGGTTTGCATTAATATTAGACATAACTGGTTGAAGACTGTACCACCTCAGTCAACCGTGACCATGGGACCTGTAAAGGGCCCGAAACGTCGGTTTGTTTGAAAAAACAAATATACGCGATTTAAATCCGAAAAAATAGTTTCATTTCCTATGTGTAACAATCGCGAAAACCTAAGAACTCGATAAAACTTTGATTTCCAACATTTCCAACCCTAGATTCATTTTTTCATAGAGAAATTTTTAAACAGATTCCAAATAGTGTAAGCTTTTTTGTATTTATGCATTGGTACAGAATTAATACCAGTGACTGATTTAAGTGAATCTTTAATAATTCCATTTAATTTTGGAAATAAATGCAAGTAGTAATATTGTCAATATTAATATTATTATCATACGTTTATTTGATTAAAACATGATATAACAAGAGACAGTGTTAGTATAAACATGTTTCGTATATATTAAATAGCATGCAAATGTCTGATTATACGATGTCAATTGACTACTATTGGCCGAGCGCCTTTGATTTGTGCAGAAAAATCGACACTTCTCCGAAGTGAGACAAGCAGTCACGAGCGACTGCGAGTTGTGACAAGCTACGTCAAACGAGCTCTATACACGTTAGCGCTCGTCTTCACTCGAGCATCTAGGCGAGTGAACGATGGCAAGGCATGGCAAGGCAAATAGGCTGTCTATACGTTGGTATTGGCCTTCACCCGGCAACGTTAGACCAACATGGTCGTTGTATTGCTGGCTTTATAAAATAAGAATTTTTAGTAGTTAGAGTTGTCAGTGAGAAAAATTCGGAAACGAGAGGATAATTTTGTTTTCAGGAACTGAGAATGCCTAGTAAATGAGTCTTGTTTAATCTAAATTAAATATAACATTATTTACCAATAAACCTAATGATGGAATTGCATTATCATGTAATATAGTTACATTCAAAGTTATGTTAAAATTTGACTCTTCAAAATGACGCGAATAAATGAAGATGGTCTTTGGTTCATGTTTATATTTGTCACTATTATACGGCGGTATGATTTCCAACCATTCGTTTTTCTTTTTTGATTTGTAGGTAAGTTGGATATAGTAAAAATAATAATAACAAAATAATAAAAACCTCGTAGTGAATTATTTTGATAACAGAATATCGATAATATGTACGCTTCCAAGAGCAACACTATCTCAAAATAATCGTTAACAACAATCATCAAAATATACAACATATAAACAGGTAATATGCAATATACATACAAACAGGCAATCTGAAGAAACCAAAGCAAAATTTGGCAAGATTTATAAATAAACTACTTGAATATGTCTAATCACATGAGATATTTGGGCTTTTGTGTGATTTATAGACAGAAAATCAACACGTGCCTATACAATGTTACATTCGGTCGATCTTCGCTTTTTCAAATGCCACATCGCGTATTGCTGCAGCGACGAATTTTTATTAATACTTAATTGTTGTCACTGTCAATATTTTTGTCCATTTTATTACAATACATGCGAATAATTCAAATACTTGGAAAAACATTTGTTTTGACATTTGATGTACTTCCCTTTGACAACAATCGTATCATGTAGGTACCTCATGTACTGCGAAATGGACACGGTTGGCATTTAAGATGACGTTACGTATTTTCGATTTCCGTGTTTGACACAGACCAATGCAATGCTATCTCTTTTGGCTTAAGACAGCACGCAAGAGTTAAACAAAGACAATAACATGTTTATGTTTTCAACGTCGAAATGCATCATATACATATAACGTCTGATTTATTTATGTCAACATAACATGTCCCTTAGGTTCCATAGTCTAAGGGTTATGTACTCGATGGCCGCCAAGTAGTGCCTAATGTGACACTACATTATTTCTCGGTACCATAAAAAAATATGTAAAAATATAAAAAGGAAATATATTTCCGCGTCTGGGGGCAGGAAAGTACCACTTCCCCGCTATAGAAAGTCAAACTTTTCTTGCAACTGTATTGAAAAAAGATAAAGTGCTATAAGTGGTAATAGTTAATATTTTAAATTTGTTGTTGCTTTTGGTGAAGTTACAGTGACTAATGTTTTGGCTGAGCGCCTAGCGCAAATATAGGGGCAATCATACTACATCGGCCCATTGCTCATGAATTAATGTAGACGTTTATTCTTAACTATGTGCAAGATTGTCGTTTCATCTCACTCACCTCACGACCTCTGAAATATTAAAATTATTTATAAGACTTCAATCTATACACAAGAACATTGACAGAAACTATTATGTTCCAAACCTAACACGATCAATAATGATAGTGTTTTGTTTTAGTGTTGAATTTTGTCAAAGAGTATCAGAATTGTAATTCCGTGGACAGACGCGACACTCTAGACCTATTGGGAATGAGCTAGCCAGGCAGATAATATTGAGATAGTATTATCGCCATCTATGATTTATGTTTTGTCTTGTTTTAATATACTTGTGGACACAAGTTGGATAGTGTGGACTTTTGCTTAAAATTTCGCGATTATCAAATATTATAATCATCGAGTATGTAACCAGAAATAGAGACGAAATATCATTTTATTTGTTTGTAAACTATTCTGCCATATCATTACTGTGACAACTGCGCTCCGATTGGCTAGCCCAAGTTCGAAACAATTGACGGGTGTCATCAACTGTTTCTTTTCAAATCTACCAGTTAACTTGACCTTTGCTATAATGGACGAAAATTGCAAAATTCACATATTTAATTACCGATGAATGATGATTCCGTTTGTTTTGTAATTAAATATTTTGCTGTTTTTCCCACACCACCGAATAGAACAGCACGGCATTGTTACAGATATTATCTTTATTACAATAAATACAGAATATTTTTTAGAATATACGGAGAAGTACACACAGGTCAGTAGTTGGTCTGTATATATTTCAGTGCAAACGAGAGTTGATATTTATAAGAGCTATATCGCCAATGTGTTACCAGGAATATATGGCCCTTATTTCGTCTCTATTTCTGGTTATATCCTCGATGATTATAATACATAAATTATTGAAATGAAAATACAAGTTAATATATTAAGGGCATAATTAATGAATTATGAAAGTAGATCATTTAATGGAAATGCTCGAATACACGCTACACTACGCTTCTTAGAATAGGGCAGACTACATTCTAAGAAACTGTTTTTTATTAACAAAGACGTTCCTATTGTTACCAAAGAACATTCGATTTAACTTGCCAGTCTATGATAATTAATAGAGCTTACTAACAAGTACTTACTATTACACAAAAACTTATTTTGATATTTTTCCACAAGTTATGCGGTGTGGCGTACATTCACTTAAAGTGACGCAGTGACACTTGACACTGCGTTATCATCATCAACATTTCAGAAAGAAAGACATCCAATACTGGACATAGACCTCTTAAAAAAGACATACTATGGTAAACGACGAAATTGTGGTTATCGGTTGCGATCACTAGTGGGGTCGCTTACGTTACATTTTTTGATATTGATTCTGTAGGTTACACTAAAATATAAAAAAAACAGTTGAACTAACGATAAACTTAAATGACAAAATTTTTGTTTGTGATATGATAAAAAACCATGAGTTTTAGAATATTGAAGTTGTTTAATGATATTTCAGCTATGCATCGTTAGGGTAAGTTCCGATAAGTCGAACACGTGACTAATTTTAACTGTTTTTATAAGAGAATTTTGTGCTCTATTTTTTGCTATTTATAAGGTTATTTGACCATTTGTCATTTACCCGCGTTTTAGTTAGTGGACGGTCGAATTTCTGTTTGATGTAATTTTGGCGGGAAATATCGACGCGCCCTTGTCTGTTATAGTTTAAAATATGCAATAAAACCGCTGTTTAGGTAAAAATGTCGAGTACGCTAAGTCGGCGGTCATGTGTCGATATTTTTAATGAGTTTTCCATCTGTAAAGTTCTCAAAGAACAACACCAAATGATAAGTGATGAAAATTATCAGCGATTGTGGCGCCATCTGAGGTTAACTTTGCCTCACACTAATGAGCAAAGAACATTCAAGCAGAAATATTTTATTTTCTTTACAAAAAAGTCCGCCCTAAGTATTAATACAATCCGAAACCACTCATTAAAAATACGAGTGAGGTTTGTTTTCATACTAAATGTAGTCAAATATCAAAAATCAACCTAAGTGGCAGTTGTCATTTATTAATCATACTGATAAGCGGATTATTTTAGTATCATGAATGCAGTTTTACTAGTGATTTCCAAGTTATGTTAATTTATCGATAACATCAAAATTAATGATCATTGAATGATACCTATGTAAATATGATTTTTGTACAGCAAATAATTATAAAAACAACAAGTTGATTAAGTGTATTTGATGTTACGTGGGTTCAACCGTTTTGTTTGAGCCATCAAGTAATGTCGTGAAGATATTGTATACGTGTTTGGTTAGGTAGTAGTTTGATTTTAATCCAACATGATTTCCGTGGTTGGGAGCGGCCGTAGTAAAGCAGTTTCCGCCTTTTACGAGGCGGTGGTAAGAGCAAAGGAGACGGCGGAGCGGAGGAGGGAAGACGATGTGTTCTTTCCAATCCAGTTACAAGGTTATCTGTCACATGAAGATGTATCCTATTTATGTCTTGTTTATTATTATTGAGTCAACATAAGTTATCGATAAAATTAATATCGATAAGAAATCACTAGAAATATTTAGTTCATGATACCACAACTTCTATGTCGACTGATAAGATAAATCAGAAATCAATTTCTGAATTTAATCACATCATTTTGCTACTGTTGTACTTCATATTATGCAAAGGTAAACATCTCTATTTTGCATTTAAGTTTACAAACCGCAGCCCTAACGCCTGTGTTAAAGACTAAATAGCTTTTGTAAACAGTGCTCCTAAAATAGTTGTGTAATGTTTAAGAAAATTGCCAACTGTTAATTAAAGGGAGTTCGCAGGTTGTAATTAGTGAACAACCAGAGCTAAAGTGTTCTCGCTTTGATCACGAACTACCAAGTTGCTAATAAACTTGAGGTAGACGGTTAAGTGATGTAAAAAAATATTCTAAATTATGATTATGAACATAAAGATCGAACACCCGGTGGGACTTGAACCCACGTCCATGCTGCAGCGTATTTATTTTATTTTTATTTTATTTGTTTATTTTATTTTGGTGCAAACAGTCATTACAAAATAATGGTTACAAAGAAATTAGAAGTATGCTGTAGACAACGAGTACCGAAAATTACTATTATACAATTTTACAAAATAGGCTATATAGGCAGGGCTTACATAGTTGCAGAGAAAGAATTTATAATATTTTACAACTCAAAACTAAATAAATATAAATATAATGAAACATTACAATATCAATCCACTCCGCGAAATAGGCAAAGAAAACAAATCATGGACCCAACCCAACCATAGACGGTTTAGTCTTTTTTGTGAATTTTAACATAACCAATCTGCCTACCCCTTCCACACAATGAACTGAGAAATACGCTATAGAGCTTAGCATTGCTCTAACCATCTGAGCCACGGGTCCAGTTACCGAGTCGTCCAAATTCTCCTATGTGTTTTTGCATTAGATCTTTGTTCTAATTTTTCAGCATTCGTCGCTTGTGGTGACATCTAGTGAGAGATTTTTGAATAACCTTGTCACCGCAGCATGTCGCTTTTCGATCGCTTCATAATCAAAACAAAACTAGTGTAGTTGTTTCACAAAAAATCTCAATAAATAATTAGAAATTGTCACAAAGTAATGCTTCGGGTTCTTTAGGCTCCATGTGCACGGCTGAGAGAGATGGTAGCAGTTGTCTTCAACAACAATTCGTGCGCCTGGTGGTAAGTGACACGTCAGTCCATAGCAGTGCCACTCAAAGCTTTAAGTCGCAAAGATTTTAGAGACCCTGAGACTTAAATTCACAAGTCCCAAGTGCCTTTAATTTCTCCATCACTGTTACCCTTTAAAACAGAAACACTGAATGATCACATCACCGCTTGGCTTTGACAGAGTGTCTTTTACATTGCAAGCATTGGTTTATGACATACCTACTTAAATTTAGTGCAAGTGGTGTATTAATAATTATATTTTTTTTATGATACTAAGTCATTTTAACGTAACTTTATTTTTAATTTAACAAAAAAATATATATCAAGTCACGCTACATATGATTTCCAAAATATTTTAACGATACGCATTTTTTATTTAATAATATTTACGAATTAAATGGAAATTAGAAAGAGAAAATAAAATATTAACGAGCAGTACACAAGTTTTGTCTGCTTGAGATTTTTCATCACAGTAAACATTTAGGGATGAATATTATGAACATATACATATAGGCATTATTAATACGGACCGGTAATTATGAATAATTACCGAGAGCAACGGTCTCAATTCCAACTCTGTGTTATTAGAGTACCAGAGCGACGGAATTCACTCCTTGGCACCAGAGCTCTCACCTGAGAGGAAACCCATGCTCAGCAGTGGAAGTACAAAAAAGTTGATGTTGATTTTTGAAATCTGTAGGCTCCGTTAACGGACTTCTCAATAATAAACATTATTTGTCACTCATACCAGAGAAGTCCCATTACAAAAAATGCACTAATAGAATTTACACATTCGAAAAGAAAAAGTTCGTAAATTTCAAAGCCATAATACTCGAACTTACAACGAGTGGTCCCGGAAGGCGACAGAAATAAACGCGTTTCGCACTTTCAAATAATAAGGTGATTTCATTCGAAAAGAAACTTTTAGCAAACCGGCAAAATATATATTAAAAAAGTAACACGACACCAGACACGTGTATCGATTGGCTGGTGTCAAATATAAACGACATATCGTCTGCTTAAAGGTACAAACACATAAATGACATTTTCCACAAACAGTCTGGAAATTATGTACCAGTTGTAAGAAATTCACCATCATTCTGCAGATAAAACTCTAATTAAGTTTATAGCTTTTTTGTAACTGAATTTCTTATCTATATTATATTTCTATGATTATCTTACAATAGCTATATAAATTAAAGACTTTTTGTGGAAAATATCACTCGTGTGGTTTTACCTTTAAACAGACGATATTAGTTTTCTTTAGCACGTGTTTCTTTTTTAATCTATCTCGTCAAAGTTCCAAATCTTCGCACCCTTAGTTGTAATAAGATTTTTTTATGATGCCAGACGAACCAGTCGTGGGCCTGGTCGTAAGCGACACGCCTGTCCATAACAGGTGCAGTGCCATTCAGAGCTTTAAAACACAAAGACCTGAGGGGCTCGGCTACTGCGCCCGTCACATTGAGACATTACTTGACTAGTCCTATGTGTCTGTAATTTCACCAGCACCCTTAACCTAACTACTGCTTGGCGACAGAAACAGGTAAAGCAAATTTTTAAAATTTTCACTTTTTTTCAATCACATTTATCACGCATCACACATCATTCCAATTACGAACTAAATTAGTCGATAAATTTTTGTGTTTAAATAGGAGAGTTATAAAATTTCACAAATACAATAATTATATCATGTAGTTCGTATTATTTATAAAACATTCATTATGATAAAAGCACGTTTGACGTATTATCACATGTCACTGTATTGTACCAAAGGTGCGAAATTTTAAAAGTCCGTCATTTTATTATTATGGGTGCATTTTTTTTATTTATTGTTTTATTTTATAAGCTACATAAGAGACTCCCTACACTAGCGTCTTAAGTCTTAGGATCAAGAACGTTTTGGCCATATTCAGATAATCAGGTTTTTTTAGTATTTTTTTTTATATCAATGGTTGCTTTTTGTCTATTTCGTAATTTAGAATAAAAATTAATAATTTAATAAACATCTAAGGACATTTTTATTTCATTTTAATAGGGTAATGAAATATTTAAGAAAATCTTGATCACTAGACATTTTTGATGTGTGTACATGCCACATGGTGCATTGAAATAGCGCATGGCGACTACGGAACGCGTGCACATCAGACAAGGGGCCAGGAGTTAAAGCAGGGAGAGCTACTGCGATTACACCGGGTTTGCAGCGCACATGGGTTAAGAACCTTAAGCTCGCTCTTTTGCCCAGTGACGCGGTGAAGGCTATCAGCGGCCTATTGCAGTGTCAAAGAAAAAAAAACAAAACAAAAAGGAAGCGACAGATTTTTTCATGTGGCACTCGATACGTTGAAACCATAATCTTGCGACGACGCAACACACCGGCAGCGCCCATGTGACATCGCTCTTATTCTAAAAAACTCCATTGGGAAATAAGGCCTTTCAGCCCCTTGCAACCCGGTAACAATCGAACTCAAAACTTTCTATTTACGAGGCGCCATACCTTTATATTTTACCCCTTACCCTCTTGAGCTATACATACGGCTTACATGAATACCAGACGATACGGGCTTCCACCGGCAACTGGAACTATTCCAATACTGACATTCTTCGTAGATTACTTCAGGAAAGTTTGGACCAAATTGGTCGATAGAAAAAGTAAAGGGGACTTTTCTCGGGAATGTCGGAAACTATTTCCTTGTTACTCGAAGTTTCTTTTATCGCTTTCTATTGATCAACCACAAGGAGAAAGAAATATGGGAAAAAACGGAAAACCGAAGAGTTATTAAGCAGAGCGAAGCAAATGCCAACGAGGATCAGCACCAGAACGTGCCACGGCAAGTTTATGTTGCTACGATAGAACTGCGTCAACACCCGGTGAAATAAGTCTATCCTTGTACCGCTGCGTAGAATAACCATCAAGTAAAATTGAAGCAACTATCAACTTTTTACTTTTTTTTTCTTTTTTTTTTCACACTCTCATAGCCCCGCATTAGGAAAACCAAGTATCGCGGGTGCCATGGACAACATCCACATCCACAAATTACACCCAAACTCATGCGAAAAATAAGTATAGGCCATACAAATACACCGCCTACACCGGGAATCGAACCCGGGACCTTTGCGTTGCAGTCTAGCGTGGTAACCGTTCGGCCACAGAGGCAGTTAGGTTCGTGTAAGTAGGTACATAAATTATCTCAGTACTGTCCCCTAGTTTGCCACATTTAGAGGGAATATTTTCTTCAAATTCAAATGGAACCGCTTTTGAGGTATCCTCTTTCCAACAAAAAGAGAATTATCGCGGAGTTATCGCGTAACATACATACAAAAAAAAACACAGTCGAAACCTCCTCCTTTTTTGAAGTGGGTTAAAAAATTCGAAAGGTCTGCTGGTTCGTTCTGCAGTTCTCTCTCAATTGGGAAGGTGTCAGACACGATATGCTGAAGACGCTGGCTCGAATCCAGCCGAATTCCTTCATTTTTTCTTATGTCTTAAAACCAATGCTTACATCGATAAAACACTCTGATAGCAGTATATTAAGAGTGTCTTTTGCATTGCAAGCATTGGTTTAAGACGTACTTAAATTTAGTGCAAGTGGTGTAATAATAATTATAACTTTTTTTATAATAATATTAAACGATGGGAAGAACAAGTCATGCGCCCGACGGTAAGCGACACGTCTGTCCGTAACAGAAATTTCACCAGCACCCTTACCCTTCAAAACCGGAACGCAGTAATGCTCACATCACTGCTTGGCGGGAGAAACAGTACTTCCCTGGACGAACACTTTCACAAGGTGCTCTGCTGCTACCGCTATAACAAACTAGTCTATTCATTTCACAAATAATAATTGACCACAAGCCTGGCACCTATTTCCGCCAAAGAACAAGTTTAGCGATTGAAATGGAAATGTTGTTAGTCTTCTGGGCACGATGCTCCAGGGCACGGCCCTCGATGAAATTTTCTATTTATCAACTTCCTTTATACATAAAGTATCTAGCAGAGCTGTTATAAGTAGTTTACGTGTAATTGATAAGTTTTTAACATAAACATGCATTTCATTATTTACGCGACTCAATACATTTTAATTAAATATTTATGGTAGTAAAACACAGCGATATTCAATAAAGTTAATATCATATTATAATAATTCCAAAAAAACTATGGCATCTAGTCACCCAGATGTAAATTTAACCAACGTCCTCCATCATAAGAAACAAGAGTTCTTCCAATTAGGCAACAACCACACACCGTGTTAAACATGAAAAGTCGTAAATTTAACATCTGTAGCAATATTAAACTAATAAATAATGTTAAGTTTCACTCGCTTGACGTTAATTTTAGTCGTTATTTTAAACAGGAAACAGTTGGCATAGCAATCGTGAGAGTACGTGGAATAGTTTCACGTGCATGTCTTAAAGCAAATTCATATAATAATAATATGCAGTAATTACATAAAATTAGACGTGGTTAGGGTCACCATTCAGAAATTTGAATAGTTCGGACAAAGGCTGGCATTTGTAAGAAAATGGGACTTTTTGGTAGCAGTAGAGCTCCATGTGAAAGAGTTCGTCCAGGGTACTGCCACCTTATCTATTTTTTTTTTAGTCCAAAAGGGTAAGGGTTCTGGTGAAATTACAAGCACATGGGTCTTGTCGACTTATGTATCAGGGTGACGGACGCAGTAGCAGTGTCCCCTCAGTTCTTTGCAGTTTAAAGTTCTAAGTGGCACTACAACTGTTATGGACAGGCGTGAAGCTGACCATCAGGCGCACGACTTGTTTGTCCCTTCATTTCATACATTAAAAAAATCGAAAATCTCTCTCACACTCGGACAAGTGCCCGGGTAACATTTTTTTTATCCATTCTTCTACTCACACATACACATAATATTTATAAATATAATTCATGTACACATTACACACTGGACATTGTTTGTTTTGACACACACTTTTCTCAATTTTATCATTATTTTATTTTAACTAACCCACTGATTTGTTCCAGTTTTAAGCTTAAGCTTACTATTGTATTATCACATAGATTCATTTTTTTATTTCATTTTTTTCAAATTTATTAATAATATTATTATTGCAAAATGTGTCTATATGATTATTATCATTCCTTATACAAAGCCTATCTAAAAAAGATCACAAAACTGTCATTTCGGCACGGCACAAGTGCGTAACTAAAAGAAACGAGTAAGGGGAAGCTTGGTTTTTTGATAATTCTGTTATTATCAAACTCAGTAAGTGCGATACTTCAAATCGCGAGGTGAATATTTCATTTTTATTTTAAAAATTGTTACCCTAAGCCGAAAAATCTGAACAAAATCCGGACGGATGGTAACCCTAGACGAACTACAGTCGTGGTAGCTCAGTACGAAAACGGTTGCTTCTGAAATTGAGAGGTTTATAGTTCGTTTTTATATTTTAGTACCTCCAATCTCCCACGCCAACTTTTTTTCATTTCTGGTTTAATTTTGTTTCTTTATTTTTTTTTTTCACAAAATGCGGTGAGCATAATTTTAATAAATAAAATATGTTTGTTTACATTAAAAACAGAAAATGACCAAACATTTAAGTAAGCTTAGTGTTGGAAGTATTGATTTAAGCGTTATTGGCTTATATCTTTTTTGTAACAAACGTCAACTTCTACTTTAGAGAAGAATTTAAGAAGCTTCAAAAACAAACTTTAACAACTTCCTCGTATAAAAATCCCATTAAGGGCTTGATAGATAATACATTTACATTTTTTTTACATTCCCTTGACAAATTACCTTTCAATAGCGATTAATGGGGTGGAAATTCCTTAAAGTGATAATGACTTATAGTTCATCCATAGCTACTTTCAAAGAAAATTGGACAAAGGAAATAAGTAGGCATAAAATCCAGATTTCGGATATATTTTATGATTTATTCAAATTAGACATGAGCGCACGAATTGCTCTGTTTCCTTCTTCTTCATGCGTAGAGCAAAACACGGGACAGAATACGCTACGACATTGTGTTTCCAGAAAAGTACAATTCAGGGTTAGAGTTATTGAATAGCTCAACATTAAGTGAGATTATAGTCTAGCCTGCGTCTATTACAATTATATTTTATTATATATTTATTATATATTTTATTATAAAATATATATAAATATATTTTAGAGAGTTCATCCAGGAAAGAACAGTCACCTTACCAATTTCTAGAATACGATTCTCAGTGGCACTCCAACAGTTGTGGACAGGCGTGTACCTTACCATCAGGAGCACAACTTGTTCGTCCCGTCACTAGATATTTAAAAAAAAAGTTCTGTGAGCAATGTTCCCCGTTCTCTGCTTGAGTAGCATTTCTTCAGGCTATGTTGGTTACTCTAGTTTTTTTGCGATATCCTCATTTCTGATGCGACTTCGCAGTGAAATTACGAGCATAATCCTCTCCATTGCATAAAATAAAATATTTTTATGCTATGCAATGGATATATCTGATGCAATGAACATTACTGCGTTTCAATTTTTAAGGGTATTGGTGCTGGTGAAATTACAGGCACATAGGATTTACAACTTGTCTCAGAGTGATGACAAGTGGAAGTATGCTTCAGACCTTTACGATTTAAAGCTCTCAACTGCACTGTATCGCTTACCGCCAGGCGCACATACGCTATTATACACTCATATCTCATCTCATCATAGTCTTACTGCTATATCGGTGGTCCATGCTTCTGTCTCGGACGCTCACGTTTTGGACCTTTCATTGTGTTGCTAGTTCCTATTTTGTTTGTGATATCATGTGATGTGACGTAGAAGTCGTGCACCTAGTGGTGTGCGACTCGCCTACCTGAATCTGAAACTTAAATAGCAAAGATCTGTGGAGATCATAAGTTAAAAAGTACCATGGGCCTATAATTTAACACGTTCATCGCCGTGGTGGGTCAAAATGACCGCCATTTCATCTACCTATTGTGGCCGTGAGGGGGTTAAAATGACAGGCACGACGCACCTAACTTTGCAATGCTCGTTCACGCCGCAGGTGGTAAACGCTACGTATTGAGCCATGTAACATGACCGGCGTCGCCTTGAAGAACTGCTGTTGCCACTTCTAGACTAAACATTTATATATTTAGAATTAAAAAAAAAATTGTTTAATTATTGCGTTTAGGCCGCGCCGGGTTGAAATATCCGGCACTTAATATAATCCCAAAGTAGAGCTAAATACAAATGAGATCAAAAACAGTCATATAAGCCAATGTCATATTTTGAACATTTTTGAAAATTCTAGTCGGCGACGAACGTGTTAAAACTTACTCCTCAAAACTGAAACGCAGTAATGCTCACATCACTACTAAGCGGCAGAAATAGGTAAGATAATAAAGATTCAATTGGCAGAAAAAACAAACAATAAACTGCGACAATAAAACACCGAGAGCCTATTATTCTATGTATTTATTATTACAAATAATTCACCCGAATCAATTAATTCATAGCAATAACATAGCAATAATAAAACAATTTAACCAATACGATACTGTGGATTTGTATACTGTTATATTTGTGTAAGTTAGTTAACAAGGAACTTTTAACTGAAGTTAGCACGGACTTTGATCGTATTTGTTTTATCTGTGACCCTGACAGACCCACTTGTTTATAGTTCTGAACTTCTGTTCTGGAGCCTTTTGCACACGTCTGTTTTTTATGAGATCAGTAGAGCTTGTTGTGAAAGTGTTCATCCAGGGAAGTAATGCCGCCGTGCCTGTTTACACGGCCAAGCAGTAATATGAGCATTACTGCGTTCCAGTTTTGAAGTGTAAGAGTGTTGGAGAAATTACAAGCATATGGGACTTGTGAACCTATGTATCAACGTGACGGGTGCAATGGCAGTGCCCCCAAGATCTTTGCGATCTGAGTAGTGAATTGTAAGGTGCCAGTCCTAAATAAAAAAATAAGAATCGCTGTCTGTAAAATGTAGTTCCTTCCTGTGTTTTGTATTAAGTTACAATAAATCTAAATTGTTGAAATATATACTTCTTTCATTCCAATATAACAAGTAGCACTGCAACTGCTATAGACTGGCGTGTCACTTATCACCGGGCGTTGCACTTGTTCGTCCCGTAGTATAATAAAAAAGCACTCAAAACAAAGATGTCGAACTCATATTGCTATATGAAATTATTCATATTTTTGTTTCATGTCAAGGCTGTCAATATCGTGTATTGTCATATTAAAAAACGGACCAATCATAGAGATGCAATCATAATAATAACACGTGATTATTGGTCTTTTTGAATTTCGAACTGTATTTCACTGTGATTAAAATCACACCATTGGTAAATAAATTTACAACAGTAACTTTCAAAATGGCACCTTAAGTTTTTTTAATTAACATATTAACAAAACTGAAACTAAATAAAAAATAAAAAACCGATTAGAGAGGATCGTAGATTAAGTTTTGCAGATCCCATATATGTTAATAACTGAATTTCGCTCAAAACGTCGTACCTACGTTACTTATGATAAGGAGGGCAGAGCATTTCATAGCACATTTTATATATAGGAGTGTTTATAAAAACTCGTAATTTAGAAGCCAAATGGAAACGCAAACATCGTGCTAACGTAGTTAACAAACAATTTAGTGAATTATTCAGTCTATCACTCATTCACTTTATATGATTCGTGATCGGAAGCAATCAAACGAACCGGCCCATTGTTAAGCCAGTGAAGTAATTTATCATATTGTATCTAACCATTAGTATAGAAATGGAAAATCTATAATGATTATGTTGATAATATAAAGTTATTTATTACACTTCGTTGAGAATCAAAGTTAAATGAGAGAGAAAAGAATAAATAATAATAAATATTAGACAACATCACGTACGTTGCTTTGATCCCAAAGTAATTAAGCGGGGATGGAACCTGGGATCTCAAAGATGGCAACATCGTGAAAACCGACGTGCTATGCTCTCGACCACAGAAGTCGCCTAAAATATGTACGAGAATATCTTTGGTATAATTTGAACTACGTTCAAATTTATTTTTTACAAACAAATCCACACCCTTGGTATGATAAGACCAAATCTGCAAAGTGAGAAATTTTCGAGAGGCTTAAAGATTCTACGAACAAAATTAGTTTATGCTTAAATAGGAGAGCTAGAAAATTTCACATTATATACGTAATTTGTTTTGTTTGTGTTCTTTGTATATTTTTTTACTTACATGTGATAAAAGTACTCTCACGTGGCTTTGTTTTACCAAGAATATGAATTGTTATAAAAACAATAATAACGCACAAACTCATTAGCCTCACACTTGGAGAAATCCCGTTATGTTAATAATGTGTGGAAAAATTACAAATCAGATAAATCAGACACGAGAATAACGTAATAATAAAATAAATTTATTTCTCCCCACAAAATACAAAACAATACAAATCTTAGTAGGTATATTACAGTAGTCTATTGTGAGATCTGTTGCTTGATGTAGGTATCTCATCTGTGTTACAAGTCAACAATGTACTATGAGTAACAGAGGCACTACCTAGAACTCTCTATTAAGAAACAACTTAGAAAAGTTCAGTTCCTAAATTCGTCACACCAGGAATTGAATTCGAGACCTCTTATGTATTATTGATACAAAGATCGAACAAACATAAAGAAATATTCCTTTGCTCCGGCTGGACTCGAACCAGCGACTTTTGCCAAACCGGGGCTTCCGCTCTCTAAACAAAAAAACTAGTGGTGTATTTTTATAAAAAGTATATGATTATCATGTAAAGAAGATGTTTTACGAAACAAATATTTGTAAAAGCAAAAGTATTACCAAAAAAATGCTAATAGAGTGACCACACTTATAAATGCGAAGGCTGCTTGGATCGGTGAGAAAAAGCTTTGTCCATGCAATAAATTGAAATTAAATGCCTTCAGATGAAGTCTGCAAAAGCACAGCGCCACAAAGAATGAAAAAGACGTTGAGCGTTTTGCTTCCTCTTGAACCGTCAGACGCGACGTAACGCTTTACATAAAGTTTCTTTCTGACCGGATTAATTCAATTCTTTGTTGATAAATGTAATAATTCCCTTATTCTTCTGCATATAATATTGACCACGCCATCTGTTGTCAGCCATCGTCAACGCCATCCGAAGATAACCATACAACTGCAAGTATATATATATTGATACAGTACGCCCTTTAAAAATGTTTCATTTCTGAGTACAAACAGGTGCTCCAGAAGTCTTTGTCGACATTTCCAGTTTCACACAAACTTTAGGCACACATGAATTAGCGTAGTCAACTTCGTTGCATCATTCACTAAAATCTGTTCTTTCCTGTTCTATCTAACGGCTAGATAAAGAACTCCTGTTTCTTCTAAATAATAAATAGATTCAGGCGTGCATTGTGGAAATCCACCTTAATAAAAATGAAAGTAAATTAATTTCCTACTCTGCAAATATAAATAAGGTTACATCTTCCATCTGCTCTTTCACTCTCAAAGCACTTCCAATTATTCTCAAGTTCATCCAAACTTAACTCAAACTATCTTTAGGTAAACAATTAATTAAACTTCATCGGTGGCCCAGTGGGATCAATTTGGGAAAGAAACTTTTCTAGTTGGTCTTTGTGTTTACAGTGGTACTATTATTATAAATATATTGAAACGGTTACAAACTTAATAATCAACGCTTGACTGGCCAGACGCAAATAATAGCTTTGAAAACAGGCATATCTAACTAAATACACTTTTTATTCAATTTTACTTTTAAATGACAATGGTAACACTGTTAGAAACCGAGATAAGGGCAGCCGTGGACAGCAAAAAAGGGTAAACAGATTAGCAGTAGATAAAATCATTGAATGAATAACCACGAAGTCTTAAAATCTTGTATTGCTCAGAATGAAGGCAGATTCCGCTGTTAAGATAGAGGTAAGTTTGATAGTATTTTATATAGTAAAATAATTAATAAACGTATCCTCGTATCCACTTGTCTTGTCTTCCGAAAGGAAAGAGGAAGTATACGTGAGGCGCACTACAAGTTTCCGGAATAAATAAGAAAGAAATACTATAAATGGTCAGAAATTAATTTATTGTTTTTCAAAATATTCTCCGCTAGCGTTAATGCACTTTTTCATACGAATGAACCAATTTTGAAAATATATATGCCACTCCTCCCTGACAATCTCTGAAACATATTTTTATACTCTTCGAAAGCCTCTTCAGGTGATGAAAATCGTTGGCCGCGTAACTGGTACTTAATTTTTGGAAATAAATAAAAGTCACAAAATACCAGGTCGGGACTGTACGCGGGATGGCTCAGGTCAACGTTGTTAACTTTCAAAAATTCATTTGTCTGTCTGGCCGTGTGAGAACTGGCATTATCGTGGTGCAAGATGATATGGCGTTTACGGTTATTTTTACGGAATTTGTCAATAATTTCCGACAAACCAATGGTCGTGTACCAATCACTATTCACGGTACAACGATTTTCCAAAGCAACAGTAGCCACGTGTCCAGTTTTATTAAAAAAAGAAGCAATCATCCGCTTAAAGGCACTTTGCACGCGCGCCACTTTGTTTGGTTTCAACTCATCTTGAAAGACCCACACGCTCGATTGCTGCTTTGTTTTGGGATCGTAACTATAGATCCATGTTTAGTCACCTGTTGGTATGTCCCACACCTAATTTGACTCCCCTTCGTTAAATCTGATAAGCACGGCATTGCACCAAGTGACGCGATCCGTTTTTTGAGTCTCAGTCTCAGTCTCAGTCTCAGTCAAATTGTGTGGGATCCACCGAGAGCACAGCTTTCTCACACCCAGATGTTTGTGTAATATTAATTAATTGTATTTGACTCATACCTATACCTAAAGATGCCCGAATTTCGTGGTATATCACATGACTATCTGTTTTGCCAATAAGGCGCACAGCATCGATGTTTTTGTTGTTCACAGCAGTGGACGGGCGACCATGAGCTTTTCGGTGAAGGGAAACATCGTGAAGAAACACACATCGGCAAAGCAATTAATTGTTTAGTGAATTACAACCTAAGCCTTTCTCATTGCAAGAGATTTGTGCTTATTATAATAATATATATTCATCCCTCAATCAATAAGTCGTTACCAACTTTTTCTTCATCATTTATTTCGCATTTCACGCAATAGAAGGCCATATAATCTCCTTCATTGCGTTTCTTGTCTCTTTCAATTAAATAGCGGACGTTTAAGTGGGTAATAAAAGTGAACGACTATCGATGCTATGACCCTATTTGCTTGGTTAACCTAGATTACTACACACTACGCGCATAAAAACGCGTAGTAAAACCACCATGGGGACATATTGCAGAAAATAGAACTTGAAGATAGCGTAATGTTTGTTGACACCTTCTGAGTTTATAATATCAACGACGGTCCCAAACTCACAGACGGTATAAAATCCCTTAGTCTATGGAGACATTAGCTCTATGTGTGTTTGTCTCTTCAGTTTTTAAACGGGGAATGCTTAGAGGAACTTTTCAAACTGGTGCCACAATCACGTTTCCACCATCGCGTCTCCCACCAAAAGAGTAAAGCCCATTCCCACGACATTAATGCCTGGCATTGTAAACTACGCCACACCACATTCCTTCCTTGAATCTGAAAAGATGTTGAACGGTCTTCATCCTGAAGTATTATTTCCTTGGCTCTATGACATAGGGTTCATCAAAACGAATGTCAACAGGGTTCTCAAAGGTAGCTCATGTAATGTTGTAGATGTCCATGGGCGACGATGACCATCTCCCATCAAATGACTTGTCTATTCGTTGCCTCCTTTTTACATAAAAAACCATCAGAGTAAAATCATCGTCCCTAAAATCAATATCTACCAAAGCAGAGCGGAAGTATGTTATTTTCATCACACATATCTCAACGTCCCATTATTCAAAATAACAGTAAATTGTCGGACGGACCGCAGAGCTTTTCTATCTTTTTGATAGTCAGTGGGTCTCAATATCCTGGAAAAAACTTAAACGAATGCTAAAATACATTTCCGAATGCCTTAATCAGATGTTTAGGAAATGTTATTCCGAAAATAAGGAGCATTGCAAAAATAATACTCTTTCTGTTCAACATTTATAAATAATGAATAATTTAATTAATAAATTATTTGTTTATTAAATGCAGCTTTAAGTTGCAAACTGTGATCATGAAACAAATATAATTTAGACTAATTAAGTAGAAATACGGTTGCGCGAATCTGCTGGAAGCAAGCAGCACGATACCTGTCATTGTGCTGATCTGTGACGAAGACCAAGATGTTTAGCAATGGACGTCTTTTGGCAAAAATGGTGATGATGACGATGAAATAAAAAGATATTCCTTGATGAATGTCAAATAAGCAAAAGAACGTGATTTTTCTTACCATTTTCCACTTTAGCCGTGTAAGCTGGTCTTTGAGTTATAAAAAGTTAAAAAGGTTAAATATTTCAAATACTTCCTAAAGACTTTTATCGCTCAATATTCTTAAAAAACATGAGTCTTGCAAAAACAATCTAATCAACTATATTCAAAACACAAGAACTGACTGATTTCGCGCTGATTACATTCATATCACGGTTTTCCTCGTTGCCGTTATGCCTTACATAAAACTTAATTACGGTTGTCGATCATACAAATGTATTGTTAATATTGGTACTATGTCCATACTAATATTAACTCTGAGCCTAACAATCTAAAAACCCAGTTAAGCCCACGCTGTAACTACGTGAGTGACATTGAGTTTTGTTGTGCCTCACTACCTCCTTTCAGGGTTCCTTAACATTAGATCATCTATCCCGAAATAACTAAATATTAAGTTAATCCTAGGAACAAGCTAAACAAAGCAGATATCACATTAAAAGAACGTTGCTGACTTAGGACCGGAGGAGTTCACGCCAAGTTGAACCAAAAAAAACCTAAGATCCAGTGACGACCAATGCAATAGATCCCATCTATCTTTAAATATCAATACAATGCAGAGTTCAACCAAAATGAAATCAACGTTCCTGCATAAGGCAGCGAAAACGACCCCATCCATTCTTGAATTCCAGTTAATATCATGACTGATGCATATTATGGGAATTCTTCCTCCCAAGGTCAATTACATAACAAAGCCAAAAATTTTCAACACAAGCGCAGCTATTTTGCATAGTTTAACCTTCATTAGGTTCACGGAATAGCAAAGTAATTTACTTCCATTTGTATTAAGCATGGATTTCCGCAAGTAACGCCTGAATCCATTAATAAGATGCACCTTCTTCAACATCATTCAGGACGCTTTGATTTGAGCCGATTTATCGAGTTACCTTAATTACACAGTAAATCGCCAGATATCTAGTAACATTCGTGTTCTCTGTGGTAACTACTGTGGCCTAATCTTAGAGAAATGAGAATGCAAAAGACTTGATTTACAAGATTTATTGTAAAAAGGGGAAAAGGAAGGCTCTTACAAGTAATAATAAATATAAAATAAGGTTATCATAAACCACTCCCTATAAAACTAAATAGTATAAAATAAATAAATAAATAAATACACAAGATTCCCCTATAAGGGTCTATATAACTATATAATTTTAATAATAATCCACATGAAGTTTTACAATAAGGAAATGAAGGTTATTTCTGATTTGTGTGCACGTCTTCTTGTGACAACGGATAGAATAAACATGAGCATAGTGAAGGTAAGGGGATTTCGAAATCTAAATTGTAAAAATAAGTAGCCAGGAACCACAAACGAGGATGATAAAAAAGATGGGATAACGATAATTCATATCACTACAATCTACTTTTGATGACCTTGGTATCGCGGCGGTTAGCACTATGGACGCAAGGGCAAAGGTGACCCCTGGTTCTAACACACATACCTTAATACTGTAGACGTCCTTAAGGGATTACCAATTATTTCTCTAGGTTACTATTCAAGGTCCTTCCTAGCCGAGCCCTCACAGCTCATTCACTATTGTGTTCTCTGTTGGTGTTTACATCTGTCGTTCGATAGTGGTGACCGTCATATTGCGATTAATGATACTCGTAATATTTTATAATACCACCTTTTTAGATCAAGACAACACAATGATGAAGTGATCATTTTGTTCAAAATGACGTTCCTAGATTACTTTTAAAGAATACAATGGTATCGTAAACAATTATAATATACTAAGGAAGATCATATAGGAAGTCGTTTGTTGTTATTTAGGCACGTGTGATCATTACGAAACATTTTATGCAGGTGTTGATTTTATATGTAGGACCACTTTTATATAGCATCAATGAGGTCGAAAGGGTCGCGAAGCATCGCATCCCTTTAGGATAATATAATCACTGTTATCGACGTCATATCTGAAATTCAGCAAAGTAATTTAATTGGTGGAAACGAATCTTCCACGTTCATGAGCAGTCTTAACAACGTAGATATTATCTTACAACTGTTTTCAGCTATAACTATAATAATAATAATGTGCCAAACAATCACACCAATTTCTTGGTCACAAACTGGGGATTTATTTTTACTTTGATCACGGAGTGTGTGCGAATTTACTCCGAACCACTACCCAGAATACCCAAATCAGAATCAATTTAGATAAGTTCATTTCTCCAATTGGACCTACCGGAAATTGACCTAGGGATCTCATCATCTAGCGTCCACAGTGTAAACCGTTGAACCACTGAGGTCGTCCATCCGAACTACAATAATTTATTGAACAATTAGTAAAGAAACAACGTTACTTTTAGTAAAATAAAGCATATCTTCTTCCACACCTTTTATCTAAAGGCTTACGTTTATAAAGGCTTTTATTTATAATACAACACTTATTTGTCGAGTTTTTAAGTTTTCGCGATTGAAAATGAAACTTTTTGTAGGATCTAAATCTCGTATATTTGTTTCTTCAAACAAACCAACGTTTCGGGCCCTTTAGAGGACCCATGGTCAAGGATGGCTGGCTGACAATAGAGGCCTTAACAGGGCCCGTCGTCAAGTTATGTAGATTCGAAAAGGTAAACTCATTGCCAATACTTAGTTGTTTCTTCAAGATGTAAACAAATTTTACATTTTTTTACACAATCATAAACCTTCCACTGGACAAAATACGGTCAATTTAATTCCAATAAAAATAATAAGCGTATCCTTAACTTTCAAAGATATGCAAGAGTTGCAAAGGATAACAATCTATACAAAATTTATCATAGGAACGCAAAAAATCTCTCGTTCCATTCAGATTTTTTAGAGTCAGCAGGGCCCCGATTTTCGCGTGATGTAGAAAACAACTATATTACAGTATACATGACATTTATGTACTTATAGTAATAAGTACATAAATGTCAAAAAATTGACGTCAATCGCAAACACGTTACTTTTTCTATGATTCTTTTGAATTCTCAAAACGTTCCGCAAGCAATCTGTTTTATTCACCAGACGTAATTTTTTACTCGACCACGGCAAAGCCAGAAGGATGATTATTATTTTTCTTTTCTTTATATCATTCGTTTACCAACACAATTGCCTATGTTGTACACAATGATACGAAAAAAAATTGATAGCCTTTGGTTCTAGTGAAAAAAGATTTTTAAACAACTAGGTTTTGAAATAAGGTAATAGAGATTTCAAAAGTTTTTTAATTTCCATTTCTATTAATACAGAAAAAAAAGAAATTTTGGAATAAATCAGACTTTTTTATTTATTATCAAAACAAGAAAATGTAGTCGCATACGAAAGTTACCCCTACGTTTTTCATAGTGTCCTTGTAAAATAAATTATATAGAAAGTAACTATATTTTTGCTTACCATTAAAAAACTTTTTTTTGTAGAATCAAATCACTTCTTAAAATCAATCACTTGACGTAATAAAGCCACATGTCATGTCGTCTCTGATGACGAACTGCTTTACGATTACGAGGCTGACAAGATGCTGGCGGATCAAAAATCCCATGAGGCAGTGGTCTCCTTCTGTGAAGCGGTGATGCTCCAGAGGGAGGTCGCCGAGCGTGATCGGGAGAGGGCCGACCCGCTCGGCGGTGGCGTACCTTCGCGGCTGCGGGCGATCGTAACGGGTGCCCCGTTCGCCAGTAAGTTTGACAGCCGCGAGGAGCACGATGGGGCGATGTGGCCCGCTTCGTCGTGAAGATGGTAGGGGGACGACGTAGATCCTCCTAGGTGGTGAGGGGGTTCCGGTGCGCTAAGTTGATCCCGGATCCATCCCACTAGAGCACCCGAGAAGGCCACCGTGGGGTTTTAGGCGGTAGGAGTCCGGCACAACCGCCACGGGGGGCAGCGGAGAAGTATCCTAGGAATGATTGCGTCCTACACTACGTTTGCTTTGACGTACTCGCCACTCTAAAACAAGTCTGGTAAAACGGCTATCAACCCTCGTGCAGACTTGTCCGGCCCACAGCCAATTAAGCTTACTGATTTAGCTATATATACTCGTTGAATATCTACTTCACCGTAGGATAAGAAAGCACTGGTTTGTTTTATTGTCTCTCAAATCTCATTTTATTGACTCATTGTGGGATTCATGATTCGAAGATGTGGCTATCAGAAGAAAGAAACAAATATGTAATTTTGAATTTTTAAATTTAATTTAATTAATAATTTAATTATTAATTTTTTAATTTTGAAATATCGTAAGGGACATTTTCCATTACGACAAGATGTTCCTTACGACTTTTCAAATTTTCAACGTCGATTGTGAAATTTTATCTCTTCTTTTTAAGCACAAAAAAAATAACGACTAATTTTGTTACTAGAATCTTTCTCCTGAAAAATTGTCATTTTGCAGATGACGCTTTATGACACCAAGGATCTTGGATTCAAAATAACCTTATCGTACATAGTATCCAAAAACTTACACAATATCATTTGATTTTCAAAGGAAACTCCGTTGTCTTTTCGCAACCTTTAGCAGGAGTAAATTAAGAAAGTTTAGTCATGTCCAGAGTTGGGAATTGAGCCAATCAAAAGTTGCCAGATCCCGCAATACTGTGGACTTTATCTGAACCTTGACAGTATGTAAATTTGCAGAGGACCATGTTTGCACTTTGAGCAATTTAGAAGCCTCTCCGTATTTCGGAAGCTTCTTAATTCTCATAGGTCCTTCTGAGCCCCATTTATTCTTAATAACTAGAGATTGGACTACATTCTAAACGTCAAGAATATGATATAGGAAAAATTTACTCATTCACATGCAGTGAAACCAAGCAAAGTGGAATGACGGATTCCGTAACAGCACAACACACTTTATGGCTTATCACTATAACTTGATTATTTATTGTTATAGTTGTTGCTTCTGTTTGTGTGTATTATCTAATTATTATGTTCTTTATTCCTTTTTGTTTCGTGTTTTTTCATATCACAATTACGTATCGCAATTGTTAAATGTAGGTATGTCTGCTGTGTTGTGTCTTTATACCAAATAATAAAATGTTCTTTTCGATTTCTATTCTACTATTATACCCCGGAATTTTGTATTGTATCTATATCCTTAGTGTAATAAAGCTACATCTGCAAAATGATACTTTTTAGGAGATTTTGGTGATTCTACGAACGTAATTAGTCGGGAACTTAATTATGCTTAAATGGAATTTTTGAACTTTGTAAATCAGGAAATTTTGAAAATTACTCCTCTCTTGTAAACTGCGCATGTGCCATGTATATACTTACCACCTACACACTAGGTTACACAATCATTATACTCTCATATCATTATCACGCACTACTTACATTTTACACGTTCGTCTCCCACATAAATCTTTAAGATTAATTTAATTTAAGAACTTGTAATTTTCAACTCCTTCTTCTTCTTATTTAAGAGCCAGACTCTTTTGGTGTAGTAATCGCCAATCATCTCTATTTAGCGCTTTAGCCTTGATTTTCTGATACAACACGACATGACTTTTTCCTTTACCTGATCTAAATAACTTCGTCTCGGTCTTCCCTGCCTCTCTTTTTTTCGATCTTCCCGTCTATTATGTTTCTAAGAAAACTGTCGTGACGCATCAGAAGACCAAACATTTTCCCCCTTCGGTTCTCTATTGTTTTTAATAAGCTTCTACTTTCATTGGTCTTTCTGTCCGTCCAAATGATTTTCAACTTATACAAATAAAAACTTAAAATTTTTAAATTGAGCTAATCACGACAGCGAAAGTAGTTTTTTTTTTGTTCGAGTCCTGAGAGTTTGGCGACCCGTAACATAGGTTTTTCAAACTTATCACGGGCGCCAGTCACTCACTTAAATAATTTAATATCACAAAATTGCTGCTGCTTTAAAAAAGCTGCTTTTGTGAGTGAAAATAAATTTAAAAAAATGCTTAAACGAAATCGTCGCGAAAGAAAGATGGCGAAAGCTGCCCCAATAACGACGAAAAGCCGTTCATAGACTTTGCTATATGGCTTGATATAAGTTTGCGTTTTAGTTTATGCCTAGTTATCAATATATTTTTGTATATTTTCAGAAGTCGGGAATAAAAAAATTGTAAAACATTGTATTTTAGAATAGATACAAGAACACAACGCAGTTAATTCAGTTCGACCATAGATTAGGTAACGTTCTTGTACGTACGTTTACCTACCTGAAGTATTGGTTATTTTATAGTACACACATAAAACATTAAAGCTATGGAATACGTAATTAAATAATCAATTAAACAGTAATAACACAAAAAATAAAACACAATGTGACGAAAATATTTAGACAATATTTAAATGAGTAACAAGGAAAGTTGCAAAGGAATATTTTGACGAAAGACTCCTTGTCAATGTCTATCTCACATTGATATTGAGAACAGTATGACCATTTGTGGCATATTTCTGCCATTTGGGCAGATTTAACTTTTATTCATTTACATCGCTGCAGAACGCGATAAGTTATATTAAATGTGGCAGATTTGGGAATATTCGGTTATAAGTTCTTTATTATTTTTAGGAACAAACTGAAAACTTGTTGTTTTCTGCTACTACGAACACACATCTGAAGCGAAATACAGGACAATGTTATAAACATAACCTATATCAACTTTATAACCCCAGCTTCTACAGGCTGTACTCAATTAGCTTTTTTGATGCTTTGATAATGAATCACAAGTATTGATAGGTTGTCTTAATGCACATCGTCAAAAACACTGGGTCACAAAATACACGGGATGTCGCCATCCTTCTTTCAAATATCTCTATAACTTGTTTCATGTAGTTCGTATTATTTTTATAACTTTCATGTGATAAACGCACTTGTGACATGTAGCTATATTACAGTAATCAAGGATGCGATATATAAAAAAAATCTTAATTGACTTTGTCGGTTCTCTGTGTTCACCTTTAACACCCACTCCCCGTTTTTCGATTGTACTACCGTAAAATTTACTCCTAAGGTTTAGATTTGCGATTCGTAAGCTAATTTACACGTTTTAATAGCAATAGAACTTCTTGTCCAAAGAGTTCTTTACTCAAGTTATCGCAAGTATGCGTTATGCATATAAATTAATATAAGTATGGTCACATCCTTACCATATTTTAAACGATGAATACACCTACGATGGAACGCGTTTGACTTTTGTAATCATATAATGTAGCTTTATAGTGGTGTAAGTCGCCTCTTGAGGTGTACAATTTGCCGTAAAATTGTAAGAGATCATCAGTGCCGTCAGCATTTTAGGATTGCCTCAAATTGCCGCAGCCAGGTGACGCGATGCTTCGATGCATTAAAAAGGAGCAATGTAACATAAACTTTGTGTTCCTCACAAATACAATATAGAACAAGATCTCAACTTAATGAAATATGCATTTATTTGATTGTAAAATAACATAATCTTAGTGCAGAACCGACCTCAAACGTTCGTGGAATTTTGTCAAGTTTTATTAAAATTGGTTACCGGAAAGTGCGCGAAACCCTTAGACTTTTCCCTAAGGCGAAACCGTATTCATCCCAGTCATCAGTTTGACATAATTACATGTAATCAACAAATCATCGTCACCATGACAACCAGAAAAGAAAATATAAAATGTACAAAGGAGTCCGTAACAGTCCCATTGTCACCAAGAAGTCAGAACCTGACGAGGGGCTCCCATGGAAATCGAACAAATCCGATAAGCAAACTTTTTAGGTCCCTTTTTTTTTCAATGAAAAAGTTACAATTATTATAACTTTCCACTGAACAGTTATTGGTAGCTATAGGTACCAGTAACTGACAAAATGTTCCCTTTCGGTCAAACGTCTCTGGTAACTATAGTTACCAGTAAATTACAGTACCCGATTGGTGAACTGTTTTACAAATAACTTTGGTTACCACATGTATAACACCAAATTTTTAACGAGTATTTCACTGTTAAATACTCGATATCCTAGTATAAAGAAACAAATATTCATGATGCGTCCCTATAACAGAAAAAAATGTGAAAAAAGAAACTTTGGCGGGATTGTTGACGTTTAGTGTTTGATGAAGACTTTAATTGTGATAGATGACATCATTTATTAATTTCTGTAATTATTACCTATCAAAGTGATCGTCAGGATGTGCTTTTTCAGATGGTGTTAAAACTTTAACATTTGATATCTTATTGGAATCACAATCTTATTGGAAAAAAGGTCATCAAAGTGGAGGTCATCGCACCTTGTGATTGATGTTTTCAAAAAACAAACACACATATATATATATATATGTATAATATAACTTTATTCAATAGAGGTTGTATTAAAACCTTTTTTTTTATAACGACTTATATTGGGAGTTGTGATAGGATTCGTCAATTTTCTTCCACGTGAGTTATGGTGTTTTTACGCCATTTTCGCAAATTATCGTGATTTTCGTCGCTACCCGCGACTGTTATTAATTTATTTTAAAATAGTTACACATTATATTCATATGATTCTAGTGTTAATCGATAGGTATTTAAATGCTTGTCTTCTTTATATGTGTTTTGTTTCTTAATACAGTGAATATACAAGGCAGTTAGAAGTTAAAGCGTAAAATACTATGAAAATTACTCAGGAGTGTTCAGTGTACTCAGAAATTAACAAATAAAGTTGTCGTATTACAATCACAACTGTAGTCTAAACAAAAACTACTTAAGTTCTCTTATCGCCTATGTTATTCTTTTTACGGTAGCTTAATAGGTTCTTGAGTTTCAAGTGTTTATATTATACATGTCTTATCGCCGCCGTAATGTAAACAATAAAAAAGGTACCAACTGATTAGAAAAGTGACAGATATCAAATGTCACGCGCGTCGTCGATTAAGTAGGTGGTAATATATATAAGCGGTAACCTATCACAAACTCGAAAATTGTTTTGGCCGAAATAATGTTTGTCCGAATTTTCATTACACCGAAAACCGAATTATAACGAAACAGTTGTTCTTGCAGGATATGTTGAACGTTTATCGCAACAACACGAATAGGTTCGGTTAGATTAGGTTAAGTTAGGTTTAAAAGAAAAAACATCTTCCTCTCAAAAATTACTTTCGAGGCTATGAAATTTCGACCAAACGTTGTTTCTGGAAAATGCATTTCGGACTACTGATAGGTAACCGATAAAAGCACTTTCATCCCCTATTTTGCCACCCTTAGAGGTGGAATATTTCCTTCAAATTTATATAGGAGCACTACCGCGGAACTCTTTCCTATAAAAAAGAATCATCCAAATTAGTTCACAAATTATCGCGTAACACACATGCAAAAAAAAACAAACAGTCGAATTAAGAACCTCCGCTTTTTTTGAAGTTGGTTAAAAAGAGCAAACACGCGCAGTTACACGTGGTGTTTGCCTTTCAAAAAAATATCCCTTATTGTTAAGAAGCTAAATTACACTTTGTTTTGGCCACAAATTGTCAAAAACAGAATGCGCCAAGGTGAACAGCGCTGCGCTGCGCGGCTATCTTATTGTTATTATTTTGCGTTCAAAGAAATGTATGCTTTATTGGTTAGGGAATATATTATTCTACATTGTAGGTACTTGCAAACCATGGCGCCACTTTCTGCATCTACCTTTCAACTTTTATTTAGAGAAATATAATCTTATTTTGTGGAAGATAAACTTTATGTTGCATTAAAGCATTACAGCGTCACGTCTCCAAGCTGCGGAAATTTGAGAGTCTCATAGTAAAGGTACGGTGATCTGCACTTTAAAATATACGATCTATAAATTTGTCATTTACATAGCGTTTTAATTCGCAGTTTAAAGTGTCAGTTTAAAAGTTACGAATTAAATCGCAAATGTTTAGGTCTTGTCCAACCATAATATATAAATTTATAGGTAAACTCATTTATTTCGCACTTCATATCCTCATATCGTATTCCGTGCGAACAGAGGCTCAAATGACATTATCCAGCATTTTCTCTGCGTTCCTCTCACAAAATCTCTTTCGTAAATGTTAGGCTCGATCTATATGAAATTGGCAAACTCGGGACCGTTTTAAACGACTCTCGACATTTCGATATTATAGTTCTACAGGACCAGCTTCAGATGTATAAAACCACAATCAAGTACGCCATCTTGCCATACACTACAAATATTGCCATCATTAATCAATGTCTCAATGCAAATCACTGATCTTCTCTTCGGAGAAGTAGTCCAGCTCATGCTGACCCATTTCGGATTGGCGACTTCACAAATTTCGCAAAGATTCAATCTTCTTCACTGTACAGGTTATAACACGTTTTTCTTCAAACTTAGACTACTTGATATTCACAAATGTATACGTAACTTAGAACTTCACAGCTCTGGGTCATGGAAGGTTCAGCAAGTGACCATTGCCGTTCAGCGAGGCCGGGCACGATACGGGGCAGGATTTTTTTTAGGTTGGATTAGTTTTTTATCTTAGAATTTATAGTGGGATGTCAGGACGACGTACCTCCGCGCGTGCAAGTGGCGTCCATTCCTATGTAATCCAATTGCATAGGAAGGGAAGACATGAGCCGGTACATCCTGGGCAACTCCTAGAAAATGCTTGGACTTTGTGAATGTGTCGTCACCCAATCTAAGGGTGTCAAGCGTACCGTGCCTATGCGTGCCTGGGGGGGAGCCCAGCTGCTAACGGTGTACCCTCGATACCAGGGCACCTCGGGGCAACTTTATGCCCTTCAGCCGTAAGCGGGGCTCTGCTGACTGTGACATTTTAATTTCCTAGCTTCTCGAGAGACGTGTATGGAGAAAGAAGAGATAAATATTAACGCTTTATTTTCCTACTTGGAGGAAACGATTGCTGAGATGGATAGTCCACCCAGCAATAACGACGTGACTTTGGTCACAGCTAAGGATACAAACCAGGCGGGTCCTTCGGATCCTCTGTTGTCGGAATCCAGCGAGCGGGCTGAGCGGGTCTCGCCGGAAGAGACTGCAGGGTCTGATGAGAACAGGTATGAGCTACGCAGAAGCTCTGCCTCTATCTGAAAAGCCCTGGAGTGATCTTCCGGTGTCCAAACCACCTCCAAAACCAAAAGCGCAGAAACGTGAACGGTCAGAGGAGGCGTCGCCACAGGAGCATGTCAGGAAGACTCCCAGGACCATGGCGCCAGCTGAAAGCAGGAACAGACCTACTTTTAGCGAAATGGCGGGCTCCCTGTGCGTGGTAACCGGAATTCGGAACCCATGTCAGAGGAGCAAATAGAGCTGGCGGAGCTGTTCCTGGTCCACACCATAGCGAGTACTAAATCGCATGGCGAGGGACCGAAGTTCCTGGGCCTCTCTCACAAGCCGGGCTGGATTCTTGTGACCTGCAAGGACCAAGCAAGTGCAGACTGGCTTGTGGGAAAGATCGGCAATTTGAAGCCATGGCCGGAAGCCCAGCTATTCTTGATTGAGTAGAGCGAGCTTCCGAAGCCCACCACCGCCACCACCTACATTCCCAACAAGGGATGTGAGTCGGTGCAGATGGCCTGAGAGGAGAGAAGATGCGAACGGATGGGTTGTCGCGTTCGCTCTTGATGACCCATCTGTGGAGAATCTCCGTGCCTCAAATTGCCGGGCATACCTTGGTTTTAAACAGGTCACGTTTAGGATCAGGAGGTGTCCGGAAAGTACGTTCAGTGGCGACACTGCGCGGGGTGTTTTGGTCTCGAAATCAGGGTCGATTACAAGTGCGCTCGAGGAATCGGGGCCGAGAGCCTCAGCACAGGTATCTGCGCCTGGCCCGTCTTCCACGGACCAGGGTAAACGCCACGGCGCTGCCCCGTCTGCGACTCTGGGTGCATCGCCCCAGAAGAATCGCGGACGGGAGGATGAGCACCCTCGGATAGCACCCGCTGTCCCGGGTGTAGTGCAAACAGCGCAGGGACGAAACTCCTCTATCTTTCAGGCCGAAATGTACGCCATAATTACTTGTGCGGATTTGAACCTGAAGAGAGGCTACGTTGACAAGCATATTTACATATACTCAGATAGTCAAGCGGCTATACATGCACTAGCCTCAGTCACCCAAACATGAGGTTTGTAGAGAACTGTGTAAATATACTGAACACTCTCGGGAAAAGTAATATAGTGGTACCGCGCTGGGTCCCAGGCCACTCTGACATCGAGGGTATTGAGTCAGCGGATGAACTGGCTAAGACTGGTGCTAGGGAAACCTTTATTGGACCCGAACCCTTCATAGGGATAGCATACAGCCTGGCAAAGCTCACTCTGCTAAATGAGAGCACACACCTCTCCCGAGAAGTGTGGCTACAGAACAAGGGTCTTGAACATTTAAAAGCCCTGATACCTGCTTTCAGTGTCAAACACTATAGAGAAGCTCTGCCATTGGACAGGAATGGCATAAGAATGCTCACCAGAGACTTAACAGGGCATTGTGGCTTAAACAAGCACATGTCAAATATTGGACAGAGAGAAAATAGAGAATGTAGATTCTGCCATATGGAGGATGAAACTCCTGTTCATCTACTCGCCCAATGCTACCCTCTAATGGGTGTACGAAGTTTCGTACTGGGAAGGCACATGCCACAACCAGAGGACGTTTTAATCTGTCGGAGCCAAAAAAGTCCTTCAGTTTTTCAATGCTATAGACTTGGCTCTGCACTGTAATTAGCGGTGATCACAATAGATCAGTCAATGGTCGCAGTGATGAGGGGATGCATAGGCCCTGAATGAAGCCACCCTATTAATATTAATAATAATAGAAATTATAGTCATAGACACGTGTCGCAACAGTGTTCGACCTCTCAAACGAGAAGCAATCGTTCTTTCGCTAGGCTGTCACCTCTTGCCTAATATTACCTGTTTATAATTTATTTCTTCTCTTTAACTGTAATTATACCTATTAACTATATTTCTCAGCTTCCTCTTCTCATTAACTGTAATTCTATTAACGGTAATTCTTCGCTTTCTCTTCAATATACGTACCCTTCCTTAGTGCTTCCGCGTTCCGCGTTATAAATTCGTCTTGCCTTTTTGACCCCCGACGCATAAAAAGGGAAGTTTAAAGCCTATGTCTATTTGTATGTCTATCTGTGACATCGTATCTCTCAAACGAATGGGCTAATCTCATAGCGGTGTTTTTTTTAATTTGAAGGTTAAACATAGGAAATGAAACTATTTTTCCGGATTTAAATCACGTATATTTGTTTTTTTTCAAACAAACTTGAAGGTTAAATTTTGGGATGGTTTGGACGAGCATCTGCCGGCTGTTTAAAGATCATTAACTACTTTTCCAGTTAGTCTAGGGATCTCAGTCATGAAATAAATATTTATTTTACTTTCACAGTCCTAATCGATGATGCTGTAACGAGATAGTCTGCAAGCTATCTAACTCCTCAACTACTAACAGAAGAACTAAGGTATTTAGGCTCATTCAATAGACCTCGACAAGTAGTTGGCTTACATATGGTCAGTTCATAGACTTTTTGGAGTACTCTGTTTTGTATCGAGGGTTTTAAATAAAATTTAAGTTTTGAAGAAGTGAATAGAATACTGTAGAACACTGTGAACAATGTGGTTTGAAAGAGGATTTTCAAGAATAGAAAATGTGCTGAGGTGGCTTAACGTGTAAGGAAACATTGGACGAGGACGACCACTAAGAAGATTCTCAGATCAAATTGAGAGTGTTCTTAAAAAGGCTGGAGTGCGCAATGAGAAGACTAAGACGGCTTGTATGAAAAGATTGATGAATGTAAGAGAGGTTTGTAAAGTCAAAGTCAAAGTCAAAGATTATTTATTCCATAGGTAAAATAAATTTACACTTGAAAACGTCAGATTTAAGCTACTGCTCGTTCAATACGCTGACCTCTCTGAGAAGAACGAGCAAGAAACTCTAGGGATTGCTCTTTTCAAATAAACTTAAATGCTATGGAATACACTTTGAATTAAATTTGTGTGGATTCTGGAGCCGTGTCGTCTTACCATACATCTTTATCTAACACGTAGTCTTCAATTTTGTAATATGGTTTTTCGATCAAAATATTTTTAATGTAGTTTTTAAACTTAGGACGTGATAAACTTAATATATGCTCCGGAATCTTATTGTAAAAACGTATACAGTTCTCCATAAAAGAGTTGTTTACCTTGGTTAAACGAAATCCTGGTACCATGAGTTTGGACTTAGCTCTAAAGTTAATATTATGGATATCTTCTTTCTTATTGAAAATATGTATATTTTACGGGCATATAAAATATTTGGGTAAATGTACTGTGATGCCAGTCATGATACCAGTCTCCTTAAACTTTTCTCTGAGAGAAACCCGAGAGCCTAGAAGGTACACAGAACGAATCGCTCGTTTTTGCAATACAAATATGGTTTGAATATCTGCCGCTAAGGATCCTGTAAGGAAGCCGTAAGGATCGTCTATCGTTAGTCTCTGCCTACCACGATGGGGTTTCCATTAAGGGCGTGTATATATAAAAAAAATAAAACAAATTTAACTTTTTCTTTATTAAATACTCCTACAAAACCTCCTTGTCGTCGGATGTCATACATTTATTTATTTTATTTATTTATTTATTTATTTTAAACACTAAGAATATTACAAAAATATATATACATCACACCCTTAAACCATCACATCCAGCGCTGCGGTGGTCTGGCGCACCCTTTGATGTCTGATAACGGCAATATTTAGTTAAGTTTTAATAGACATGCCGTTGATGTTTCTATAATTAATAAATATACTGTGAATTAAAGCACTCTATCCACCACGGTCCTGTGCTAATCGCGTCGATTGACGCCGCGCGTCGCGTTCTATGTCGTCGACGACCTTGCAACTGGGCTCCCAACGCTTCTTTTGTCCATCTTCGGCCACCACCTCTACCATTTCCATCTGAGTTCCAGCATCCTGAACTTTCGTCCGTGGTGGATGGCACAAACTTCGGGAGGCCTTTACCCATCAGTGGGTTAATGAAATTACTTTGTACTTTTCAGCTATGTACCGATAATAGAATGACGTGGACAAATATTATCCTTCTGAACATAATTCTGACTTTCAGTTTTACTAAGCTCTTGTAGGTATTTACGCTGGGAAATGCCTATTATGAAAATCGCGAGACGCGAAGGCATTACTCAGCTTTTCCTTCACAATAGCTCACAAATCACTCCGAAAAAGAAAACTTTCTCGAATTTTCTTTTATCACTCGTATAATCCCCACTTCTGTGTCTTTTACGAATGAAAACATTGTAACACAAAAGTGTGGGACATACCTTCATAACCTTCGATTCCGTACACATATGAATTTTCCAAGCATTCCTTTATTGAACGCATAAGATGGGTGCACCATCCACCTTCATATGAAAATAATAACTTTGAATCTTTTGAAAATATGTTTCAATCTTTTGTTGAATTTTACTTTAACTTCTGCACACAATGAAGACAAGCGAAGAAATAAAAATTGCATGCTATTGGAATCGTCGATATTATAATCGTCGTCTGCACGACGACGATTATAATATCTTTCACTCGAAGAAAAATCATAAATATTATATGTAATATGAAAATCTATGTCCCTACCATGAGTTTATAGCGACAGCTGATATTTTAAGCGACTATAAAGTATAACTTAAAAATAAATAAGAATAAATATTATAACTTAATTGACTGCTGATCTCTACAAAATGTACAAAGTTCTCACAGTCAGGCAGCTCTTTACTTTGTTTACTGTTTCAAAACAACACTCCCAGACATCCATCTCTGGATCTGGCTTCGTGACGCAAAAATATATATCCTCCAGAATTATTACAAGCTATGCTTAGTTTCGGCTCTAGTCTCCCACAATACATTACTGTCAGCATAATATCTAATAATATGTATCTCTACTGTAATGTTTCTTTGTTTTGTATTGTGAAGACATATAAAGAAATATTATAATTCTTATTATTTATTACTTTAAATTGTTCATTTATCTTACTTTGTATATTGTTTCAAAACCAAAAATTGAAATGGTGTTAAAAAATATTGTGATCTATTGGAACTATTTGCAATAATATTTTTCAATTGAATCGAATCGCGCGATCGGTTGCGACAAATCGTACAGCAGTTGGGCAGATGAAACTAATATCGTGATCAAGGTATATACATTGAAGGTTACCAGGTTCTACTACCAACTGATCACAAGATCAGGCTATACATACCCTTTTAAACTACTTTGTAAAGCAAATTTTACAGCGTTCATAAGATTAAACAACATTTAGCATAAAAAGTATACCGTTACTAAATTTAACAGTCACTGTAAACATATAGTAATGGTAGTAAGTTTTGAAGACTGTCAGTAATTTAATGACGTAATAGTGTAAGATTGCATAAAGACGTACACAATTATATCAGTGTAAATTAATATCCACCAGTCCAGTCATCTATGAAACGACGACTCGTTCATTTTTACCTTCATCCCAATACGGTAATGTTCTTTTTTTGTGTGACACGCCTATCCAAAATAATTAAATCGCAAGTATATTTTTCAGGTCAATTTTCTTTACCTAATTTTGGTGGTGGCAATTTTTATTATTTAAATAATCGAGTACTTTACCTTGAAATATGAAATAATATTTCAGCTTACTACACTCGATCATTAAATAATACTTCATGGTAATACTCTAGAGCATTTGAATATTACAAATTACTACCAAAATTAAGTAGAGAGAAACAAAGATCTGAGGGGCACTGCCACTGCGCCCGTCACCTTGAGACGTAAGTTGACAAGTCCCATGTGCCTGTAATTTCACCAGCACCCTTACACTTCAAAACCGGAACGCACTAATGCTCAACTTAGTACTAGGGGGTAAAATTGTGACGGTGTGACCTCCTTACATCGTCATCCCACCTTTTTATCGACTTTCTCCGGTTCCTGGTCACTCTTAAGTTTAAATTTTGAATTGTTCCATTCTTTTACCTTTTACCTCACATCCTGATTTTGTTCCGTTCCATCGTCACTCCCTGCTCGATCGCGACAGCGGACGGAGCTGTTTAAATTTAATCACGTCTAATTTTTATTCTTTTACTAAGTTATAATCATTATAATATAATTTAAATCATGTGTCAATTCTAATAAATGTATAACAGTCTACAGCCTTATCATATACCTATGAATACGTATCTGTAATTTAGTATATCTCGGCCCTTTTGGGGTAAGTGTACTTAATGTCTTTAAATTCATCATTAAGTTAGGAAGTGTTTTATATAAATGTAACTGTTTTTCTATATGTATCTTTTTATTGTTACAGCCTTAGAATAATAACGCATAGAATGATAGTTTCATATCAAACGAACGATCACAAGTGAGGCAAAAATCAAATTCATGTAGGCTTGTTTTAGTAGTAGGTTAATTTTCGGTTTTAGTGAATATTTATATAAAAATACAAGTTGAAACGCGTTACTTCCTTGTGGAATGTGATGTTAGTATCTATGTTATGTTTTTCTGACGTATTTTTACACTCATTTACCGCACATTTCGTCATTTTTAGCTAAAATTCTTGATCTGTTCGCGGTACAAGTTGACCTTGAGCACTGAAGGCCCGCCCGCTCGTGTAGGCCCTTTTGGCGCGCTTCAATTTGCCTCACTTAGCGTGTGCGGACTAGGTTTCTATGCGTTATTATTCTAAGCTTACGGCCTTAATCCTTACCCTTACTCTTTACTCCTTACTTCTTTGTTACCATTTCTTCTTAACCCGACTTTTAATAGATTTGTGGACCGGTAGTTTTCTGTTTTACTGCCGTGAACCTGGTCACAGCTTGTTAGGGTTATAATCCTTTCAAAATAGGTAAGGCAGTACTTTCCTAAATAACACAAGGAGCTCTATAGCTACTAAAACGTGGATTAAACACCCATCTAAAAGATCTATTACAAAAAACTGAATAACTGAAGAACATAATTTTTTTTTCGGTTATAAGAAATGTTTCTGAAGACAATATTAGACAATGGATTATTGAATCTTGGTGGACGAATACTATTAAGATCGTATCAAAAGCCATTTAGTTTTATGGCTATAGAAGTGGACTTCGATTTTATTGAAAGCAATAACTGGAATGTGTGGTGAATGGCTAGTAATGCTCTTCTTGATAGCCGCTACATGCGTCGAGGCTGTTTTCGATGTTACTTAGTACCTATAATCACATATTTGTATGTCAAAGAGTCACTAGATGATTTTTTATTATCAAAAGGTATTTAAGGTACATTACGCTAAAAATAGATATCGAAACCCATATTATTATGCAAGAATCCCCGTCGTCATCATCATTTCCTCGAATGCTCCTCACTTTGAATGTACCATGCTTCGATTATTCAGTTACAGGAGTAAAAGGCATAATAATAATAATAACGCACATACTCAACTTAGCCACGAACTAGGGAAACCTTGTGCTGCGGGTGCCATGGCCACATACATAGACAACCACAAATCACACCCAAACTCACGAGAGAAATAAATGTAGGCCATACAAATGTTTCTCCCGACCCGGATAAATAAAATACAACTAAATAAAAATTTATTTCACATAAAATAAACATATTCAGTTTCCATTGACAGTACAAAACAAAATTGAATAATTTTGATCGAAGAAATGACATCAAACATTGGACAGTAAAAGTTAACTACACAAGTCTTAAAATTATTTAAAAAAACAAAATCCCGACTGTAAAAATATTTTGCTGAAAAAAAAAAAAATGTTCCCCCTCACTATTCTGATTATTTTTTATTACCTATGACACTCCCACGATCAAGACGAATCTAACGACACCTCATTATGTCAAAATCCATCAAGCCGTTTAGGCTGTACAGTGCGAAAAAGAATTGGACATACATACACACACTTGAAAAACATAACCCTCCCGCAGTCGGGTAAAAAAAAGAGCATCGAGGCCGGTCGCCACAAGTCCTTTCACATTTTTTCGATATATAAATTTGATAAATTTCTTTAAATTATAACATTATGCCTATGATAACTGCCTCTCTGTGGCCGAACGGTTACCATGCCGAATGATGCCACGCAGAGGTCCCAGATTCGATTCCCGGACCGGGAGAAATATTTGTATAGCCTACATTTATTTCTCTCGTGAGTTTGGGTGTAATGTGTGGTTGTCTATGGGTGTGTCCATGGTACTCGCGACACAGGGTTTCCTAGTGCGGGGCTATGTTGAATGTGTGCGTTATTATTATTTATCTATTTCATAATCTCCTTTCCCCGAACGCATCACTTCGATTACACGCATCGATTGTGCAAGTACATAGACAAATATTTTTTTGAATTCGCAAATTTCGTAAGTACTATGGTATGAACTAATTAGTATCAGGCTTCTGTTAATAACATAACCTCTATTAAGTATATATTACTTACATCTACACATAATTTAGTATTATATAGTAGCTGGCCACTTCAAAATATGTAACAAATAAAATAATCAACAAAAATATGGAACAAACTAAACATCAAACAACAATAATATAAGTTAAAAAACCAAAACAAAGATTTTTTTATAATGTCAAGTGACAGGACGAACAAGTCGTGCGCCTGATGGTAAGCTACACGCCTCTCCAAAACAGTTGCAATGCCACTCAGTGCTTTAAATCGCAAAGATCAGAGACACATAAAGTCCCATGTGCCAGTGATTTCAGCAGCACCCTTACCAATCCAAAACCGTAACAAAGTAATGCTGACATTACTGCTTGGCGACAGAAATATGTAAAGTGCCAGGACTTTCCTGGGCGAACTCTTGTACAAGGAGCTCTACTGCTACTAAATATACAACAAGCACGTAGAAAAATTCGTATCCGCTGGTTCGCTCCGTGGCTTAGTTGGCATAGCGTCTGGCACGGTTTGTTAGGAGACGTTGGTTCGAATCGGTATTTTTTCTAAGTGTTCCATCTTTATATTAATAATTATAACAAACTAGTGGTATTACTAGTAATTTCAAAAAAAAATATTGAATCTCATGATTGTGAAACATCCTGGCATTCAGTAAACTTAATAACAATGACATAAATATTGTTATAAAATAAACCAAAGTCTATATGCTAAAACAGAGAGATCATATTTCTTTGTCATTGAAAAGTCCTTTAATAGCATATTTATACGAAGCAGAACCTTAATTTATTATACTAAGTTCTAATTTACTGCAAATTTGATGTAAACTGAAAACATTGTACATTTCACGCTACAAGAACTTTTCGCTGTATTACAATTTGATCGATATGTCGGCGACGCTGTCCCGTATAATCATAACGGATTACTAGACGAGTTAGAAGGAAACCGTATAATCGACTGTAGCACCGGAGCCTTAAATAACAATATAATGTAACAGACAATAGAACCAACCGAATACAAAATCCTTCAAACCCTATTTATGACAAATTTTACTGTCATACGCACAATATAGTATTTTGAGGGATCTTTGACCATGTGGAATACTAATTTACGCATTATGAATTAAAGCCACTAAGCAGCACTGCCCCCGTAGTATGCCGCCTCGATAATTTATTTATTTAACATTTGTAACTTAACAGACAAAAGTGCAAATTGCTACAAACACAGAAACAACGAAAAATGAAAATAAAAAATCAAATAAAATAAACATAATACATTTCACAGAACTGAACTTACAGGCATCATTTGTTCAAATACTTTCCTACTCATCATTCAATAAATCAATCAAATAAATCAGTATGTGGTGTCGCCACGAGAACGAGTAAACATTTTAAAATTGTATCACAATAGCGAGCATGGCGAGCACTGTGATGTCACATTCTTATGTCATCGCGAGCACCGGCGACCAATGACTGCATAAGATTAACACAGTGCCAAACATTTACACACTAATTTTATCAACGTAAAAATTGAGCGCGACAAACGAGATGAAAAGATATTTTTATTTCATAGTTTTCGCGGCGATAATTAAACGAGAAAGATAGCTATACACATTACAATAGTTCATTACCAAATAAACAAATTTAGATTTATCAACTGAATTAAATATTGTCACGGAGAGGTTTATTACACATATTCTGCCATGCTACGGCCACTGGAGACAATGGCATCAATTAATTGTGACAATACTTTAGCAGTAGCATTGCATGCATTTGTAATTATAAGGTTTTCCATTACAGAGGGTAGATTTTGACAGTTCATAGCGGCCATGTTGTTGAGGCTGTTAAATCAGTGTTTATTTTTACACTAATAGATTTTAATCGCAAAGATCTGAGGGGCACTGCCACTGCCACTGTGCCCATCACCCTGACACATACAGTTGACAAGTCCCATGTGCCTGTAATTTTACATTAGTGCTTGGCGGCTGAAATAGGTAAAGCAGTACTTCACTGGAGGTTCTCTGAGGTTCTCTTTCACAAGGAGCTGTACTGCTACTAAATTTCTCCGAATTATGAACGAAATTTAAATTGAAATTCACCATGAGCTTTTTGGTAAAGCAGAACATCGTGACGAAACCTGTCGAAGAAGGTTCACAATCCTCGGAAAACGTGTGAATTCCCCAACCCACTGAGAGGAGACCCGTGCCCGGCAGTAAGATGTATCAATGGGTTGTCAATGATATTCAGTTATACTAACGCCATCTTTAACCATGCCCCTACACGTTTTAATACGCAGAAGAAAAAAAAAAACAAATTAAACTCACCGACGGCGCTGTGAGCAACTGCAACGCTTCGCTCAAATGTTTCAAAGTCAAAGTTTTCCCCTCCTCCTCTTCTTCAGGTCCTGGTAGGTGTATAGAGGACTGTCTTGATCGAAACCCAGGTTTTTTCCCCGCGGCGCCATTCGCGAACTGGTGTTGCGACGACGCGCGCCGAAAAGGACACGTCATTTCGATCAAGATCTAGTCATTTGATTGTGAATTTGGATGCACTGCACTGTTGGCCGGTTATCTGAAAATAAAGAAAATATTATATTCAACGATTGGAACACATTTCTTACATAATAATAAGAAACGGGACGAACAAGTCGTGTCTGGTGGTAAGCGACACGGCTGTCCGTGTCACTACACTCGACGCTTTAATTCACAGAGTTCTGGGACTTCCACTGCGCCCATCACCCTGTGACATAAGTTAACAAGTCCCATAATGCCTGTAATTTCCTAATAATAACCAATATCCTTCAAAAATGGAACGCAGTAACACCCATATTGCTGACGGCAAAGACAAGTAAGGTGGCAAAACCAAAACGAACCAACAGACTTTTTTTATAAATAATAGACATACCCTTGGCCACAATCTCACCTGTCTCACAAACAACGATGTAACCGACGATGGTACGCGTTTGTCTAATAAATGCCTGTTCATTTTTTAGACAAACGCCTTATTTTGCTACAAGAGATCTATTCGCGGTGTTCACGAACAATGAGAACGAGTTGTTTTGATTTTGTGATTAATGTATGTTGTAGAAAATTGAATTATGTACCATAAAAATCTCCACAGTGGATAAACAACTGTTCTCAAAATAAATTGAAAACTAAAATACGATATAAAGTTTAAAAAACAAATTTATCCCACATACTGTGCGTAAGTATCTAATTTAGAATTATTTATTAGCAGTAGAGCTTCTTGTTCTAGAGTTCGTCCAAAGAAGTACTGCCACCTTACTTATTTCCGCAATCAAGCAGTACAATGAGCATTACTGCGTTCTGGTTTTGAAGGGTATTGGTTGCTGATGTTTTGCAATTAAAGTTATGAGCGCCACTGCAACTATTATTGGTATACATATATCGCTTACCACCAGATTCAAGACTTTTCCGTCCTGTCACTTATTGTCATAATAAAATATGCACAAAAAAAAACACTTTTACGCAAAGGCTTTAAATACAATGTTATATAAACCCAAAAAACTTAAATTGCCAAATTGGTCTACATTAATCAGTTTATACAGGACGTTAGTTAATTTATTTGCGTTATACCTGAAAGGGTTAATCCTTAATGGGTGTTATCGACCTCTAATTCGAACAACTAAATAACCACTTAACTAATACGTGAAACTGTTGCTGCTGCAAAATATATGAAGAGATGATTTTTATTTTGTAATTTCTAGGGGACACCGCGGTAAAAGTTGTATTTATGTTTGGTAATGTGGACGATTGTATTAGGTAACTGCAGATATCGAACGTAAATACTTGTAATTAGTAACACAAAATACAGAAATATTTTATGTTATGCAATGGAGAGGACAATGCTAGGAGTTTCACTGCGAAGTCGAATCAGAAATGAAGATATCGCGAAAGAGCGAGAGTAACCGACATAGTCTGAAGAAATACAAGGCCTAAGTAGCAGTGAGAGGGGCACATTGCTCACAGAACTTTTTTTATAATATCTAGTGACGGGACGAACAAGTTGTGCACCTGATGGTAAGGTACACGCCATGTCCACGACTGTTGCAGTGCCACTGCAGTCGTCACCCTGAGATATAAGTTGTAAGTCCAATGTGCTACTGCTACTAGCTAACGCGATGCGCTCCTCCTATCGCAAAATGGCGTCTATTTGCTTTCGCAAATTAGAAAAGCATTCAGTTTAAATACAAGTTTTTATAAATAAAAATTATTATTCTGCATTGCTAAATAAATACCCTCCGTACTACAACAAAAACATCTCAAATAAAATGCAGTAATACACCGCAAATCCTGCATTTAAAAACCACTAATGAAATTTTTGGTGTACTTGGGTAAATATGATAATATTCCGTTTGAGTGGTTCTAACGTTTATCATGAAATTACTCCTTAAAGTATAGTTTATAAACATTTATATTCAGGGTAAACTTAAAAAACGCAACTTACGGTATGTTTTCAATAAATAAACACCGAAATCACCAACTCAAACAATAACACACGCGATTGTCGTGACGTATTTTTGAAGTTGCTTATTTTTTTAAATGACAGACCCAGGCATTAAAAACTTTATGGTTTACTAGAGTAGTTACCGAAATAGCAATTAATATTAGTTCTTTTACCTGTTATAACTTCGATATCCGATAAATCGGTATAAAATCATCACCGGCACCTCTAGGTGTGGTATGCGTCTACGGCTGCATGTATCGCGTGAGTGGCTAGAAAAGCATCTATAAAAATATTGCTGATGACCCGAATTGACTGCCGGCAAGTGCATTTAAAAGTGGCAAGAAAACGGCTATCTCACGCAAAAAAAAATATCGTGTCTACCAATCAGTCCCTCAATTAATATTTTCTCTTTGCACTCAGCCGACAAAGTGTGGTTAAAACAAGGCCCCATTTCCATTTTCCAAAGTAAACAATTTGGGTTTCTAATACGATAAAAGCTCACCGTACCTAGGTAAATGTTTGGGCGAGTGTACAAATAACTCAGTAAAATTTTCGATTTCCAGTTATAGATTGACCGAAGCCAGATAAAATGTTATTGTAATAGTAATTTATTACAATGTATAATATTAATAGACCGTTGTGTAATGATTCTTTATCATGAGTCGCTGTATTGCGTGTTCCTATATACAAAGTCATATACAGAATGCTTTTCGCGTTGAGGTCTTCAAAAACAAAAGCAATTGGAATCACAATGAATTTTAATAATCATAATGCTATTTACGATAAGTGAGTCAATGATCACAAGACCATCATCTTTATGTATACGCAATGATACGTATATAAGATCATTGTACACGATAAGATCATTTAAGTGAGTACAAAAGAAATGATTATAACATTAACTGCCTAGTGGCCGAACGGTTACCATGCTGGACTGACACGCAGAGACATTTACTTTTATCGTCAGTTTAGGGTGTAATTTGTGGTTGTGTACCTATCTATGTGTGTGTCCATGGCAGCCGCAATATAGGACTTCCCTAGTGCGGGGCTATGAATGTGTGCGTTATTTATTTGTTTTTATTAAAAAAAACCACCCCAAAGTTTGTGTGATTTATTGTGCCATGTTTTATTGAAATCGGTTAACAGAAAAAGGGTAAAATCCAATAAACCGGATTCATCCCCAATTTTCCACCCTTACAGGTGGAACGATTTCTTCAAAAATTGAATATGACCCTCTTTCCAACAAAAAATAATCATCGAATTCGGTTCATAACTATCGGAGTAATCGCATAACATACTGTCGAATAGAGAACCTCCTCCTTTTTTTGAAGTCGGTCAAAAATTAATTAAAAAATATAATACAAACCAAGACAGATAATATGAGTTCATTTGGAACCTTCGAATCTAGGAACACGATTTAAAATTAAACGCATTTAATTACCATAAAATAGTAAACATAAATTGACAAACAAATGTGAAAACGGCATTTATATTCTATGAATCAATCACAGGCCTTTTAAACATCTGCCGCAGATGATGTAGGCAACATTAAATTTATAATATAATAATAATCCTTTTTATTTCTCCACAAAATACAACAACAAATAGAAGTTCATAAACAATCTTAGTAATTTTAGAACAGTATTTTGTAGGAGCTGGTGCTTGCTATAGGCTTAACACCTGTGCTACAAGTCACCAGGCCCCAACCCTTGCAAATGAAACATATGTTACTAAGTATACATATACCAACCGCAAATTATATGTATGAGAGAAAAAAAAGATGATAGACATTAGAATATTCATATAAAAAAAATAATGATATTCAATGAAGAAATGAATTAATATTCAATGATTATCACGGTGCCCACGCTAGACATGCCTGTATATATTGTGGAAGGGCAAATATCCGACCATCATCAAATATTTAGCCTCTAAATTGAACAGAATCGATTTAAAGACTTTAAACAATAAACTTCAGATATGTTGGATCGATACATTATTATAATAATATATTCATATACATGTATAAAACTAACAACAATCGTTTGTATAACAAAAAATAAGAATATTTATTTTATAATGCAACAAGTGAAATGCTGTTACAACATGCAAACAACTAAACTCTCGACAAAATCGTAAGTTAAGCCAAGGAACCGGTTGTGCAGTATACGTTTAACTCGGAATGCTGAGCACAATATTATGTCACATGATTTAGTTGTGTTGTGTTGTGTAAATAGTTATAGGCATTCAGAAATCAGAAAGAAACAAAGCATCTCCCGATCGCTGAATTCAATAATGAATATCCGCCATTCTAATTCCAAATTCTCAATCAGCACGTTCATTGGATGTCGCTGAAGCAAAAAAATTAATATAATTTAATATAATTATAATTATCTATAATTTAATGACGGTAAGTGAGGGAACAAACAAGTCTTGCATTTAGTGGTAAACAACATGCCTACACATAACAGTAATTGCAGTGCTATTCAGCGACTTCAAATCGTAAAGATCAGAGGGGCCCTGCCACTGCAGCTGTCACCCTGAAACATAAGTTGCCAAGTCCCATGTGTCTGTATTTCACCCTTACCCTTCGAAACCGAAACGCAGTAAGCGTCACTTACATGGCGCAAAGCTTGTGACGATGCGACCTCTTTCATAGTCATCTCACCTTTTTATCACTCTTTTCTCTAGTTCCTGGCCACTTACTTTGAAATTTTGAATCGTTCTCTAATTCTTTTTTTTTCGTAATTCTTACTTTGATTGAGTTCCATTGCCACTCCCATCAAAATTCTCGTGGAGAAAAGACCTCCAATCATGTAAACCTAAACTGCTTATAAAGTAGCAATGTATTACATACGAATACAGGCCCTTTTGGGGTAAATTCACTTACGTTTGTGTAATCTGTAGGGAGAGTTTTTATATTACTGTACCTGTTTGTATACCATATTTTTTTCATGTCTTCTCGCCTTTTCCCTACTGTTACCTTTACACTACACCATCTTTATTACCTTTTACAATAAATTATGTGGACCGAGCGTTACTTTCTATCATTATGTAAGACTCGCGTGACAAGCTCTATTGCTATGAAAACTTCTAATGATCTTTAGGCTCAACTCACACTGGCGCAAAGTCGAAGCGTCGCGTCGCATCCTGTTTTCCAACTACAACAATCGGCGATGCGCGTTGACGCGCTACGATGCTCGCATTGGTGCGCCCGGATCACAGTGTGGTCGGCGTCTAACGCCTCACTGCGCTCAAGTAACTATATTGTTAATAATGGGAAAATAAAGATGAATATGCTATAGGCGAAAAACATGACGCGTCGCAACGCTTTGATTCTGCGCAGTGTTAGTTAAGCCTAATGCAAGTGTAATTTGCAATAGTTAAGTAAGAAGTGATAAATAGATCTACATTGCTTGATGAATGTCAAATAACTGCCTCCGTGGCCGAACGGTTGCCATGCTGGACTGCTATGCACAGGTCCCGGGTTCGATTCCCGGGTCTGGTGAAATATTTCTACGGTCTACATTTATTTCTCACGTGACTTTGGGTGTAATTTGTGGTTGTCTAGTGTGTGTTCATGGCACCCGCGATACAGAGTTTCCGTAGTGTGGGGCTATGAGTGTATACGCGTTATTATGTTACCAGAATCCTTTTCCACCAAAACCGGAACGCAGTAAAGCTCGCATTGCTAGAAGTAAGTCAAGTGGCAATACTTCTTTGAACGAACTCTATCACAAGAAGCTTTTTTAAAGAAAAATAAGTTATATAATGTATTTGCTACTTTAGTCGTGCCACTACAGCAGGCCTTTACACACGGCTAAAGTAGGATTTAGGAAGGAATCTTCTTCTGACAACTTTGGGGTGACAAGAGGAACCTAAGGCAGAGGGTTATAATAAACGCTTTTATACGAACCTAACACAAATATTACACAAAGTCAAATAAATCTTCCAAGACGGAAAGAAAAGGTTGTGCACAAATCCTTTCCGAACTATTTCTACGACGAAGTCTAATAACATGAAGCTCCATTTATATCGTTGTCAACTCTCCACTAAAATTATTTTGAATATAAATCCCAAGTTTCATCCGGGAATGCGTTTAATTTCCAGTTTCCGGAATATTGCGCAGTAAACTGTATAGGAAATCCATTAAGGAGCACCACATTGGTCGGCTTGGAATTTATATGTGGGTTTTAGACGCTTGAAGAATTCGAGATGTGTTCGTATACTTACAAAAAGTACGTGAGGCGGCGACCTAAAAGAAACGTGGCCGCGGACGGCTCGGACATAGGGATCATTTACTTTTTCATAACCTGTTATTGTGGGTAGGTAATAGATAGATAAATAGATAGATAGATAGATAACACATTTATTCAGCACGAACACAAACAGAAACAAAACAATTACAATCACTTCACAGAGTATAACATAAAAGCACATAGAACATTCATTATCAATTTTATACACATTTATATAAAACACATACTGCGATAAAAACAAATACTGTGAGAAAAACAAACAAATACTATAAGAATTGATAAAATTTTAATGTACCTATGACTACAGTGACTACATATGCTGAAATGGCCCTGAGTTAGCATAAATACTATAGACCGAGAGAAATCAAACAGTGCTGGTTTTCTGCCAGTACCATGTCGCAGCCCAGTAAGCCACGCCACCAAAGTGCATCACACGCAAATATATATATACCAAACTCTAAATACTATACATATATAATCAAGCAAAAGTGTAAGATATAAAGCAAATAATATAAATAGTGTGAGTAATGAAGGTAAGCAATATAAATAATAATGTAAGTTTACAAACAATATTAAATTATAACAATAGCCGCCAAATATGAATATATATAGGTACGGAAATTTAGGTTTACAGGTATCTAACCATTGACTTACAATTATATGGACGTCGGGTCCGCGCTAAAAAGTGTCCGAACTTATAGGGCGTTAAAATCGTATACAGAGCGTCATTCACGCTCTAGTCTTCGTTTGTTCGACTGACAGCGAAGCAAGCAAAATTAGACAGTACTGCGATGACATTACAATTTAAATTCAACGTTTTAGCTTTTTCATATTCCTTGACATGTCACTACGTTTAAATAGGTTGACTTGGAACATTTTTTTCGTGGTTTGTGTATTAGACCTGTCGTCCATTTATTTGTAAGTCAATGTATCAAACGCATTGATTAGGGAAATATCTATGTAGCGAGACACATTCTGCTGTGACAAAAGATGTTTTTTTATATTCACGCTTAAATCGTTTTTAATTATTGATGTCACGCAATGGAGGGGGAATATCTTTCCAACACTTACTAGCGCGATACCTGAAAACGCCGCCAAAAGCAGTCGTTCTGTATTTTGGGATGGTAATAACATTTTTAGAAACTAATCGGAACTTATTCCCCATTACACGTTGTGACCAATTAATTTTGTGGTATAGATAATCAGGTTTCCGGGTTTTAACTATATCAAACATTAGGCAGGCCAAATATAGCTTCTGACGGGCCTCCATAAAATAAATTTAATTTAAAATTTGTTATGAGCTCTTCGGTGAAGGAAAACCTTGTGAAACTTGCACGTGGAAGAAGGCTCACTACCTTCGGAAAACGGTTCGGTTGAAGACTCCAACCCGCACTGGGATACGTGGCGGATTATAGCCTAAAACCTCGCCTGAGAAGAGACACGTGCCCAACAGTGGGACGTATAAATGGGTTGTTGATGATGATTATGAAATGATAGACGTCAAAAATAGACTGCATGTTATATTTACAACTAAAGACTACATTACAAGAGAAGAGGTTTAAATTGGAAGCCTTAGTCTGTGTGTCTGTCCGTGGTATCGTAGCTTCTGAACGGATTTTTTTAAAGCTAGTTTAATCGGGATGGTACTTAACTATGTTTGGTGACGGGCGTAGTGGCAGTGCCCCTCAGATCTTTGCGACTTAAAGCTTTGAGTGGCACTGCAACCGTTATGGACAGGCGTGTAGCTTACCATCAGGCGCATGACATGGTCGTCCGGTCACTTAATATTATAAAAAAACAAACAAAAAACTTGTAATATGAAGTTCTTTCGCTGGATTCTGAATCAAGGCCATATCGAATATATTTTGGCAACTACGCGGAATCCTAAAAACTTCAAGGGAAAAGTCCAAATAAAGGTAGGTTGTTTACCATGAAACTGCGAAACCATTTTAAACTTTGATTCAAAAGAAAGGTACTCGGAAAAAAGGGAACGACGGCACGGTTGCCTAAAATTCACTCCCGAAACTCTTTGCTCGTAAATCGGGACTGTTTTGGCAATTTCCTCAAATAACGTTCAGCTTGTGCTTCAACGAAAGTGATTTGTAGCCAATTTCAAAGGAAGAGATAGTCATCACTCTTTTGAAGTCGCTCCGCTTGTTTACTATGGCTTTCTGAGGAAAATAGTAGAAAATGGTCTTGATCCTGGTTTGATAAGTAACATCTGTCCATTATCGTTTGTTGTTGGGGTTTCCTATTCCGCATTAAAGTAACACTGAAGGCCAACATGTACTGTAGGTGGCACACATGCTAGTGCGTAGCATTTAGAAGTATACCTATACCCAAAATATATAAAGTCACTGTCTGTACATGATTTACCTACATTTTGACCTTATTGATTTATTTAACTAAAGTACTGGCACGCTATGACGGCCGTTTCATTATCGAAAAAAATATAATCAAATGCGAGTCGCATCTATAAGTTTTTAGATTTATAACTAGTATTCTAAGGGGTAGCAGATTAAAAAGATTTAATAAAAAGAAAATAAAAATGTTTATTAATTAGATCGACGATTCGAAACTGCTTTGTTTTGCATTGAGCTTTAACGTGAGTTTGCCGGAGGTAGAAGTTGTGCTGGACAGCGATATGAGTGATGATCGAATTAGATTTCATGTGACAAGATTTCGGATTTCGATTAACAAATGCCGAGTTGTGTCGTAATATTATACATCCATATATTTTACTGCACGTCAACATTATCTTGATGTATGTACATTGTTATAATTATTAATATAAAGATCGAACACTCAGAAAAAATTACTTCAATCCGGTCCGCTTAGTTGGTATAGCGCCTGACACGGAATGCAAGAAGACGTCGGTTCGAATCCGACCGGATCGAAGGAATTTTTTCTGAGTGTTTTTTCTGAGTGTTCGATCTTTGTATTAATAATTATAACAAACTCATGCTTTTTACTGATAATAACAAACTAATGGAATATTTTAATCATTGTAGTTCATAGTTTTACGGTTGACCATAGAAAATAAAATAAAGATGTATGTGGCATAGAAAATAAATGATTTAATTGTATGTAGACCCTTTTTATGTAAAATAGGAACCTAACAAACAGACGAGCCACTTGACGGGAAGTGGTCATCGTCGTTTATGTACATCTGCACCCCATTCGAAAAACCCTATATCATAGCGCATAGAAAATACATACACATATTGCAATAGCGCATAGAAAATACATACACATATTGCAGGTTCGAGCAAGAAACGAATGTTATACCCGCGTGGTAGAGGTAAAGTATTTAGAAGCAAGCTATAGGCAGATCAATGAACAGTAAATTAAATAAAGTCAGGATTATCAATATAATCAACCTGCTTTTAAAGGTACATCAAGAAAAATGGAGATGGACTAGGCATCCAATACATGGATCGGAACAATAGAGCAAAATAGTCACAAATTGCCCTCATGACGGGAAACACAATAGGGAGCGTCAATATCAAATATGAGAAGAAGAGGTGAAGCTGACTGCAGAGAACTTACTGGAAAGATTTGGAAAAAGTCGATAGGGAAATTGTAACTCGACTAAAAAGATTTCATAAATAAATAAGTTTATTACTAAAGACATCTTAGTTCGTCTAATGGCTAAATTTTCATCCAAAAACGGACTTAAAAATTTAAAAGACCGTTTATAAGTAAATTGTTGCTGCACATCAATGACGACAGCATAACAGTGGAGCGATATGAGTTAGATAGCTGTGGCAATAGTGAAAAGATCTGATGTAAACTATGACGACAATTGAAATTAAATTGATTTGAAGTTAACATCTAAATTACGATTGCCACATCGAGTAAAAAGAACTGATGTCATAAAACTAGAAATCCTTTTCAAGATAAGGCGACATATCACACCAGAATGTTGGGAAATCTTTTTAAAGCACAAGTTCGCTTTTATATGGAATACTGCTATCACCTTTGGGAATGATCCGCCCGATACTAGTTCATTGCCTTGGACTCAGTGGAGCGAAAACCACAAAGACTTATTCGTAGCGATTCTGCTGTGGAATCGAAGTTTTAAAATCTTGACCAACGCAGAAAAGTGGCTTGCTTGTTGGTTTCCTATCGGATACATTTCAGGGAATGTGCTCAGCAACTTTACGATTTATTTTATCCTCACCGATTCTCCTATTCGGCCGATTAAGAAAGACCGGAACTCGACCTTATGTCATTGATTTACCACCCATTTGCACGAAGAGTTATGCTTCCTCCTTCCTAATGCATACGGCAAAGTAATGAAATGCGCTATCGACATCTGTTTTTTTTTTATCAACATCTGTTTCTCGTAAATTTGGGGCTATTAAATAAATTTAAAAAGCAATAGAAATTATTCGATCCGGCCGGATTCTAGCTGACGTCTTCTAGCAAACCGTGCCAGACGCTGTGTCTGTGTAATAATTATAACAAAACTAGTGGAGTAATTTCACAAAAAATAATATTTCATTACAGGTTAATAGTGACATTTCTGGCCAGGGCTGGTAGCTGTAATGGTATCTAACTGGGTGACGAAATACTTTCATAGATTTATCACAGATGGCACTACGGATAAAAAGTCGTTGAAAACCAAATACAAACACCCGACAAACAAGCACATAGAGAAATTCGTGAAGTCCGCTGGTTTGTTACGTGGCTTAGTTGGCATAGCGTCTGGCACGGTTTGTTAGAAGACGTCGGTTCGAATCCGGCCGAATCGAAGGAATTTTATTAATTTTGGAACTAGTGGAGCAATTTCAGAAAAAATAATGGAATATTATGGTGGTAAGACATCCTAACATTCAATAAAATATTTAAGTAATAGTAATAATAAAATAAAAACATTTTATTTGTTAATTACACATAAGCTTAACTCAGGGGCTGATATTTCCTTTTAGGCTTGGCACGGCCTGTGTTAGGAGACACCGTTCTTCTGTATATCTAGGTTGTAATATTTATTATTATTAATTTGAATATTATTTCTACTAAACTAGGTAGTATTTATCCTCGTTGTTTGTATTTAAAAAATACACAATGAGTATCTGCTATATCTTCAAAAATATCCATCGTAGCTGTTGACGTGCCGGGAACATATACATTTTAGTTTAATATTGTTCGTCTGTTTAATTGTAGTCGAACTTCTCAATTAATTAATTAAAGTTTAATTTTATAATTATATCAAATTAAATTTATCCACGTCCCTATTTTATCATATTAAGTTTCATTCAATCGTATTGCAATTTGTTGCACATGACATGGTACTTATCAAATTGTAACTACGAGTACATTAATTTTATCTTAATGGAATAGACTGTTCATGTTTTGCGTTTAAATTAATATAATTATGTGCTCGTGTCATCCAATGTCTTTAGTGTCGCCTACTATGTTCCGTGTCACGTGTGTTCTGTTGCCGGAGCCACTGAAAATCAGCGTCGTAGCACATGAATGTGAGACGACAACAAGCTGAATGGGTCACGGTTTCCTTGGCAGCACAGCACACACGCTTTGTACGCTATATATTATATATATTTAGTTTCAAATCCTTAGGTTATTATTATTGTCATTATTATTGTCAATATTATTATTATTATTATTATAAAATGTATGTGTACTGTGTTCATTATTCAAGGAATAAATGATTTCTAGTCTATTTGTATTCAATTCTATTATTGGACAATAAGTTGAAAAATAGAGGTAAGGTGACAAGAGTAGGTACCGTAAAATTAAAACTTCAGCATTTCATTTCTATTTCATAATCATACCCCCTAAATTGAGATACCAATCGAAAATTACCAATGTGTAAGTACTGCATTTGACATAGGTTATTTGGATAGTGTTAAGCAACAACGTGTCTAGGAACAAGATCATAGTTTTGCGACAATGGCACCTAAAGATTTTTTCGTAGTTTTTGATAACTGTTGTCACCTCAGGAATGATGAATTGTTGTGATTTAATACCGTAATTCCCGAACAACAATCATCAGCAAAAGTTTTCATTTAACAAGTAGATTTCAGAACAAAGTATCAAAAACATTGAAAGTGGAGGTGGTAGGTGCCATTTTGAGTCCATGGCTGAATGGTTACTATGCTGGTCTGTCACGTAAAGTCCCGGGTTCCATTCCCGGGATAGAAGAAAAATTTGTATGGCCTTCATTTATTTCTCTCCTGAGTTTGAGTGTAATTTGTGGTTGTCTATATGTCCATGGCAACCGCGATTGCCCTTGTGCGGGTTTATGAGCGTGGGCGTTATTACTGTAATTTTCGCAAATCTATGAACAGGACACGTTACATCGAGTATATAACCTGAAATAGATACGAAATAAGGGCCATACATTCCTGGTAACTGATCAGTGATACATCACTTATAAATATCAACTTTCGTTTGCCATGAAATTACAAATTAGAAAGCTGAAATAGTACAGCGCCAACAACTGACCTGTGTGTACATCTCCGTATATTCCAAAAATATTCTGTATTTATTGTAATAAAGATAATATCTCTAACAATGGCGTGCTGTTCCATTCGGTGGTGTGGGGAAAAACAGCAAAACATCTAATTAAAAAACAAACGGAATCAAATTTCATCGGTAATTAAATATTCAATATGTAATTTTGGTATTTTCGTCCATTATAGCAAAGCTCAAGAAAACTGGTCGATTTGAAGTGAAACAGTTGACGACACCCATTAACGACTCCCGTCATTTGTTTTGAACTCGGGCTGGCCAATCGGAGCGCAGTTGTCATAGTAAAGATATGGCAGAATAGTTTTCAAACAAATGAAATGGCATTTCGTCTCTATTTCTGGTAATATCTTAGACTATTTATCCATCCTCTAAAGGTTATAATATACTCGATGACATGTTATTACTAATCAGAATCAATTTCAATATAGCACGATGATACTGCGATGAATATCTTTTATTATCTTTATTTTCTTTTTATTGAGGAACAAACAGTCTTTTACAATTATAAAAAAAACATTCAACTAGTTACTATACCTAGAATTCACTGTAATTATAGGTGAAATTAGTATATAGTATAACCAAAGACGAACAATACTCGATTAAAAATATGTAAGATAGAATGAATTATCATAAAGTTAAACGTAATCTCAGTACAGAGTACTAAAAAAACCGACCTCAAAAGTACGTGGAAGTACATATAACTACCAAGTTTTATGAAAATCGGTTACCGGAAAGTGCGCAATCCTGAATTCATCCCCTAGTTCGCCAATAATGGAACTTGACACAGGAGATAATAAAAATCGATTCTCACTACTCACAGTATATTGAGAGAGAAAAACGCCTTGAATTGGAAAATAGCAAAGTCAACCATTAAAATAATCGCTCCTTACAATAAAATTTAGACGCTATTTATAAAAATGAATCTTCATGCGTGAACAGCCACCCCTAGAGATGGTTGATTTTCTTCAAAATTAAATGGGACCACTATGGAGGTACCCTCTTTCCAACAAAAACGAATCATGAAAATCGGTTTACAAATACCGGAGTTATCGCGTAACATACATACAAAAAAAAACGTACAGTCGAATTGCGAAACCACCTCCTTTTTTGAAGTCGGTTAAAAACAAAGAAAGATTGCACATCGAATGACGAGCATACATATCCGTTTTAAAAATGATTTGCTGATGTGACTTTTAAACTCCTGCAAAGAAAAATCAAGTATGTCAACTTCACTACAATTCCTTTTTATGAAACTGTTGCCACCGTAACATGTTTTACCAAATTAAACAACAAAAACATCTTTTTAACGATTGGCTATTTCATTATGTCGCGACACACGAAAAAATATATTTTCCAACAAATAACGGGACGTCTACAATGTTATGCAAAATTTTGTATAAATATGTTAGGTCAATAAGAGAACGACGATGCTGCAATAGAACAATGTTGTAGAACTTAACGGATGACTCATCAAATTATGTTTACGACTTGTAACTTAACTTGTGCAACTAAACGCGCCATATAGGCGGGAGTAGCACTACTTGTCTTATTAAGCTATGGTATAAATAAAACAGCTGGCGCGGTGCTTCGTATGATAAATCTGCCACAATTAGTGGGCTCTTAACTTAAAGATTAATTTTCTTCTTCTCATTACCATTATCGTGTCGCGTCGTCTAATGTGAAAACGCCCTACAATGACAGAAAGGCACTGACTCAGCATAAGTCAACGTTCCCCAAGGTGCCCCTTTTAGGTCATAAATCATAATGCTATTCTTGTTTTGATATCAATGATACTTTACACAGGATAAGCTGTGTCAAGAAATTGTATTACAAAATTGAAGCTGAAGGGTATTACGAGGAAGGAGCACTGTGGCAGGGCCATTGTCCGTACATACTTCAAGAAAACCCTTTGATAACTACACGGTGTGTTGCTAATCTCCAAGAACTTTCAGACTTCAATGTCTAAATTGTACTACATCAGCAGTATTAGCTCAAAAGTGGTATACGCAAATTTTAAATGAAAGTAAAGTACATCATTATATTATAGCTGAATGTTATTTTGTATGTTTTAAAAAATTAGACACTTTTTAATATTTAGTACATGTTGTCGAATAGAGGCGTTTGAATTGACTTTAAAGACCGAACATCTCGGATCTAAGCGGAATGAAAACTGATGGAACTGGAAGCTGGAATCAGACAGATGTTGGCATGTGCAATTACATATTATCTGAGCCTAATAGTATCCTGGCTAACAAAATATATAAGTTAATACTTAAGTTACTTAAAAATAGATAGGTAAGTAGATATAATTAAGGATAGCCTTTTTTTATAATATCAAGAGACGGGACGAAGAAATCGTGCGCCTGATAGTAAGTTACACGCCTGATCATAACAGTTGCACAGCCCTGTACAATCACAATAATGCTGACATTACTGCTTGGCGGCAAAAATAGGTAAGGTGGCAGTACTCCCCTGGACCAACTCTTTCACAAGAAGCTCTACTGCTACTACTCTGTAATGATGGGGCTGGCATTATCTCTAAGAGATATAAGCTCTAGTTCAATAAAAGATTTAAAAAAAAAGAGAAAAAATATTCAGCTTGTTAAGACTAGGATAAAGAAGAAATTACTGATTAGAATTATAAGCTCAATCGGATCCAACTCAGCATGTGTCACAGCTCGACTGCTGTAATGCTGAAATTCAGTTGAAGCCGCTATTATAAGATCACATACCACGAAAGTCATGATGTAGGTTAAGACACAACATAAAAAAAATAACAAATATAAGTAGGTAAATGGCTAACGAAAGGAATTATTGTATGAATTGAATATACATAAGAAACCAGCCCCGTAAGCGATTTTTCTTATGTACATTTTATTTTCCCTAAAAATAAAAATAAACAAGTATAAATAACTTTCCTAAAAAGAAAGAAGAATAAAAATAAAAGGAAACGAAATTGTCCGCTTAATTGGAGCTCCAGATAGTACTTTTATATTTTAACTTTAAAAAAGTATAGTAGACGTCACTGTTGGTAGTACCTGTAGAAAAAAATCGTTATCGTCATTATTTTAACCATGAGACGTCCACTGTTGGTCCTGGACATCGAGTTTTAGAAGAATTAATGATTCGAAAATTAATGCCGCTGAAGAAATTAGTTCAGCGGCAGTGCTCCTCAGATCTTTGCGGCACTGTAACTGTTATGAACTGGCGTGTCGCTTAACACCAGGTACACGACTTGTTCATTCCGCTACTTGATATTATAAAAACAGTTATTTGTAATGCAAGGCTGCGCAACGCTCATGATTCCTTCGCTTGCTTAGGTTTCAAGCCACGAGACGCAAAACAACTTTCCTGCCGAGCGAAACACATCTTTTCACCTCACTATAGCGAAAATGGTAGATGAAAGAAAAACAGTTGAACTATAACAAATCAGTTTTGACATGTAAAGGAATATGAAAAAGCTAAAACGTTGAATTTAAATTGTAATGTCATCGCAGTACTGTCTAATTTTGCTTGCTTCGCTGTCAGTCGAACAAACGAAGACTAAAGCGTGAGTGACGCTCTGTATACGATTTTAACGCCCTATAAGTTCGGACACTTTTTAGCGCGGACCCGACGTCCATATAATTATAAGTCCATGATCGTCAAGTTCGAATTTCAAGAACGCTTTTGCGTGCAGATTTCTAAAGGGAAAGAAAGTCTTTCCGAATTAGTGAGACGAAAAATAATATGATTACCAGTACAAAAGTTAGTAACTTACTACTGTCACCAGCCCTAACATACATTCAATTATTATCAATAAATTTCCATTGGGTGGTTGATTAATGTACTGAGTAACGATTAAAGTTTCACGAGTAAAGGCCCAGTTACACGAAGTTTCGATATCGGATATCACAGCTAATTGATAAATATTAATTAACCAACTCCGCCGGGAACCATTAGCCGTGTAATAGTTGTTGAACTTGGGTTTAATTACACGTTATTTTTGACTATGACTTTTTTAATTTTATCAAAATTTTCAACCCGTTATGATTTTTCAGTTTATTGAATGTCACTATGTTTGTCCACCATGATGTCCGGCTGGATTTGAACCAACGTCTTCCAACAAACCGTGCCAGACTATGCCAACTAAGCCACGGAACAAATCAGCGGGCCTTACGAATTTTTCCATATGCTTGTTGCAGATCTTTGTTTTTTAGTTTTAACAACTTTTTTTACCGTAGCGTCATCTGTGATAAATCTCATTATACTTCTCATTACTGGGCATGGGTCTGCTCTGAGGATAAATGATTAGCAGCAGTAGAGAGTAGTAGAGCTCCTTGCCAAAGAGTTCGTCCAGGGAATACTGCCACCTTACCATTTTCTACCGCCAAGTAGTAACGTGAGCATTAGTGCTGCGTTTCGGTTTTGAAGGGTAAGGGTGCTGGTGAAATTAGGCACAGGGAACTTATGTCTCAGAGTGACAGGTGCAGTGATACTGCAACTGTTATGGATAGACGTGTAGTTTATCATCAGACGCACGATTTGTTCGTCCCATCACTTGGTATTATAAAAAAAAGTCTGTGGATAAACACATTTTCTGAAAGTTGAGCTCACTTTCAATTAAGGCCAGGTATTTACGTGAGCCTAAATTTTAGGAGGTGTGGGGGTGTGACCTCTCGCGGCCCGTAATCTGCGCATTTGAATTAATATGAGTAAAATAAGAACAGGCGGAAAAAATTTGACACAAATCCAACGTTAACAAGTGCCCAATGGCGGCTGACGGGACAGTCAGCGGCGCGGCGTGTCGTTAAGCCGCGGGGCAATTTTGAACTTGGGCTTCAGTTCAAAACCAAAAATTTAGCAGGTTCTCTGTAGTACTTAAAGAGAAATATCTTCATATAAAAATTATGTGCAAAGTTAAATATTTTAATCTAAAATAATTCATTTTAGACTTTTATTGTTTTCGATCTTTTATAATACATCCTATCGTGTAAAGAATTAGCACATTCTTTAGACAATATCCTTAAGCGTCTAGTATAATTTTTATAATACCTTTATTTAATAGTTTTTTTAATAGTATTTACAATTTGGTCTAACAAAACAGTTTTTCCCGCTTTCTTACAGTGACTCACCTTAAAAAGAAACTGATCTCCTACTAGGCTACTACCGCCCCCTGTAGATCACTTTACATATTGGTAATATAGCACCCTAGGTGTAATAAGGCCACACCTGCAAAATGGCAACTTTTCAGGAGTGAGGTTAAAGATTCTATGGACGAAATTATTGATAACTTATTTATGTTTAAATAGGAAAGTTAAGAAATTTTAAATATACATAATTTTAAATTTTTATTGAATTGATATTCTATTACTTTTTGTGAAATTACTCCACTAGTTTGTTGTAATCATTAATGCAAAGATCGAACACTCAAAAAAAATCGAAGGAATTTTTTCTGAGTTGGTTCGTTCCGTGGCTTAGTTGGTATAGCGTCTGACACGGTATGCAAGAAGACGTCGATTCGAATCCGACCGGATCGAAGGAATTTTTTCTGAGTGGTCGATCTTTGTATTAATGATTGTACATAATTTGTTTCATATTTTTACGACTATCAAGTAACAGAAGCACTTTTGACGTATGATCATATCATCATCTTATTTAGGAGGCAGACTCTTGTCGGTGTAGCGTCCTCCACTCCTCACGTTTGGTAGCCCAGTTCCTTGACCTCTATAAAGCTGATCACTTAGATCTTGTTTTTTATTTGTTCACTATTTTAAACGCCATTCTTGGTCTTCCTCTCTTTCTTTTCCCTTCTATCTACCCCTCAATTATTACTCTCACAAATTCGTCATTACGTAATAAATGTCCCAATATTTTCCTTTTTTCTCCTCTCTATTGCATTCAAAAGACTTCTCTCCTCCCCAACCGTTTCCAAAAATTTCTCATTTGATCTCTTTTCAGTCTATTTTATTTTTTCTATTCGCCTCCAGCATCACATTTTAAATGAGTCCAATCTGTCTATGTCTTTCTTTATTATTGTCCATGTCTCGCATCCGTGCAGTGCAGTACTCCAAACAGGTTTTGGTGGATCTTTTTTCAATTGTATAGGTATTCAATAGGTGAAAATGTATTTTTTTATTATGTTTCCATTCTATTCTATTTTGCTGTTGCGATTCTAGTCTTTAAGTCAGTGGTACATTTAGATTCTTCTATGATAACACTATCAAGATATTTTAAATGTTGTACCTGTGCTACTGGAATGTTATTTATTTTGATGGGTGTAATTTTGAAAGGGTGTTTTGCAGTTACTAATACTTTGGTTTTATTTTTGTTAATCGTCAGGTAAATTTTCTGTGTTCTGTAACTACAGCTATATCATCGGCTAATCTAACAAAAAAAAAACCTCCTGTACATGTTAGGAATAAAGGTTTTGTATTGCGCTTTCAATAAAAAATTTGAAAATGCGAGGTGAAAGTGAACAGCCTTGTCGCAGTCCGTGTCTTATTTTTGCTTTTCTACTTTCATCTTCTATCTCTATGATGGTCTCTTGATTTTTTTATAATCACATGTGGCTTTATTATACCAAAGGTACGAATTTATTTTTAACCAAACGGAACATATAATTAAACGCGTTGTGTCAACATACTAAAACGCGTCGGATTAGACGGAGTTACACGAAGTTTATCGATGAATAATAATTAACCTAATAAATCCGTTATGCCGAACCCTTATTTAGAAACCATTAGCTGTGTAACTCTGTTGTTTTGATTGACATTAAGACCCATATTTTACATGGTGTCGGAAGTCGTTTGGTGGAACAAACATAGCTATAACAAATATGTATCAAATATGTATTTTGTTATGAAAAGCATTCAAATTAGGAATAAACTACCTTTCTCGTACAAAACTCGCAGTCACAGTAGAGCTCCTAACTATTTCTACCGCCAACCTTATAATGTGAGCATTACTGCGTTCCACTTTTGAAAGGCAATGGTGCTGGTGAAATTACAGGCACACGAAACTTGGCAACTTACGTCTCAGAGCTTAAATTCAATACTCTCAGTGGCACTGCGACTGCTATGGACAGGCGTGTCGCTTACCACCAAGCACACGTTTGTACGTTCCGTCACTTGAGATCAGTAAAAAAAATAATTTTGCATAAATTTGGCGCCATAAACGTTCTCTTTTATAAGATATGGCGCCAATAATGCTCAATGTTAATTAAATATATAGTCATGACAATTTATCCTCGCTAATCATAACCCATAACCCGGTCTTAAACCAGGGAATTGCCTACACTATAAGTGCCAGTGCAACGAATTTCGCTCCGGAGTTCCTCTACACAAAACTTTCAGACCAAAATCCAATTAAGTAAAATTCAGTTTCCAAAATTAACCCTTCCGGGAAGGGCACCGAGGCCATCAAGTATGCAAAAGTGGGGGGTTAGAAAGGATGAGTAAAGAGAATGCTGGGGCCAGTCACTCTTTGGTGTTCGCTCAAGTGAAAAAATTAATTAAACAATTCATTTTTGTATGAGAATGTAATTTTGTTTTACTTCTTTCTTTCAAATATCTATTTGCTATTTTGAACTTAGAGTCAACTACCTAACACCATATAAAACTTCAGTTTAAGTATCGACGTAATACGTTTCTTCCAAAACTATTCAGTTTGTAAGAGGTTTTGATCTGAATCTAGCGCCACGGAATGATACAATTGTTGACTTCACATATTTAGTATAAATCGGCCATCTTCCATAAGCATAATATTAAGCGTGTATAATAGCGAGCAAAAGCAACGCTCTTAGTCCCCCGTTCTTGTCATCAACTCATATCCATAACTATGTGCTCTAACTACCGCTTTAATGGGTCATGGTCTGCATAATGAACACCTTGTTAATTAAGTTATTACGGACAGCCTTTTATGCAGAGCATGCATTGCGGAGTAGGAAATAACCGCGCAAATCCTACTACAATGCTTAAGCGTGAAAGACAAGACAAAATTCCTTGAAAGCCGGTCTTCGAAGTGTTCAGCAAATCCTAGAGGAGGAACTCGAATGGCGCGAATCCTGCACCCAGCACACGCAAAATAGAAGCTGCGACGTCGACTTACAGTAACCACCCCTATACATCATAACATACCATAGTGTCCATATACTTCTTATTCTTTTTTAAGAGCTAGGCTCTTGTCAATGAAATAATTGTCATCCATCTGTATTCAACATCATAACTTTGAGGTCCTGAGTCGGTAACATTAAGTTTTCTATTATCTGATGTAAAAACTCCGTCTAGATCTTTTCTGCTTCTCTTTTATACTCTCTCCTAATGTTTCTAATAAAACTGTCATGACCTTTTAGATAGTGTCTATATTTTGCAACATTCACAAAGTTTGTAAAGTTTGCTGGAACACGGAAAAGTTCGTAGCAGAGTACAAAATAATACAGTTCCTTAATTAGAATATGATTGGTGCAGAAAATACAGCGACTACCTTTGTCGCTACATGGTCGGTACCATTTGCAAGCACTACACACAAAACACGTACCAGGTGCACGAACGGAAACGCTGCTACAATACATTATCAGATATTCTGAATTTGATTTCTTTTGTTCAAACATGGACGCAGACGGGAAGTAACCAGACGTCATTTTGACATATCACGCGACAAGAATGAATCTGCTGCGCAGATATCTTTTTGGTATATCGTTTGTTATTGTCATATTTGTTTTTTTATTAGTACAGTTACGTGTTACGTTCTGAGATTTGAAAGACAATTACTTCATTATTAGGTCTTCTCTTTAATAAGCCTATTATTGTGCCCTCGATTTCTCTCTCGGCTTCCACATTTCCCAGTTAGGACTGGCCTAATACTCTCGTCCAAGTTATCCCGCCATCTCTTTCTTGAGTTGGCTTCTCAAGGCCACACGTGGCTACACGGGCCGCACCGCGCGGGCTCTCGCTAATGCGCCGTGGCCGCCTGTTCGGATCCACAACTTTAAAAGCTCAGCCTAAGAGTGGTTAAACACGGTAACTTTTAGCAACGATGCAAACGCGCGTTCGTGAAACGTTACATGGTTACACTTGCGATTTATCGGCGATTGCATCGATGCAATCGCTTATAAACCACAAATGCTGTCACGCGTTAGCATCGCATTTTCATCGCGGCTTAAAGTGGCGCGTGTGTGTAAAGGTAGACAATTATCTACTGCATCGCGGTCCTGAAGGCCCACAATAACCTTTCAAAAATCAATCTTATTGCAATGTAAGCTTACAGTAAGCTTATTATAATATTACTCGTATTCGTACCATGACAAACTTTTCAACCAAGCAATGTATTATTGCTGAAGTGACTGAAAGAACGAATGATTTCCAAATATTGTCTATTCCTTACTAAAAATAGGAAAGAAATAACGCTATATGAGCTGTATAATGTCATCTCTTTCTTTTTTGATGTTCCGAATCGTCTTATCGTAGTATAATGTTAAAGTACTTAATATTATTTACATTCAGAGAATTTTAACTGCCAAAAAAAGAAAAGTATATAATAATGAAATATATTAAAATTTGTTTTCAATTATTTTTCCGCATTTTCATGAAGAAAAATAATAAAAAAGCTGAGTCTTGATTGTCACGTTGTGAATTCGGAATTATAGTCTAGTGTCAACTGTTAGTTTCGCCAAGGAGCACAATAGATGGCGCTGTCATAATTTTACGAAGTAAACATCGCGTATTTTTATTTAACGAGAAATTTCTTTCTCCCAATTTCGTCCTATCTCCATCCTACCATTTCTGTCCAAGGTCCTTGAAAGCACTGTGCATAAACAACTTCACTCGTATGTCTCTCGTCATGAACTTATAAGTCCGTATCAATCTGGTTTTCGTCCTGGTCATAGCACTGTAACTGCTTTGCTTAACGTCACCGATGATATTCGTCACGCCATGGATAATAGGTTGTTTACCATTATTGTTTTGCTGGACTTCAGCAGTGCTTTCAACTCTGTCGACTATGACATCCTCCTTGCCATTCTCTGCTCTCTTAACATCTCCCCTGCTGCAATTGCCTGGTTTTCGGATTACCTCCGCAACCGCTATCAAAGGATCAGAAATGATGACATTTATTCCGATTGGTCCCCTTTGACTTCAGGGGTGCCACAGGGTGGTGTACTTTCACCTCTTCTCTTCTCGCTATTCATAAACGAGCTCACTAAATTAATTTCTCCTCCATTCCACTTATACGCAGATGACTTACAAATTTATAGACATTTTGATAGAGCCAATATCCAATCTGCCATTGAATCTATTAATAAGGATCTTCTTGTGGTGAAGTCTTGGGCTGATGCGTTTGGTTTGCTTGTAAACCCTAGGAAATCACAGGCAATAATTGTAGGTAGCAACCGACTTTACTGCAGGTTAGATATTAATAATCTCCCCAAGGTCTCGTATGATGGAGTGAGTCTTGCATATGCTGAAAACACAAAGAACCTAGGTCTGATAATCGACCGTACACTGTCCTGGATACCACAGGTAAATGAGGTTAGTCGACGCATGCACTTTTCCTATCATTCTCTCAAGCGGCTTCAATTCTTCTTACCTTTCAACACCAAGGTTATGCTTGCTCAGTCCCTACTACTCCCTCTTCTCGACTATGCCGATGTTTGTTATTTGGATGTTACTGAGGAGCTGCTTAACAAACTAGAGCGCCTACAAAATCTGGCCATCCGTTTCATATTCGGTTTACGTAAATATGATCATGTCTCTGAATTTCGGACTAAATTGAAATGGCTCCCAATCAGACTTCGCCGAGATATGCACGTTCTTTGTCTTCTTTATAAAATTTTAAATTACCCCCAGCTTCCTCATTATCTGTGTTCCCGTTTTTCCCCCTTATCCCCCAATTCCCGCCCAAAACGTACTTGTGACACTAGAACTCTTTTATATCCCCAATCCAACTCCAAATTCTTTCACAATTCTTTTACCGTACGTGCAGCTCGTATGTGGAATAAACTACCTGCTGACATTCGTGACAGTCCATCGGTGGCATCTTTCAAACACAAATTAAAAGAGCACTTCCTGTCGAACGTGTTAGATAGTTTATAGGTAACACAAATATGTTACAAATGTAAACAAATGATCTGTTATTATAATATATATTCTGCTTATGTATGTATTTATGTATATAAAGTTCATGTATGTGTGTATGTCTGTCGCATGTATATTATTATCATTTATATTTGAGTCACATTTAAATTTTTAATTTTGTTGTACAACAATTAGTCCCGCAGACTTCATTTTTGCACCACGGCTAGGGTTGGCTGGAAGAGATCTCTTATAGAGATAAGCTCACCTTTGTATATGTCCATTATAACGTGTGTTTCATGTTTCTTTTCTTTGTACAATAAAGAATATATACAATGAAATTGTTTCCTATGTGCTATTACATAAAAATAAACAAAATATTGAAGAGATATATGTAAATAAATAAGTTCAAGTTAATTTTTAATCGTTACAATATTGAGACAATAAAACTGAAAATAATATTGTTTCCATTGCATCCGTGTAACTATTTTAAGATTGATAACTTTGACATAAGAGCAATATTACTTTAATGTTGAAATCGCGTCATGAATAGTCTCAAAGCTGCCAATAAAACATCATAGTTTTGACATTATAATAAGCTTACTTTAAGCGCGTTATGGTACGAAAAATCAATGTAAGGTTAAAGTAATATTGTTTTAAGAGGTTGTGGTAGGCCCCCTGGTCAGACAGTCACCTGGGATTATTCAGACTCCTCATGTTAGAGCTTACAAAATATTTGTTTACATTTCACATGTTTATTTATAGTCTTATTATACACATTCATTTTGCCATATATTTTATATGCATTGCTGTATCATCATTAACTTAATATTGTGTCGTATGTACATTTGCTATAGTACATTTTTCTTGTAACTATTGAGTATGTACCAGGAGCCAACTTTTCTTTCAATTACTCAAAGGTTAGCTGGAAGAAATACCTTTATTGAATAAGCTCCCCTTTGTACAATAAGATTTTATTTCTTTGTTAAAACTTTGTAATTTGGTTATTTTGTACAATAAAGTGTATACATACATACAATGATATTATTTTTTTGCCATAATACTCCACTAGATTGTTATTATTATTGATAGATCTTTCTATCAATAATAATAACAATCTAGTGAAAGAATGAAATAATAAATAACGCACACACTCAACATAGCCCCGCACTAGGGAAAACCTGTGTCGCGGGTGCCATGGACACACACATAGACAACCACAAATTACACCCAAACTCACGAGACAAATAATTGTAGGCCATACAAATATTTCTCCCGGCCCGGGAATCGAACCTGGGACCTCTGCGTGGCAGTCCGGCATGGTAACCGTTCGGCCACGGAGGCAGTTAAATGAAAGAAATATTTCTTCGATTAAACTGGCCACTAACGCGGCTACTGTAAAGTAGCTGTAAGATACGTTTAAAAAATAAATACTACTAAAGTTACCACTACCTTTGAAAAACGTTAAATTAATTCCCTACTCAAAACACTACTTAGACAAAGCGTGATATCCACAGATCAACGTATTTACAAAAGGTGCCAAATGGTACCAGATAACGTGCAACCACCTAGAAGAACATTGAATATTGTAGATATACAATACGTCAAAAAAATGATTGTCACGTTTTTCCATGCAATCAACTTCACTATACTGTGGGTGAATCTATTATACCGGGACACCCTATCAATCTCGATCAGGCAAATGAAGCGGAAATTACATCACCAACACCAATTTTCATGAGGGCTCCTTTAATATACCGATATGCCAACGTATATTTGTGTCAGTAGTAACTTGGACTACGTTTTTGTTTTTGTTGAAATGACTCAATAAATTTAACACAACTTTGTGTGATTTAAAATTGCGGCAAAAGCGGTTTCCTATGGTCCGTGATTTTACTTATTACTTAGCACGAACTCACATCCGCACATCAAGAGAAGAAGCTCGTCGTCGGGGCGCATGGAACAAAGTATATCGAATAATGGGCGGAGTCGGTTGTCGGCACTTTGTTATTTCTTTCTGTAATTGGCTAGTTATTAATATGTAATGGGTGGGACCAGTGTGTGTCGGTTTGTGGTCGTCGGCCGTGTGAGGAATTCTATTAAATCATGGACCGTGAGACGCTGCCTTTAATATCTCGCTATCTAAATTGGGTATATTTATCGAGTTCTTAGGTTTTCGCGATTGTTACACATAGGAAATGAAACTATTTTTCCGGATTTAAATCGCGTATACTTGTTTTTTCAAACAAATATACGCGATTTAAATCCGGGAAAATAGTTTAATTTCCTATTGGGTATATTTGTTTTTTTTTTTATCAAAACAACATTTCGGGCCCTTTACTGGTTCCATGAACACGGCTAAATGTCCAAAACATTGATTTGTTTGAAAAAACAAACATGCGTATTTAAATAAGTCTCATTTCCAATAGCCCCCTTTACACACTCTCTCTATCGCCCGTGGTAAGGAGCGTACAGGATAGCGCGCGGGACAGCCAGCATGCGCAATCGTGCGCGATTGCTCGTGTTCGTTACAACGGAAAGAGCGTGAAGGATAATAGCGCAGGATAGACTGCATGAAACCGGCGCGTGTTGAGCGTGTAGCGCGACTGACGAGTGCAAACAAGCGATCTTTCCCTTTTCCTTCCAACAATTTACACGCGCGTTCGATCGTGTACAATTGCTGTATCACGCGCGATAGAGTATCTGTATAAAGTCCGCTATTGTGTAACGATCGCGAAAACCTAGGAACGCAATAAAATAGTTGTTTTTTAAAGTAAGGATATTTTGATGATCTCATTACAGTTAATTTGTTCTATGGCATCGACGTTGCGGGCGACATCCCTTTTAAGGCCTGCGGTTGTATGACTACTCGGAGGAATTCATATAAGTTTATAAATTATTGTAAGAGTAAATAATTATGATGTTTAAGTAGAATTTATCGTAATGAATCCATTTATACATTGACGTGAATAGTTTTAACTAGTCTGTGCCTGAGATAGCGGTGCGGGACACAGTTTTTGCTCCACTATGTCATCCTGCCTTCAACACTATTGGCGGTAACTTATTGTCATTTGTTTTGCAGATTTGCGGCAGTTTACACCGACATAACAGTTTTTGTCACATGGCTCTAGTGAATTTACTATAGCAGGGTTTTAGACTTTAGTGATTTACCTACTCCTCAACCCATGAGTTCACTGTGGCAGCTAGCGAATTATTTGAGGCAAATTGGCTCTTATGGGTAACGGGAAAGAGTGGCATTTACATATACATATTTTACACCATTTGACAACTGACAATGTTATCTCATGGTAGAAGTACTGGATAGTAGCTCCGAACTTAATTTCGTTACATTTGCATAATGCGTTCAGATCCACATTTTACACATTTAATTGCGTTAATGAGTTTTCGTTACATTTGCACAAAATGTGTTCAGACCCACATTTTATATATTTTTAGTCGCGTTAGGAAGTCGCTATACTCATTGAATGGGGTTGAGCCGGTCAGTAAAAGCATACCCATGCAATGAGAGCGAAAAAGATATTGTACATTTACATGTACATCTCGTCGGCAGTCCGAGTGAAAGCGAAACGTCTTTGTCGCTTTTACTGCATGGACGTAAATTTTTTTCTGACCAAGTCAAGCCGATTTCGCGTTAATAATAATAATTATAGATTTATGAGATATACATCAATATATGTTAGTTTAACAATGATTATAAGAGCTGTGTTAGTAACATCGCATATTACAAAATTACAAATTCTCAAGTATGCGGAATGGAGTCATAAGCGACAAATTTTTCATCACTTCTCATACTTAGCTTGCGACCCATGACCTTATCCACTTGCTGAATATTGGATCGTCATCAGTATCAGTCACCGCATTCAGGTGCCTGGCGACGCTGTCGCGTACGCGCATCTTCTGGGATGCGACTCGCTTGCGCATAACGAGATTAAAGAAGTCATCCGCGAACATTCTTGACGCACTACAGTAACGCGGTAGCCCCATCAGCAACCTGTTATATGCATATCCTGGTTTAATATACATACAACAATAACTGCCTCCGTGCCGTTGTGGTTGTCTATGTGTGTGTCCACGGCACCCGCGATGTAGGGTTTCCCTAGTGCGTGGTTTCCCTAGTGTTGAGTATGTGCGTTACTTACTTACTTAGATGTAGTTAATAAGTGTGTTTACTAACTTAGTATTTTTGGTGATTTTTTTTAGTTTTTACTTATACTCAATGTATTTTATTCAGTTGTACCCAAAAATGTGCACCGACCGGATGCTATTTACATTTTCCATAGGCAGCAACAGATAGTTGAGTTCGTCAACAGACAGATATGGCACTTAATGAGAAGATCCCGAGTTCGAATACAGGTGAACACCAGTATTCGAACCTTTTTTATTCGGCATAATTTGATTCTGAACAGTTATTGTGATGTTACCCTAACAATCGGTAAATATAAATGTAGGAATGTTACCATTTCAATATTTAATGTTGTTCGTCCCCTATTTATCATAAAGTCACGTTCTTCCAAATATCAACCCAAACAATAAGAATTCGTCTAAATTAAGGAACAGTAAATGTATACAACCATGGTGTTTACTTCACGCCTAGTTGATTTGAGATTGGTGCACTACGGCTGCGTTTCTACCAGAGATGTGCGAGGTAGCTAGGAGGTGTGCGAGGAAAAATCCACCAATAGGATTGCTTCATTTTCCGAGCCTCGCTTAGCGCGGCTCTGGTGGAATAGGGCTAGAGGAGCTAAGTATTTGTACTCACAAAAAGCGAGAGATGTGTGCGAGGGATGCGAGCGAGGAATGCGTACGAGGTACGTCGCCGTCGCCTCCGCTCACACCACCACACCGCACTCCACCCGCGCACAGCTGAAAAAAGTCCACTGCTCGTTCTTTGACCACTCAAGTACACACCGTTTCACAGCTTTGCTGAGCATACTCGCACCGCCTAGCTACCTCGCACATCTCTGGTGGAAATGCAGCCTAATAATATTTGTATGTCAAATGCCGTAGCTTTATTTAACCCGTTCATGGACGTGAGGGCGTTTACTGTAAAATTAAACATCAGAATATACAGAATATGCCCCGTTTCTCTGTATGGATCTCAAAAAATCGACGACGGGGTTTTACAGTGCAATTCCCAAGTGCTTTCTGTGTAGTTGCCGCTTATTACTTCTCAATAGAGAAGTATTACCGTTGTACTGACAACATTCAATGATTTACATGCATTTGTGGACGTTACATTAAGACGTTATTATAATATTTTAGTAGCAATAAAGCTTCTTGTAAAACAGTTCGCCCAGGGAATTGCTGCCACCGATCTATTTCTGGCATCAAGCAACAACGTGAGCATTACCGCGTTTCGGTTTTGAAGGTTAAGAGTGCTGGTGAAATCACAGGCACATAGGACTTGTCAACTTATGTCTCACGGTGATTGGTGCAGAGGCGTTGTACCTCATATCTTTGCGATTTAAAGCTCCGAGTGACACTACAACTGTTATAGACAGGCGTGTCGCTTACCATCAGGCGCACGACTTGTTTGTCCTATCACTTAGTATAATAAAAAAGTAAAAAATATGGAATGCAAGCGTCTTCCTCGACGATCGCCACCCCGATCCTGCGTTTTGCATCAGATTAATGTTTACGCTAGCGGTAGCTTTTGTTACGCATCAACGTACAGAGCGATTTTTTGAATATTTATATTTTTTACGAAAGTAAAATTTGATGAATTATTAACAGTCAGTACAGTACAGTACAGTACAGATTTTGTGTTGCTAATTGCAAGTCTGTCCCTTACATATCTGCCTCACACAATCGAAGAGTCCAGATCGACCACTCCACCATCCATTAATGCAAGCCAAATTGACGAGAGCTCTGTAGAAATCACGAAACGTAAATCACCCGTTATACATAAAATATTGTGTACTTTGCCTCAACAACTGTTTCACATATTTTGATTAATGGGGTATTTAGTTATTCGTATTAGGGGTCGATACTACCCATTAAGGATTAACCCTTCCGGGTATAACGCAATTAAGTTAACATACGACCTGTACAAAGCAATCACTGTAGACCGATTTGTCAATTTAAATATTTGAAAATGGTTTTTATGTTTCTAAAACTTTTGGATGAAAATAATACGTGACAAACGTACAAACAAACTGTCATTGATAGAATTTAAATTATTTTGATGGTAAGGTAAAAAAGGCGATAAAAGCTTAAATACTAGAAAGGAAAACTAGGATTTTAAAATTTTAAATTATATATGTAAAATTGGGTCTCCGCGGCAAGATGCCCAAGATGCTGGCAGCGTTCCTCCTTTGTATTGCTATGCTAATGCGTTGGGTAAGGTAGCTGCCGGCCCTTGGGTTTCCCAGACAGTCTATTAAATTTTTGGATTAAATTTTGTGCAGATGAAGGGCACTGGGACCCTACGGGCCAAGGGTTCCGATTCCAAAAGCTGTACATAGGTAGTTGGAGCCGAGATCTTGTTACTTATTACTTTTTATTCTTTCCGCCAGCTCAGCTGCGTAGCCAACCCTCTTGCTGGTGTGCTGGAGATGGGATGGAGCAAGTGAGTCGGCACATATGGCGTCCCATACCAGACCCGGCCCCATACTCGAAGGGATCAGACTCATTCCGTCCAGGCGTTTGCCATCTGTTCACGACATGCCGTATAGCGAGCACGTTAACAGTGGCAAAGGGAGTTGAGGGCTGCATGCCGGGAGATACGGCCTGCGCTCAGCTGGCAGGAAAGACCGTGGTGACCCAGAGCACTTACGTGATATAATTGTAATTATATTTTTTATTAAAAAAAAGACATTAAAAATTTGTGGAATTACACCTATATGACAAGTTTTATTGAAATCGATTAAAGGAAAGTGGGTGAAACCCAATAAACAGGATTCATTCAGTCTGATTTGCCACCCATACAGTTTAAAACGTATTAAAACCAAAGTGATTAAAACCAAAATTTAATATTAAAACACAGCTTAATTATTTTAGAACAGTCCGTAAAACCTAAAACATGCTCCTCTGTATAATTTCTCGAAATGGCGCTTTCGCCGTTTCTAAAACACCGACGACATACTCAACTTTCATAGGTTTCTCACTGGTAACGATACGGCAAAAAAGCAGTTTAAGCCCAGAAAGAAAAATCTGCAGCAAGCATATATGTATATAGGAATTCTGTAGCTCAGTTGGGAGAGTAACAGCCCCGGTCTGGCAAACCGTCACTGGTTTGAATCCAGCAGGATCGAAGGAATTTTTCTTTGTGTTCAATTTTTTCATCAATAGTAACAAAAAAAAGAGTGGAGTATTTTTCCAAAAAATATATGAATATCATGATAGTGGTCATGATATTCAATAAACCGTCACTTACAATTAATCAATCTTTACATACAAGCCCTCCTATTTATCTCACACTGCGTATCCCCAGCCTTTTTAATAACATTTTCAATTTGATCTAAAAAGTCCTTCGTGACCGTCCTCTTCCAATGTTGCCTTCCATGTTAGCTCTATACAACACTATGGCCGCTCAACTTCCATTCATCCCACTCCATGTGCCCAAACCTCGTCATCATACCTTTCAATTGAAAATGTTCTTTCATTGAAAATGTTAAGTAATAATGTATTTGAAAATATTTCACATAATTAAGTTTACTAAGGTTTGACATGAATTTTTTTTTGTAAAATAATATCAAATGACGAGACGGACAAGTCGTGCGCCTGATGGTAAGCTATACGCCTGTCTATTACAGTTGACGTACCAGTCTGAGCTCTAAATCGCAATGATCTGAGGGATACTCTGCAACTGTTATAGACAGGCATGTCGCTCTCCAACAGGCATACCACTTGTTCGTTCCGTCACTAAGTATCATAAAAAAAACTCTACACGTCAATTCAACCGTCGTTAGAAGATTGTGAGAAATTATTAAAAGATCTAACTAACTCAAAATAAGACAAACTTTTTGTGAGCTAGTTCATGGCTAATTCTCGACAAAAAAACGTACTCTACATATGAAATTGTTTCTTTCCTTTTATTTTTAAATAATATTAAACAAACCCTAAAACTTCTACAATATATTTTACCTATTTCTTTCACGTAATCACGGACTCTCATAAAATATTGTCGTAATTATTTAACAAAGCTCTTAGACTTGTTGGCTGCATAACCTGTCAACCATCGAGTATATAACCAGCTGTCAACAAATGGGTTACAAATTTGCACTATCCTGAATTCTGATAAGCCGTTTACAGTTAAGAATAGATTAAGAAAAAGGAAAGAAAACGGTTTATCTGACCTTCCGTTAAATAACGTCGATTAGGATAAGAGGACCCTTTTTTGCGGTAATTTGGCTCAAGAAGGTAATTCTCATTGAGACCGAATGACTCTATGTAATGAGTTTCAAAGTTTTTTGGATAGATAAGAAAACTTTGTAGAATAAAAAGTGGACAAAATGATTGGCCAGTTAACCTGTCGTTGTTGTACTTGCCCATACTGAAAGTTTCTGGATTCTGATTGAAGTAAGACTAGATATTATGTTTGTAATAGATTTATTGTTTTTCAAAGTATGTGCTTATTTACTATTCACTACTTTTGCATTCGATGGAACCATTGTGAAAAGCGGTGGGACCAGTCTTCCGGGCTTGTAAATCATTAACCTCTAAGTTTATGGTTGATTTTTGGAAATAAAAAGAAGTCGCATGGTGCAAGGTCTAGGCTATATGGCGGATGGGTTATCAGCTCCAAATTTGAGGCTTTCAATTACGCATTGCATGTCGATATTGACTTATATATGATTATGGTACAACACTAAATCCCCCATTTGTGGTGGACATTTTTGGTTTTGGAAGTATGTTTATTCCGTAGATAGGGCAGCTCCTTTCCTTTATTTTTTCCATCCTCCAAGATATTACCGCACGAATTTGCTAAAAAGTCATTTTTTTGTCACTTTCAACAATTGGCATTAAAAAACGAAAACCAAAGTCGCCGGCCGACTTTTACGTACATCGTCACGGAGATGATTACGTCCACTACTAAATTCACTGTATCACGTATAGATAGAGCTACGACATTAGGCTTCATCACTAAATGCCAATTGAAGTTTCTGCCAACTATCTTGTTGACCTAAGCCACTTCGAAAATCGTATAAAATCATGGACCGAAAATTTTCACGACTGAAATTCGTTGCAATAGAGGCTCACAGTTTTCAAAACGACACCACAATGAAAAATCAAATGACAGTCTTATAAAGTAAAAAGTAACCTACTCGCAGAGAGTTCCTTTTTCAAATTTCGTATTTGTTTTAGTTTCTTTTACAAGTGGCCAGGTCCAGAAACTTTCTGTATGCCTCACGCATCGAGTATATAACCAGAAATAGAGACGAAATAAGGGCCATATATTCCTGGTAACACATTAGCGATACAGCTCTTATAAATATCAACTCTCGTTTGCACTGAAATATAGACAGGCCAACTACTGACCTGTGTGTATGTCTCCGTATATTCCAAAAAATATTCTGCATTTATTGTAATAAAGATAATATCTCTGAAAATGTCGTGCTGTTCTATTCGGTGCTGTGGGAAAAACAGCAAAACATCTAATCACAAAACAAACGGAATCACGTTTCATCGGTAATTAAATATTAAATATGTAATTTTACAATTTTCGTCCATTATAGCAAAGCTCAAGTTAACTGGTCGATTTGAAGTGAAACAGTTGACGACACCCATTGACGATACCCGTCAATTGTTTCGAACTCGGGCTAGCCAATCGGAGCGCTGTTGTCACAGTGATGATATGGCAGAATAGTTTCAAACAAATTAAATGATATTTCGTCTCTATTTCTGGTTATATACTAGATGGCCTCACGTATGTAACAGAATTTTAAATTTATTTCGTATTATCAATGTCACAACATTACAATTTAAAATACACTACCAAGGGATAGTGAAACCGTTACTGATATAAACAATAAAAAACGACTCAAAGTATAGTAGGCCTAAGATACAGGATCAAGAACACGTCAAGCTTGACACTTAAGACAAATCCAACTCTATGTCGCCTACAATAAGAACGGTCCAAAGCACAAAATGTCATGCTTGATGTGCTCTTGACTGCACAAGTTATTAAGTTGGTACCAAGCATGTACCAAGCATTTAAATTAGATACACGTGTCAAAAGACTCCGCTCTACCTAAAAATAAATTCAAAATAAATTACATTAGACTAAATCGGTGTATTTGCAGGTATGCGTGTGGGTGTGCATGTTGCGCGCACGCGCTTGTGACTGTGCCAGTGAGTGTGCGTTTGCGGGTACGTGCGGACGTGCGGACGTGCGTATGCGTATAAGTGATAACTGTTTGAATAAGTATATATTAAATTAAAGAAAAAAGAACAGAATTGGTTAATGTGCCGCGAACGCGCTGCACGCGTATAGCATGCGTGCAGACATGTTAATATATGTGACTCGCGAGAGACGCGCGAACGACACGCGAACAGATCGCACTACGTAGTGCACGTGTGCAGCTTGCGAGCCTTTGCAAATAAGCGCATGCCAGATCTGTGCGCACCACTAATTTTTAACCGACTTCAAAAAAAGGAGGAGGTTATACGTTCGGCTGTATGTATGTTTTCAGATATCTCCGTCAATTGTGTACCGATTTTAAAAATTCTTGTTTTATTTCAAAGGGTGGGTGTGATCTCTCGAAGTGATCCCTGATGCTGTTCTGGGTTCGCTTCGGCTACCACAAATTACTAATTATTTTCCGCAAATAAAAGTCTACTTTTCACTTGACACAATATTTATGTCTGGGGACACAATACGTGTCATCAACAAACCACCGTCACCATGACAACCATAAAATAACATATAAAATTCACAAACGAGTACGTAACACTCCCATTGTCACCAAAAAGTCAGATTCTGATGAGAGGATCCCATGAAAATTGAAAAAACTTATGAGGTCAGTTTCTTTTTTCAATGAAAAATTAACAACTATATTGACCTAGTTTTAAAAATAAGTTACTTCAGAAAATATATAACAAAAATAATCAACACGGAGTCGACTTTAAATACATCGAACATAAAAATCAAATTAGTATTTCTTCTAAAGAAATTCCTCTGCACTGCAGAATTCATTTCGCAATAAAATGAGTTCCAGTCGGATGTAAAACATTTCGTCGGTTGGTAGCATTTGTTAGATTTATGCGTAGATTTTCGTTGTATAGAAGACAAATTACTCACGGGTTTCTCGTTATGAGTTCGAGACGATAGTAAATTCGACAAAAAGAACCTTGATTTGCGAGATTTACATAAAGATATTATCATCAGTCCAAAGACGTCTGTATATACCACGCTCACAACATCATTTCAGGTAGCAGTAGAGCTCCTTGTGAAAACCTTCGTCCAGGGAAGTACTGCCACCTTACCTATATCTGCGTTCCGGTTTTGAACATCGATCAAATTTATTTGTTTTTATGTTTTTTTTATAGTAGCCTAATTTATTTTTGATCATCGTAAGCAAACCATAGTTATTACAATTAATTATGAGTGCAGCGCGTTCGCGTATTCAAAATATACTTATTAATGTTTTGGTTAGGCCATAAGATTTTCCCGATTGCTGTGGAATGACACCACTTTAAAAGAAATTGTTCTTATAGACTTATTTCACTCAAGTCAAAATTTTAACACTTTCTTAATACCAAACAACTTAATTTAGTGTAATCTCGCTTAAGATTTACTCTTATAGTCCTTATTTTAAGTTCATATGCAGAACAACTGATTATTTTTAGTAAAATTGTTCTATACACATCCAGTAAAGTCTATTAATACTCTAAAAACTAGTGTTCTTAAGTTTATTCTAGATATATTTAATTTATAGACATTCTGTAGTATTTGTACTTATTGACAAACACGTTATAGCGCGTCTTCAGTAGATTTTATTTTTTTTTTAAATACTACAATTAGGGTATTTACTCTATTGAACGTTGTAAGAGTTCATGCAAAATGGATAAAGTAAAGAATATTAAAAGATGTAGTGAAGGTGGTGCCTTAGATATTAAGTCACATCATTCGGTACAATCAGCCTTGCCAATGCCAGTTGTTCAAAATCTCCAAAAATCACGGTTAAAATCCTCAAATTTGGGAAGAGCAAAGTTCATGTTCGCCACAAATTCCCCACATCTCGAATTTTAAAAATATAATAAAGAATTTAATAAAGAAACTCAAAATGTAATAATCTTATTACGTTTGCTGTGAATGTAAACTGAATGTAAAAAGTAAAACTAATTATAAAAATAGATGACCTTAAATAGTTTATTTATTTTAATAATAATAATAATAATGTACACACTCAACATAGCCCCGCACTAGGGAAACCCTGTGTAGCGGGTGCCATGAACACACACGTATACAACCACAAATTACACCCAAACTCACGAGAGAAATAAATGTAAGCCATACAAATATTTCTCCCGGCCCGGGAATCGAACCTGGAACCCCTGCATGGCAGTCCGGCATGGTAACAAACGGTATAAAACGATACGCACCCTTTACAGGTCCCATGATCACGACAGCAGTTTAATCCTCATCTCCTAATTTCAATTTTATTTATTGACGACTTTTTGTGGCAATTTGATTAATTATTCATAGCGTTCATGAAACTACAACAAAGAACACCATTCGATGTCTATTTTCGATACCAGTGATTATGTTTACAGACGTATTTGCTTTATTCCGTTGGAATCAAGCACGAAATCAATTCGTGTTAACGATAGCTAAATTACAGTATGCTTTTCAGGCAAAATAAAGGCTATTGTAAATAACAATTGCTACTGATCAATGTTAATGATAGTCTAATATTGCACCATGTGTGGTTATGAATTACTTTATTGTAGTACAGACGTCGGCGGTATGCACAATAGCACAACAGGATATACGAGATTAAACTTGACGAGATCAGTCTAAGAGCGCGTTCCCATTATGTCGTAACGTTTCATTTATCGTTGGACGACTGTCGCATCTAGCCTGTTGCCATATCACGACTATCTGTCGTGACTGTATGATCGACGTTTATTTTATCGCTAAACGACAGTCGTGCCTAACTGTTCCCACTACACGGCAGCCGCCTTGTCGTTTGTACGACAGAATCGTTTGAAGCTGCGATTATCTGTCGTCACATTTATGTCATGACGGTTTATTTATCGTCTGACTGTCGTTCTAGCTCTTCCCATTGTCACGACAGTCTGCCGTCGTAACGTCAAAAAAGTCGAGAACGACATTTAATCGTATTGTTCTATATGTGAACAACTTCATTTAAATATACAAGCCACGACACTTGAAACGGCACTACTATTTGTCGTCACAATATAATGGGAACACGGCGAGGTATTTAAACGCGTGGCTTTAGGAGGTGAAGTATAGAGGATCGCCCTTCAAATCCCGCAATGCGCGTGGTGAAAATTAATGTAAACAAAGTAAGAACAGGCAGACAAAATTTCACACAGATCCAATATAGACAAGCGCCTGATGGCGACTGATAGGGTAGCGGGCGCACTCAATAAGTACAGGGCTTCAGTTGAAAACCAAAATTCAACACTGTAGTACTTAAAGAGAAATTGTTCACGTGCACGTGACGTAAACAGACAACCTGACCGGACATTTGCTAAGTGATGACAATAGACTACTCAGCAGTGCAATGACCGTTCTGAACTAGGCTGCTGAGTAGAGTAGTTAACTTTATGTATACATTTAAAAATAATATTGTTTATAGTCACCCACACTTAAATACCGTTTTGTATAAATAGCTTAAGTTTAGTAAATACAACTCTCTTTGAATTCAGACATCAACGCTGTCTTATTGACAACGGAACACTCCTGACTACAGCATCCTCTCACTGCGCAAAGACACCTTTAGCCGTTAGCTTATCTGATCAGTCTTGTGAGTCTGTGAGACTGGCAGTGAGAAAACCATTTCCTAAAGCACCCTTATCCTCCCCCCTTTCTGTCTGTTGCCTTAGGTCGCACGGTGACAGGCTTCCCCTACTATTTATATAAGTATATATTCCGTAGCGTATGGTTAGGGCTAGGCTGTTAGGTAGGCAACTAGGGTTGTTAGTTACAGTACAGCTTTCCCTGACCACTCATGTATAGCCAGCTAGCTACAGCTAGGTAGTTGACTGTACAGATGAATGTTTTTGCAAAGTTAGATATTTTATTCTTAAATTAGTTTTAGATTTCAATTTAAGCCTGTTTACAGGAGTTTATATGATCGGATAAAGTATATACTATCGTGTAACAAATTAGCACTTCTTTAGACAATATACTTAGGTGTACCGTATAACTTTTGTAAGAGCGTTATTACTGGTAAATACCTAAGCCATATGGTCCATCAAAACAGTTTTCCGGCTTCTTATCCGGTGACTCACCTGAAGATAAAATGCAGTATATAGAAAAGAGTGTAATTATTTTTTCCCATTTTTTAAAAGTTGATAGTAAAACCATGAATCTATCCTTATTTAAAAATTAAGTTGGAACTATATATCTTTGTAAATCGAACATATTTTTATAGTACCAGTACTTATACAGACAACAGTAACGTCATCGCCTCGCGCCCTTGAAATTGGAAATAAATTTTTGGAGAATTGACAAAAAGGATTTTTCGTTTACAACGTGACACCAGCCAATTGTGACAAAACCTTATTTCATATGAAAATACGATATATTCTATTACGTGCTTTTTATTTATTTTGTCGGAGTTCCAAAAATATTTACTTTTCATCAATCTTGCTCTTTAGTAGTAATGTAGTCATCGTCGTCAATTAAACCGAAAGAGTCCACTGCTGGACGTTGGCCACCTCCAAAAAACGAAACAATGGTCCCACGCTGCTGTATCCAACGCGTACCTGCCATTTTCACAAGGTCATCGGTCCACATTACGGGTGGTCTACCTACGCTGTGTTTTTTGGTCTCCATTCGAAAACTCCATCGGTATTCTACGAGCAAGTGGGACAAACAATTAAGTTTTGCAATTCTTTGGGCTATTTCAGTTACTTTGGTTCTCTCGGATATCCACATTTTTGCAGTGAAACTCCGAGCACAATCCCTTCCAATTTCCCTTTTTGAGAAAGTAATAATATAACGTAAAAAAATATTCAAAAAATAAGAGCGCGACTTTCATCTCACTTGTTGGAAAGTGACGATGAAGTCGACGATGGAGCATGTGCACATAATGCCTATTCACTCTCGCCAAGATATAAGTTATACCATTCAGTCAACAAGTCTGCAGGCAGGAATTCCACTCCATAGCCGTTTGCCGTATAAATGTGGAAGTGAAACGTCTCATGCGAATCTTTGGAATATTCACAACATAAGGATCCCCCACAGCCTACGTCTGGATCCCCTGCTGATGAAAAGGGGATGGGAATGCGGAATTCATTCGTGCAAATTGCCTCAAACACTACCCGTGATATATCTTGTAAAATTTTAAATAAATATATACTTGTGCTAAGAGACCCGCTTTTGCTTATAACACAGTAATGCCCGATGTAATTGATTTTACCCAACAAAAAATAAATAAAATTTAATAATTAAAGTTAAAATACAAATAATAATAAATAAATAACGCACACATATTGAGTAATACCCCGCACTTGGGCAGATCCTGTATCGCGGGTGCCAGGGACTAGTAATAGACAACCACAAATTCACGAGAGCAATAAACGTAGGCCATACAAATATTTCTCTCGACCCGGGAATCGAACCCGGGACCTCTGCTTGGCAGACCAGCATGGTAACCGTTCGGCCACGGAGGCAGTATGATTTTACTCTGCAAGGAAGAACACCAGTACTACCAATGTATACAAGTATAACAACTTATAAAATTCGAGATTTGGGTAGCGGAGCGCGATTGCGGAAAACAACGCTTCCGTTTAGCATTTTCACTTGCGCTTCAAAAATATCTCAAATAATAAAGGCAAAGACGGCAAAAAACACTTTCAATTCGAATATTACACGGTAACAGGTAAAAGCGCCCATTAACTAATAATACCTTATCCACCTAAGGGACCGAAGTAATTCCAGATATTTCGCCATTTCTGACAATAAAAATGATATTTCATGGCAATAAGACGAGTATCAAACACAACGACTATCTAAACGATTACGACGCTGTACACCTGGTAAAAAGGAACACGAGGCTTTGGTCATAATATTTATTATACTGGGGGCCTAATATGAACTCTTATTTCCACGCAGTTTACGCCGTAAACTAAACTGCCTTGTAATTTCGTATTATGACCTGGTAATACCAGCCAGTCAGCGGTGACGTGACACTAGGCTGCGTTCTGCCCGAAATTTGGCTGGCAATATCGTATTACAAACGTTATTTTGACATTTTGTTCACGGTTGATCTGTCAAAACGTAACGCAATAAACCATTCAGTTTACAGTGTCTTAGTGTGGCTTTTATTGAATTTTTTTGTGCATAGTTGTATAATAATTATTATAATTTTGAGTTTACATATTTTTAGGCAATCGTTTCATCATGTGTGATGAATACGAAATGTTTGAGTGTCTCGAAAACGGTGCCTCTTTGGAAAATAATATGGAAAAAATCCAAAGAAGACAACTGCGAGATCATAGTGATCCGTTTGAAATGGATACACAACCATTTATGAAAAGATACCGGCTCAGCAAAGAATGGTCCACAATCTGAACATAAACCGCACATATCGAGGCCTACAAAATCAACCGATTTATTGGTATAAAATGGCCAAATATAATTTCTTACAACTTAATTTATAGTCAAATATTCTTAAAATATTATTGACATGTTTACAACAAACTGCAAGGTAAACATTTACCCGCGGAATTTCGTCGACGTTTGACGTCGTCGTTCGAAAACTTAGTTTGCGCTTATCTTTTATTTACATTATTATATAGTGTCTTCATTTATTTTCGTACATCAATAATACGTATCTATTATTTTTCTCTTAAACTAAGTGACAAATATAACACCGTAACTTACAGTTAAATATTCATCAATGTTTTTGAACGTTACACTAAAAAGCACGATGTAGTCAAGTTCCAGTCATAGACAAAATAACCAGCGAGAAGTCAGCGAAAAATATGTTGTCGTAATAGGAATTTTATCCAGTCAGTTTTTGGGCGTAAAAAGAATTGCCTGGAACTTGCATGGTTTTTTAAAAGTTCATAATGCCACCAGTACTAAAAAAATACAAGTATTGTGCAATGATATTATGCCAGGCAATATTTTTTTTATGTACTACAGAGTATTATACGTATGTAGGGTAAGAGTGCTGGTGAAATTACAGACACATGGGATTTGTCCACTTATGTCTTACGATGACGGGCGATTAAGATTTAAAGGTCCGAATGGCACAGCAACTAATATGGACCGACATGTCGCTTACCACCGGCGCACGATTTGCTCGTCCCGCCATTTGGTATCATAAAAAAAACCTATACCAGCACTCAGTCATTCCCGACGCAGTATAGCGGCTGCCGCTGTTTGATGTATTTATGACAGTGAAGGCGCATGTTAAGGTTTAGACCTTACCTACCCTCTCTAAAACTCGCACCTCGAAGTCTTCCATGAAAATATCGGTAACAACGGCAGATACCGGAGAACCCTCGCTATACATTCGATTTGTACTTAAAATTCATTATTCCAGAATAGATGGCCTGATGTTAGGCAGTGTTCTAATAATTCTGCTTATCCAATGGACATATTATGTTCCCTTAGCCCTCTACATACGTTTACAATTTCAATGCAGTCTTTTACTGGTAGGTTGGTGAACAGCGACTGAACATCGAAACTGACCATGGTGATGACACCATGGTTAATTGGCTACCATCAGTTAACCGTAAATCTTTGATTCCACTGATGAAATGGTATGAATCCTTCACATGTGTAGAAGTGTTCCCTCTCAATGGTGATAGTGCCTCTACCATGTGTTGAGCCAGTTTGTGGGTTGGTGTGTATCTGGCTAACTATGGGTCGGAGAGGGGTGTCAGCCTTATGTATTTTTGGTAACCCATATAGTTTTGTACCACCTCAGTCAACCGTGACTATGGGACCTGTAAAGGGCCCGAAACGTTAGTTTGTTTGAAAAACAAATATACGCCATTTAATTCCGGAAAAATAGTTTCATTTCCTATGTATAACAATTGCAAAAACTTTAGAACTCGATAAAACTAAAGTAGTAAGATATGTAACTGTCGAAAGACACGCACATCGTTCGACCAAACAAGTTTCAAGGTGTCAGCGACTACGTCCTATCACAACGCGCTTGCTGAGGGCAAAGAGTACCTACCTACCCTCCCGCAGTTCGTTGAACATTTCGAACGTTTTTTTGTATCTCTGTAAACTTGTATTTATAATGACGCGCTTTCGATTTAGTGATTCGACTCAGTCGACTACGCCTTTTTCGGTAAAGCGAAGTAGTCTACTGGAGGCTGCCATCGACCCCGTGTAAACACACCGTATTACTCGTAACCGAATAGAAATATTAGAAAGAAGTCAGGATATATTTTAGTAAGTAGTTACATTTCTTATTCTTCTCTTAAAGTGCCTCTCCACTACTAGAGGTTGGCCGTCAATATGGCAAATTTGTCCCTGTTTACGTCTTTACGTCTTTTTACGTCTTCCAGCGCGTCTCTTGCCTTCAACCTTTCCCATTATTATTATCAAGCAGTCGGTATCTATCGTGTCGGAGCACATGACCGAGATATGTGATTTTGCGCTTCTTGATTGTACGCATCAGCTGGCTTGAGGTGTTAATGTACAGCAGTACTGTCTAGTTCTTGACTTTCTGCATCCAGCTGATACAAATCATGCGGCGGTAGCACCACATTTCGAATGCATCGAGACGCCGTCTGGTTTCTTCTTTGATGATCCAAGTTAGATTGCTTATTTTAATAATTTTATGAATCCCTGTAATGCCTTGGTAAATAAATAATACACGAAAATGCAAATGTGGCACACCACACCATGCCCTTTTTCCATCGGGGTAGTCAGAAACAACAACCCTCCTTGGCGGTCCTGACAAACGCCTTAAGCCTCGTTAATACGCATAAGCACTTTTATACATGCTCGTAGGTTAAGGGTGCTCTTGACCTGGCTTTGGCGCGTGCATCGCGTTTCTGGATCTGGAACTGAATCGCGTTCGCATCGCTGCTAAAAGTTACCGTGTGTAACCGCTCTAAGCAGAAGGTAAGCCCACACTCCATATTCGTACCTACCTAAAGTCCTCACTCCATATACGTACCTACGTAAACCTATAGTCATGTCAATTATATAGGGCCACGAAATAAGAACAAGACGAGAAGAACAATTACATTTCCGTGAAATCCGAGAGCCCATAATCAATGAACACAAAAGCGTTAGAAATATAGGAAGAAATCAAAGGTACGTTTGTGATTGTCATTAAGTATCATTCTCCTTGGGTGAAATGGATTTATTATATCGAACAAGACTGTGGTATTTTATTTTATAGCATATATGTATGTTACGGAGGGTTCCTAAGGGATTCATTGCCGGAGACGCCTTCCATTATCAAGTAATTTCCGTTCAGCGATTAAATAATGTCTGTCGATTGCAATTAATTCGTTAATTCACTTCTCGTATAGAGACGGCTATGCTTTTAGTAGCTGTAGAGCTTTCATCCACGTAAGTACTGCCATCAAGCAATAAGCATTATGTACTGCGTTTTGGTTTTAAAGGGTAAGTGGTGAAATCACAAGCATATGGAACTTGTCGACTTATGTCCCAGGATAACGGGCACAGTGGCAGTACTCTCATATTGTTGAGATTTAAAGTTCTAATTTACATTATTAAGGACTATCCACGTATATCAAGGCCGTAGCCACATGGTAATCACGCTGAACTGTAAGGCAGAGGTCATAGGTTCCGTTCCCGGGCCGAGAGAAATATTTGTTTGGCCTACATTTACTTTACTCGTGAATTTGGATGTAATTTGGGTGGTTGCCCATTAGTGTGTCCATGGCACTTACGATACAGGGTTTTTCTAGTGGATATGAGTGTGTTATGATTATTAATTGCAGACACATCACGGCGTCGTCGGCCTGGACACGAACATGTGTGAAAATTTCATACAAAATATAAACAGGGATATTTTTATGAGCCCCTGAAGGAGCACGGCAAGTTCACGTCCTGGGCACAACACTGATGAGCGTGGTTAGTCCTTAATTTTTATGGATTGGCGTGTCGTTTACAACCTGACGCAAGACTAGTTCGTGCCGTCGCTTGATATCATAAAAAAAATGGTCGAGTTTCGCTGCGAGATCGAATCAGACATGAGGATATCCGCAAAAGCATCTGAGTAACCAACATCTGAGTGACCAACCAAAGAATTGCAAAACTTTTATTAGGCGAGGCACATTGCTCGCAGAGCTGATAGCCGGTGGAGCCAAAGAATTCTCGAGTGGCGACCGCGTACCGGAAAACGCAGCGTTGGCAGACCACACCTAAGATTAACCGATGATCTGAAGGTTGCATTAAAACGCTGGTTGCAAGCATCGCAAGACCGGTCTTTAAGGGTGGCTTTTGTCCAGCAGTGGACGTTTTTCAGTCGAAATGATGAATGACGAGTTCTTGCAATAATTAGTTCAAAAGCAAAAGAGACATTAAAGCGGATTTTAAATGTCGTTTGGAGAATTCGCTAATGGCAATCGCACACTTCGTTACTTTCCAAGCGCCGGCACAAAATTTTTCTAAAAGTTTTTATTATAGATCGCTCTCCTTTATAACACTCATTGAACTCACTCCTTTAATATATGAACCTTGCCAACTGACATCATACCATGTCATGTCAGATGACTGACTGGTCATGATGATGCAACACGCACTTGTAATAAATCAATTCTAAGCCAAAATACATAGATTTCGCTGTTTTAAGCGTATCCCACGTCGTTACGTTTAGTTTAGCTTAGCTAAGAGCTATTATTTTAGCTCACACATGCAGTGTTCTTAGCTAATATTCATGTTCAAAACCAATCTGTGTACGAGTGTGGTCTGGGAAAAGCTCGTGAAGTTACAGGTACATGGGACTTGTCAACTTATGAATCAGGGTGATCGGCACAGTGGCAGTGCGCCTCAGATTTTTGCAATTTAAAGCTCTAGTCCAAGCGCAAAACAATTTGATTTATTTTCTTAACTACACCAATGAACAAACAATTTTATTGTCGATCACGCTCCTTTATAACACTCATTGAACTCACTCCTGCAATATAAATATAGCAACCCTGCCAACTGTCATCGTGACGTATCATGTGACATGACTGACTAGATGATGTAACATATACCTTTTTTATCTATCTTAAAGGAAGACCAACAGCTTGAAACTAACTTATATAATAATAATAATAACAACTGAGAGCCAATTACAGATCCTCACAAATATAAACATAATAGAAGAATGCATAATTGAACTAACTTCCATCGCTATAAACATAATACGTAAAACACAAAACTACAACCGTTGTTGCTCACTATGAGTCAAAGAAATGCCCACTCAGTGCTCTCCTTGCCGAAATTGGAAGTACATAGAATGTTAAAATCATTGCTTGTGCGCCACATAAACTCATTTTGCCTATAATTAATACGAGCACGGGCGGGTAGGAACAAAAGTGAATTGTTTCTCAAGGATTTACAAGGAACTCTAATTTATATTTGTGGGGTTAAAGTATGAAATTGCCGTTTCGCACTGAAAAATTAAAACAATTTTTTTTAAGATTAAATATATTTGTTTAATCAAAGTTTTTTCCCTTGTTGTCTATACATTTTTGCCATGTAATCGGAAGGTCATTTAAACCTTTGCGATAGAAGTCTGGAGACCTGGACTCCACAGCTGTGTGAAGGGATTTTTGTACTGCTTCCTGGGAATTTTATTTCCATACAAAAAAAAATCAAATTGCGGGAAAAAATGGTAGTCGGTCGGGGCGAGGTCCGACGAATATGTAGGATGATGGATAATTTATATAATACTTTGTTTGTAAAAAAATACCACAGAAAACGAAGAAACTTTTTTGTAGATAGGTATCGTTCTTTTACGCATGTCCCACGTCTATACCCAGCTCATACACGTGCACTTGTGTTCTTAGCTAAGATTCGTATTCAAGACCACTTTCTGCGCGAGTGTGGTCTGGCAAGAGATGCTCTAGAGCACCTGTTTTTTTACTGCGGGGAACTCTGTATGATAACCTTCCCCCTAAAATCGCCCCGTTCTGTTGATATGAAATTCCTACTAACGTAGTCCACTCCCCATTTGTGTATGTCCTATGTAAATTTATTAAAAATAAACCCAACTGGACGCGGCGCGGTTACGACATCGATGGCGACGTAACCGCGTCGGGTGGCGACTTGGTCAAAATACCTAAGTTTGATTAATCTCTTATTCCAAATGAGTATATTTGACATTACGTGAACTAACTTAATGTAGACCAATCTATACATAGTTATTGTCTTTTTGGCGGTTAGATGTCGCTCAACATTAAGAAACTGACAGTTCTATATATCAATCCGGTTACATACTAATTAATCATTTGAGTTCATTTTAACTTACATTTAAATATGATTTTATTTCCAGACCATTTTATTTCAATGAATCAATTTTATTCAAACTTGTAATCATGACGTTTGAATTTGCTAGAGAATTCCTTCAACAATAATTTCGTCATTATTCTTTTGAATTTTTTAATAGTAGGGACGTATTTCCTCGGCAATGGTACGGTCGGCAGTGGTCAACAACTCAGGTTTGAGGTAAAGAGTTGCGCCACGTTCTGCATTAATCCTGGAACCGATATACCACGGCAATTCATCATCATCCCTTTATTCGTCCCAGTGCTGGGCAGGGATCTCCTCTCAGGCGAAGGTTTTAGGCCTTTGTCCGCCACTCTGACCCGATGCGGTTGGGGACGTTACACGCTTTCCGATGGTTGTGAATCTTCTTCGACGAGCAGTTTCAAGACGATGTTTTCCGTGATCGAAAGTAAATTTCAAAATAAATTTCGGGCATAAATTCCGAGGGTTTGAGAGGCAGTAGGTTAACATTAGGGTGCATTTATTTGACATGAATTTCATCGCGCTCACCCCGCACGACTGCCGCGCGGCGACCGCGTTGCCGCCGCGCAGCGACCGCGTGAATCTAACTGTCACGGCAAAATAGGCGCGGGCGAGACTGGCTTGAATTTGGTGTACGCGGCAGCCGCGCGGTTGTATTATTAAATATTGTTACCTCGTCAATAGAATTCAAATTCGTACATGAAATGTATGTGAAAGCGTGGTAACTAGGCGGTCGCCGCGCGGCGGCCGCGCGAAGCCTTTCGCGTCGTGTTAGGCTACTAGAGCTTTTTTTAATCATTGAAATAATTTAATGGTGTCTCTGTAAATTAAGACACTATGTTACTTAAAAGAAATTAATCCATATAACTATATGGATCCTTGATCCTTGTAGACGTTTTTATTTCCACATTTTTTTGGTTCGAGCAACTTGTTAAATCTTTGAATATAGTATTATTCACTTTTGAAAATAAAATAATGTTTCTATGAAGCAAAATGTCCTATCTATGACAGAAATCCAACCGAAATTCAATTCCGCACATTCAAGTTGTTTGCGAAACTGATTGGAATTAACCCGTTTTACCGACAGTTGGGATTATTTATGAGGAATCTTCATCCCACATGTCGATAATTTTGTGCTCCAAATCATAGTTTCACGAAATACTAATTATTAGGGATAGTGTAGGTGTACCAAAATCTGATGGCACTTAAACAAATTTAAATTTAGGCACGTACTTAAATGATCATTTTAAATGTGCAAAAGCAGTAGACAAAAAATCCAAACGGACATCTATTTTAATGATTGCTCCTTTTTCTCTGAGACATAAAATAAATTAAATCAATACATATGTTAATCCGTTCCTAATGTTTGATTTGTATAAATTAAAATTGATTGTTTCATGTTGAGCCTTAAATCTACGACAAATGAGCATTAAAAATCCAGAAACCATGTTCGGAAACGCAAGCAAATGGTACTCGCCGGCCGCTGCCGCGGCACGCTTCCTTCCCTCGCTCGGCTCGTGCTGCTAATAAAAATCATTTAATAACTGCCAACTAATATTTAACCTATATGAAAAAAGAGGATCAAATATTACTTTTTACTGTCAAATATTAATTTACTATGCATAAACATAATGATAGTGTCACTTTGAGTGCAGTTTATTTTTAATTTATTCGTAGATCAACTAACATATCTAACATAAAAAAGTTCAGTTAAAAAGTGTACATTTATAATAGATCAATTATTTATTTGAGGATCAAATATTTTTATCCCTTAAATTTATAGTTTGTCAATATACTGGGAAAAAATGTACTAGATACGTTATCCTACGTCAATACTCTAAGATCCCTGACCCCCTAACAGTCCATTTGGTTCTGAGTAGATCAATATGAATAAAGATGTTAAACAAACTTAACCTTTAACATGTGAACCTTAAATCATTCGGTTTGACTTCCTTATTGCTTCATCCTTGTGACAGGGTTCGTCCAGGGAAGTACTGCCACCTTACCTATTTCTGTCACCAAGCAGTAATGTGAACATTATTGCTTTCCGGTTTTGAAGGGTAAGGGGGCTGGTGAAATTACAGACACATTTTCCGTACACCCAGTTTGGTTGGGACCACGGGTGTACAGAAAAACCACGGAGAAACCAGCATCCCTGTTTTTTAATCAGAATGTTCTTTAATTTCAATGGCCGCTCGCAGCGTCCTGGGTAGATAACGACACGCTGGTTTGTTTGAAAGAAAACAAATATAAGCGATATTGATTCGAAAAAATTGTTTCATTTCCTATTATAAATAATGTTTCGTCCCTGACATCGAGGCGCTTTCTTCGACATCATTGCAAAAATATCGTTACTTAATTACTGTAGGCCTTAGAGGATGGAAAAAAAATGGCGGTCACTAGGCTACTACTACTATGCCAGTGTCAGTTTTGTAAGAATAAGATAAAATTTATGGCGATCATCGCCTGTGTCAAAAAATCGCCCTGGTAAACATTGGCATCGATGTCCAGGTTTGATAGGTTAGATTTTTTTTATTTAGTACCATGAGATTCTGGTAAGGCAACCACAAATTAAATTAAGCCAAAAACAAACGTACACAAGAAATGTAATTAATTAAGACTGATTCAATATCACAACGTCAGGCTTATTTGTAAGAATAATCCTGTCCGTGATAACGGATCGGTCCCAAAAGATTTTGGCGCCATCGTTTAGAAGTTATTGGCTCCGGTGAACATCTGTACTAAGGCATCCTCTGTTGCACGAATCCGTAGATGTAAAATTTCGGCAACTTGGTTGTGCAAGTTTTCAGTGTAAACAACAAGACGGGACAACCGGAAACAATATGCCTAAGTGGCTCTTTGGGACGGCCAAATGCCCAACATATGTCTATGGTACCGTCCTTTGG
>NW_020653344.1:3893247-3893502 GCF_003589595.1 Hyposmocoma kahamanoa
CTTACATGGTTACAAACCTAGAATAATTATTCCCGATTAGTAACCAGTTACAGAAAAAGAAATAAAAATCTTGTATCGTAGCTGGTTACGAAACTTGGTTACCAAAACGACAAATTAATTCTGTTTTCGTAGCTGGTTATCAAAGGAAGAAAAAAAATCCATGTTCGTAGCTGGTTACGAAAGATCAGTTACGATGGTGGACCAAAGGGTCGTCACCGTCGTCGTCACCGTCGTCGTCACCGTCGTCGTCACCGT
>NW_020653344.1:3893512-3974428 GCF_003589595.1 Hyposmocoma kahamanoa
GTCGTCGTCACCGTCGTCGTCACCGTCGTCGTCACCGTCGTCGTCACTGTCGTCGTCACTGTCACTGTCACTGTCACTGTCACTGTCGTCACTGTCACTGTCACTGTCGTCACTGTCACTGTCGTCACTGTCACTGTCGTCACTGCCACTGTCACTGTCGTCACTGTCACTGTCACTGTCGTCACTGTCACTGTCACTGTCGTCACTGTCACTGTCACTGTCGTCACTGTCACTGTCACTGTCACTGTCACTGTCACTGTCACTGTCACTATCACTATCACTATCACTATCACTATCACTATCACTATCATTATCATTTTTATTATTATTATTATTATTATTATTATTTATTTTAAACTCTAATAATAATAATAATATGTAATACTAACATAGTTATTAAGGTTTTTCTGTTTACTAACAATCTATGGACCCTGTAGTCTGAAAATAAAGATATTTTATTTTATTTTATTTATTTATTTATTAATTTGCTTGTCTAAGTAGATTCTTAAGTCTTAGCTACGCCCTTACATATAATGTAATTTTATTGCATGTTCGCTAATAAATAAATACTAAATAAATTAATATATTCGTTGATGGGTACTCTACCTAATACTATTATACATTTTACATTATTATAATAATAATAGTATATTTATCTAAAAATTACATGGATTACAGATCATTTAGAACTACATACAGTAAGAATAAAGATTTTTCTTGATAATGATCCCAGACTCAAAATAGGGTAACCTGTGACATGAGGAAATGAAATAGAAGAAAAAAATAACAAAATTATTTTAATATAATATATCGGAGTAAGACGTAAAAGGGGAGACGTTGAGGGAAACTCTCTCGTCACTAATTGTGTCAGGAATTACTTGATAATTGGTCTTTACGTTCTTCGTTATAAATTCGTTAAGCCCCGTGGTGAATAATAACGTCAAAATAGTAAAATTTAGAGGCAATGGGTTTGTAAGTGCAATCTCACAACCCGGCAACCTCTCAAACTTCTTCCCCGCCGAAAAACCGACAGCATTCGGTGTTACCCGTTCTAAATAACAACTATAATCTTTGATTTAGCGAATAAACTAAGTACTCGATATTTAGATAATCAGTAATCAACTATTTTAATAAATTAAAAAGAAAATTGTTTAACCGTAACGTAAGATATTGATTTGTGTTTTTGGGCTCTTCTGTAAAATTTTGTCTAAAGCACTTACTAGGTTTTGTTGTGGGGCAGCCGCGATAGATCGTATGATGATGAGGTAGATAGAAGGTGTACAGCAAATGTTACAATGAGATTTGAAAATTGACCTTATGCCACTTTATATCTTTTAACATTAATCCCTGCACTGTTATCGATTTGAATGGGAAATTAAAAGATTTTAAGATGCAACAAAAGTAGTTTGTTTTGCTGATAAGAGTTTAAGCTATAAAAACTATTAAAATATTGCGCCTGATGGTAAGCTACACGCATGTCCATAACAGTTGCAGTGCTGTATCTGACCACAAAGACAGTCACTGGACTGACAGGAATTCAAGATTAGATCGTCTTTCGTTAGGACAAAAGATGACGAGGGTAACTCAGTCTATACATCACACACAAACAGACGACTCTTCCCGACTAAATTAACCGCTTATACAGCAAATTTTCTCTTTTAATTCCAAACAAAACGCAAAACCCGTATGGTTAGAACCATACTGGTTTTGCTTCTAAATCATTTACTCTACAGGCAATACGACACTGGCTGAAACGTTCTGCCATCTCATATTCAAAAAGCACCAAATAGGCTAGCTTTCAAGCAATCAGTCCGTAATTTCATGTTGGAGTCTCAATGTGCATCCCATTAGTCTGACATTTATACATATTGTATGTGTATGTATTGTAAATATATAAATTGTTCATAGCGTTGTTTTTTTGTAGAAAGGGCGAAAGCGCCATTTCGAAAAAAAATCAGATTGTTTTAGGTTTTAACTAGTATTTTAAAATGTTTGAACGTCCGGAAAATCACGTGTTTTGCCAACGAAGTACTTAATTGTCAGTCATACTGACTACCTAGGTATGTAAACATATTAAACGGTTTGTCATTTATCTTCTAGGAACAACAAAATTTTAAAAAAATCATAGCATTATTAAAATATTCTACTTTTCCCAACGTCTAAAATTCTACCAGAGTGTATGACAAAATATCTAATATTCCAATAGTTGACTAAAGCAAAGTAAGATCAGACTACTAGTTTTTGACAGGACTTTATGTTAAGATTTCATCGTTATTTAACTGCCTTGATTACTTTATAACAATAAATTTTAAAAAGACGAAAAGCCAAAATCAAACAAATGCTTTTATGAAAATTAACAAGTACCTACATTAAGATTACAAAAAACTTAACACAAAAATGAAACTGAAATGCCACACGGTCATAACATATTTATATATATTTTATCTACACACATATCATAATCTCTCTACAACGTGTTTAAAAACCGCAAATTACGACCAGCATAAATGTAAACTGTTTTGTTAGAACAAAATTTCTTATCTGTCAAAATGTTATTATTGCTTCATAATAACATCGAATTCAATGTTATTATTAAATTCAAATTTCGAACATCTCTGAAAAACAAAACAATTTGATTTGACCTCGATTCTAATATCAATCGAGATGAAGTTTTATTCGAAATGATATGTCAATGGCCAGTCAATAGCAAACAATTTTGCAACAAATTTTGTGAAATTTCACGTTACTTGATATAGAACAATATGATAGTTGGGGCCGATTCTAGTTTGTCTATGAATTAAAAATAAAAACTACGGTTATGTGACATACGTAAGAAAAGTTTTTATTTGCCGCCATTTCGCCAGTCGTAACATGCGGTTCCTGAACACATCACAGAGAGCTTATAATATGTATGTAGATAAAGCAGTGTATGCAACTGTACATAATTAGGCATTAAACACTCGTGAGATGTTTTGGTTAAACCCACAGTCGCATTTTAATGCCTTTCATTATGTAACAGTCATATACTACTGTTAATTTTTGCAGCGATAATCCCCTTTAGGACACTTCATAAATCGCCTTCAATACATCGTTTTCAGAATAATATAACGCCCTTGGTGGCATTTTCTCATTGCACAATACCTGTATCCAATAGTTGACACTAGCTACGTCCTAGTGTTTGACACCTCAATATACGACTATCTAGTATTGCGTCCCCATAGTAAAACAGTCTTTGATACCCATATCAAACACTACCAAAACTAAACACAAAGACTTGTCACAGAGTAATAAAAACCTACGTTCTCCGTCCTTACCAAATGGTTGAAATTAAGTTTATAAAAATATTGATTTGTGCCTGACATGGGTGTTAACAGTTAACAGTTAACACCCATGTCAGTCAAGTTTAGTAGTAACTAAACATTTAAATTTTGCACCAGTGTTTGACATGCCTCTTAAATAAAATATAAACACACACACACACAAAATAAATTATTTGTACAGTTATCTAATAGTTTTAATAAACACCAACGCGCTTTCAACTCGGGTCACCTGTTCGTAAAAACTGTCGCCATAGGTACTGAAAAAATATCGAGTGAATCGAAGAAAGCTTCTAAATGGAATTCATATATGCCATTACTATGCTCTGTCCAAATTCGATGTAGAATGTTTAATAACAAAACGTTGCTAAGCAACGAATGATGGCATAGGAGAAGAACATTTTTTTCAATGCTCATTAATAAGGCTTGCTCTGCCCACGGCCTGCTCCCTTAATTAGAATTTAAATAGGTAAGTAGGTAATTGGGTTATGTAGAAGTAATACTTACCTAGCCAATTATTATAAAATTTACAAAATACCTATTAATACGATTTAGGAATAAAAATAAGTGTTTGCATCCTATTAATATTTACTGCTAGATGGTAGGTAATGGTAGACGCAAAGAAACAGATTGTAAGATTTATTTGATATTAATTTACCACATATTATATCATCCAGCATCTATTTCCGATTCTGAACTTGAATAACCACCAGAACTCGAATGTTTGCAATTTCTCCCTTCAAATCAAAAAGTCAGTAGGGATGACACAGTTTTACAATTCATTAATTACTGGTCATTTTTATGTCATTTTTAGGCGATTAGAAATTTCTGTTGAACAATATTCATTATAAACATGGCTTCAAGATTTAGTATTATCCATAATGTAGTTGAATTTCGTAGGAATATATTGAAATTGTGGTAACTGTGAAAAAGTCTGAGATGAGAACCTTAAAAATCATATGTATTTGTTTGTTGACATTTATTCTATATCGAATTTGGCTAGAGTATAGTACATTTAATTTAACACGGTTTTAAAGTTATATCAATATTTATATTTTATTAGTGTCATACATTGGGACAGTGTCAAAGATTGGTACATTAACCTTACCTAGTTAAAACAAGCTATTGGTTGTAACTTATAATAAAAATGTTTAATTTGGTGAGTGTTACTTATCTACGGCATTTTTTTACTTGGCGCCGCCCGCTAGTATTACTTTAAAATCCAACTTCAGCTTCCTAGGTAAATCATTTTATCTTACGGTGCAGTAATACCATTTCCGTAAATCTGTAACTAATTCATATTTGGTGGCTTGTTTGTGGCTCATATTTGAATCTATATGTAGATATTTATCTACTCGTTTGGTACATCCTATTCTGACCAATGACGACAACAATCAACTTTTGTCAAAAGTTTGATTCCCCATACAAATGTTCTATATTAATGATGCTCATTTTGCATAATTTGGTTTTTATAGGTTGTTACTACAGTTGGAAAGGTTACTACTGGAATATACACAATGCCTACAATGACAATATCGCCGACAGGAACGGGAGTTACTCACAAAACAACTTCAAAAAGAAAAACGTCAAAAACAAGAAAAACAAAAAAAACAAAAACAAAAAGCAAGACAACAAAAAAAACAACGAAGAGCAAAACGAAATCAACAACAAGTGGTCCACCAATAGAACCCATTATATGCCCAACACACAACAATACGCGTAAAAACAGTCTGTATTTTTGTTATATCAATAGTCGATCTCTGAAACGATGGAAAGGCAACGCCAGATACACAATGTTGGATACTCCAGTCTGCCTATGCACCCACTTAATCTACTGCTGCGCTAGTGTTACTGCCAATGGTTATCTCACGGGCTTAAAAGACAAATCCTATAGGAATTCTAGAAGTAATTATATTTCTATTATTGAACCGCGTATTTACTATGTTACATTCGGCTGCACAACATGTTTCTCCCCAGCGTCGCCAAACAAGGGTCTCAACAACTGATTTTGTACAGCAAAATTCTATGGCTCATCATGTGGCATTCGCAACATTGCGTGTCGTTTCTGTCCGTTAATTGTCGCCTTGTAAGTGCACCTACAAGCCTAGTCACTATGCCTTTGTTAAACTATGGATTTATTTTTGTTCCATTACCGAGTGACGGGATGAACAAATCGTATCCAAAATACATTTTAAATAGTTATTTCCTATTTTTGACGATAATAAATCTTTGGAACATTTTTCTTGGAACAAGCTGTGATCTGGTAAAACTTAGACCAATTTACATTTCGAGTTCTTAGGTTTTCAAGTCTGCAGTCTGCGAGCATGTCATGGATAAACCTACACATTCAATGAAGTTTGACAAACCCCAGGTCCTGCAAAAGAAGTCCGTTATCTGCCCAGGATGCTGCGAGAGGCCATTGAAATTAAAAAACATCCTAATTTCAACAGGGAAGACGGTTTCTCCGTACCACCAGTTTGGGATCCAGTATTTCCTCTAATGAAAAATCCCAAACAGACATAAGACTGCAGTACTAATTAATATGTTTTAGTTTATTCTAATTTCTATTAATAATTAATAATAAATTAAACTTAATAAAAATTCATTCAATAAAATAATTTGTAAAACTTAATGTAGCGTAAATTGGAATGTTTTCTTTGTAAAATTAAAAATAAGGTATTTAATTAATAACTATTGTGACTATAGTGAAAAAATAGGGTGGTTTGCATTAATATTAGACATAACTGGTTGAAGACTGTACCACCTCAGTCAACCGTGACCATGGGACCTGTAAAGGGCCCGAAACGTCTGTTTGTTTGAAAAAACAAATATACGCGATTTAAATCCGGAAAAATAGTTTCATTTCCAATTTACATTTTGCAATTATATGTTTACGCTGTACAACAATTATAATAAAAGACTATTGTTTAAGGTCGTAAATAATATTATGACACTGTTGGCACAATCGGGTTCAAAATCATTTTTTGTGTCGAAATTGTATCGTGCCATTGCATATATGTCATTATAATACATGGATGTCATTCGTGCTTCGTTTCTTTGAACTTTTTTGTTTGTTTCTTGTCTCCGTAGCGCGTTTGTTAGATTGTGTGATATTGTCAAAGCTTTTATTTATTGTTAATTGGTAATTAAAACTGTACAAATTAAGAACCTCCTCCTATTCCCTATACCGTTAAAAATAGAAGGTTGAGTACACCTGCACTCACACTTTGACAAATGGTTTTACATTTTGTACATCTAATTATTACTCGTATTATAGCTATTGTATATCAGGCACCCTATCTATTTGCTTGTTCAAAAAACTTTTATAAGAAACTTGAAATTTAATTCTTTGAATCAGTAATTTTGTATTTTTATTTTTAGATCACTTTGACGACTTTGTGGATTTAAAGAGAGCAAACAAAGAAATAAAGTTAATGCTTTCTTTAGGTGGATACAACAGAATGTCCAACTTTACCAAGGTAAGATGGTTATTTGTTAGTAGTCTCTTGTTATCCCAAATATATAAACTAGAATCTAAAGAGAACCATACTCTTATCCATTTACAGATGGTACAAAATGTCGCTTTGCGGGCAAATCTAATTAAGGATGTAATGTCACTAATGAAAACACACAGTCTGTCGGGTCTCGACTTATACTATCCAGATCCAACGTACGGCGGTGCCCGTAGGGTATGCTTTTTTTCTATGTACTTTTAAGTTTGCGAGAGGCTGCACTCCTTAAAATACAGCCAATTTCGTAGATTTTTCATAATGCTATCCATTTTTTTCTTCAAACGCTTGAAGTTCACCAGTCTGTATATATTTTAAGACTTTCGTGGTTATTCACTAAATGATTATCACTAGTATCAGGTTTCTTACTCACATAGCGCAGCGTACTGCTGAGCTATGTGCATTAAATCACGAAAATAAGGTTTCAACTTTGATTCGTAAACAACAACCGGTAAGTAAGTACCATAATAACTCGAAAGGAACTCGAACGGTAATAAACCTGTCTAACAAGGTACTGACTGAACCAGCAATTAACGCCCTGGAAAAAGGATTAAATTTCGCTCCTAACCCCAACGCGCATTCCAATTGAAAAAGTCATATGTGGTGTTGAAGAAGCCATTGTGTGTAATAGGGTGCCATCTAGTGATGCTGAAACCTTACGTCAAGACGTGGCTGTAGCCTTGCGACACGCTTGTCTACCACCAAAAAACATGAGTACTCAGGAACTGATGGCTGTAAAAGAACTTAGGGCTGATACAACAATTATAATACCGAAGGCAGACAAGGGAAACGCCACTGTGATTATGGACGTTGAAGAATACGACCGTAAAATAAAAGCTTTACTGGAGGATGGCATGAAATACAAACATGTAACATACAACCCGACTGCCAGAGTGAAACGACAGACGGATGCCATTATTACTGAATGTAGGAGCGCTATCCCAGTTGATATTGTAAAACAACTATTACGTCCACGTATCGTCCAACCGCCGAGGCTTTATGGTTTGCCAAAGATCCACAAAACTAACGTACCATTACGACCAATAGTGAGTCAGATAGACCCACGTTTGAATTGGCATAATATGTGTCTCGTACACTAACACCTCTAGTAGGCACAACGAACTCCTTTGTGAAGGACTCCAGGCATTTCATTGAGATCCTAAACAGTACCACAGTTAACGAGAATGAGACAACGGTTAGTTATGACGTTGAGTCTCTTTTCATAAACGTACCAATAAAGGAGTGCATCGACGTTATCAAAGTGAAACTTCAAGAAAATGACATCCCAATGGAGATGGCTCAATTACTTGAACATTGCTTAAACACGAGCTACTTCCTGTACAATGGCCAATACTACCTTCAGATTGATGGTGTAGCGCTGGGCAGTCCCGTTGTTCCCGTTGTTGCCAACATTTGGATGGAACACTATAAACATTCTGTCAGCACCATCAACAATAAAATTATGGAAGAGGTATGTTGATGACGTATTGGATGCATAGGAAAGGAGCAACATATACAAAATTATTTAGCACGTCTTAACAACACCCATAACAAAACGAAGTTCACTTGTGAAATTGAGAAAAATCGCAATTTTTGGATGTATTGGTCAAAGTCCGACAAGACGGTTCACTCGGTCATTCTGTGTACAGAAAACCAACTCACACGGACAAAAATTTACATACCACTTCACATCATCACCCAAAACACCTACATTCGGTCGTCAGGTCATTAACCAATAGAGCTTATGATCTTTGTGATTCACACCACCTACCACAGGAACAGGAGCACGTTAAGACGGTTTTGCGACAGAATGGATACAAAATAAAAACATTTAAACCAATACACAAAAGGAAGAAGCAAATTGACGTACAGAGACTACCTTCTGCCCTATGTACAAGGGGTGACAGATAAAATAGCCAGGCCGCTAAGGAAGTTTTCCATAAAAACTGTTTTCACCCCCTTAACCAAAATAGGAAAAATGTTACGTTCACCAAAAGACCACCTTCCTTTACAAACACCGGGTGTCTATAAAGTGAACTGCAGTTGTGGGAGCTCGTATATCGGTCAGACTAAACGAACAATTGTCGATCGTATGAAGGAACACATCCGAGCAGTAAAAAACAATGATGCACAGAAGTCGGCTATAGCACAACATCTCACACAGACTGACACTAACCACTTGATCGAGTTGCATAGCCCCCAGGTACTCTCGACAGAACGTCACTATATACCACGGTTGGTACGAGAAGCCATCGAGATCACGAAGTACAAAACATTTAACCGTGATGATGGTTTTAAACTGTCCAGTGCATGGAATCCGGTCCTTAGTGCGTGCAGTAATAAAAACAAAAACACCTCGAGTTCAGTTTCGCATGTAGATACAGTGAGTGTGGTTTGTGTGAAAAAAGTGAGTGACAATGGTAACTCCACAACAAATCGAGATGAAGGTAGTCGTCGACAACGCAAGAGGGTAAACAGATATGTCTGCTCATAAAGCTGTCATCTGCCGCCGTCCAGTCAACCCGTGACCATGGAGCGTGCAACCGTTCCGAAATATCGGGAAAATAAAAAGAAGTCATACCGTGGTAAGAAACCTGATACTAGTGATAACCATTCACCAGTCTGTCCGAGTTAAGAATTTAGAATACGAGTATAAATGTACATTTAAAGGAGATATTACTGTGTATAGCGCCGTCTTCGTTGTACAGTCAACCTTCACATCAAGCTACACTGTGTTAGAATATCGCCTCCAGTACGGACCACGATCCGTCAATATACAGCTTGATGTGCCGCCGTCTATATATCGCAAAACTTCGGCATGCTATGTTAAATTTTTGTTTCTACCGGCCTGTCGTTATTCCGATTTATAATCTGAAAAAAATCCGTCGAAATGTGTATCCTGGTTTGTAATATGCCGCTTTCTAATTACTATGCTAAACCAAAGTCAGGTAGAGTATCACGTTTTATTTAAATAGAATTAAATAAAAACGACAAATTAAGAAGTTCAAACTAATTTATTAATTATTTTGGAAAATAAAAAATAAATAAAAAAGGTAGCCAAAAGTTTCTTATCTTTTTTCTCTTTATAAAGATTATAACCAAGGGCGTGAGTGGTTTAGGGGTTGGAAATTAGCGAGTGACATAGTCTTTCCGTCAGCAAAGTTCCTCCGCGCCCGTAGCTCTCACCCCAACACGCATTCCGCGAAATATGTACCGTCTGTTAATGCATCAAATAACAACTGAAACTTAGTTACGTTCTATCGATTAAGATTTAGTTATATGTTGTAAATATGTGTAGGTATATTATTTAAATATAAGCGTTTTATAAATAGTTAATGTTAGATTAGATTTAGGTGTAACGTTAATATAGAACGTTACAAAAGTTGGTATTGAAGGGAATCGGCACTGATCCCTTGATTGTAACTGTAAACACGCTTCAATCCCGGGAAACTCGGTCTCAAAAGTTTCGCGCGTCAATTTTTGGACATTTCCGAGAATCGAAATTAATGTTTTCAGTATCGAGAATAACGAGACTTTTGAGTCACTTAATCGCGTAGTATAATTTGTGGAGTTTTAAGAACACTGTAATAAAAATCAGGTTTTCTCCATGTGAAATCACATTTAACTCGCTTTGTTTCTGATTTTCTGACAGACTTTCTTATTATATATATCGCAGTTGTTACCGTAATGATTTGGCAGAATAGTTTGCAAACTTTTTTTAATTTATTTCACTTCATTTTTTTTATTTACATTTATTTCAGGCCACATGATCCATATAACATATACCTTAAGGACTAACATACGTACAATATAATATGACAATAAAATAAACTAAACAACTAACCTACGTGTATTGCACTTGCGGCAACGTGCGGCGCAATCTGGTGCTTCGGCCAAAACTCTGCCTTCATGAAGGCCGACAGATGTACGGTTGGCACTCTCACCACAAACAAATTAAAATTTACGTTGTTATTTGAGTTAATTATATGACATTTCGTCTCTATTTCTAGTTATGTCAGCTACGATGTCGACGATGGAGCATACCACCTAGTACCTACTCGGTGGTATGCTCCATCGTCGACCTCATCGTCACTTCCGGGCAACGACTTCAATCTATAGACAAGAACATTCATAGCAAGTACATATTACTGTTGAATTTTATCAAAGAGTATCAGTGCCGTAGTACCGTTGTCAGACGTGACAGTCAGTCAATCAGTAGTTGGGGAATTAACGTAAAGCCCCTGGAAAAGTCGCTATTAGTTGCACAATACATTTCATTTTGCTTTGACCCGGGGACCTTCCGCTTACTACTTATAATTATTTTATTACTAAAAGAAAAACAAATTAAGTAAAAGAAAAAAATACAGTCGAATTTTTGATGTTATGTTATGTACTTTTCCTTGCAGAAAGGCAAAGACCATGCAGCCTAGTCTTTTTTAAATTTATATATGGTAACCGTAGTAACTATTTTATTCATATTATCCCTACTCTTTTATCGTGTAGTCAGAACACCCTGTTGCTTATTAATCTATGACATTGAAGTGTTGTGTCTTCACCGCACATCAGTGGAACACAACGTGTGTATGGAACGCCGAATCTAGTACGCTAGTTACATAGATATCGTTGCTTCCAGCGGACAAACTGTGTATGATATTTGATTTGTTTATGCCCTTGAAAAAGCTTCCTTAATATATTTATTCTTTGGTGAATATATTGTATACGGAAAGCCATACACGTGTGACGTAGAAATGCAGTGAGATTGAACGCCCAAAACGTCATTTTAAATTTATTTCTAATTTAAGGCGGACTACTTTAACTTGTGTACAGAGCTAAAAGATAAACTTGGAAAGACATATTTGCTGACTCTTTTTAGCATACCTTTTGACAAAGATGTGGCGCCTGTTATGGACGTGGCGAGGCTTAATCCGTAAGTAAAGAACAAACCGTAAAACCATAGTGTAACAAGACATATAAACTTGAATGTGTGCGCGCATGCCGTATGCACACATTTGCATATTTTTTTTATGATATCAAGTCACAGGATGAACAAGTTGTGAGCCTGGTGATAAGCGGCACGCCTTAGCAGTTGCAGTGCCACTCAGAATTTGCAAAGATCTGAGAGACAATACGCCTGTCAACCTGGGAACCGATTCTGAACCTTTCGATAACTCAGTTGTCGATTGATGCAATTTGATATCGTACGATTACTTTTCGTTTTCATTCACAACACCCGAATCGAACGTCAAACTGTCGTATTCGAAACCGAACCGAAATGACGTCACTCCCGTACGATTACTCCAGCTTCAAGAACTTAATAATTAATATGGAAATTTATTACTTTAAATGAAGTATGGATTTTATTCAATTTTATTAATTTATTTTAATGCAAGACTAAATGCATTCCTATATTAAGGCCTCTAAAGTCTTCATTTTTCTTATAATCTATTTCACCGACTAACTCCGCAAAACGCTGTTAGATAACGATATCGTATCCAAATTAGAATCGAACGTTTAACTGAATAGCTCGGAAAGTGCCCTTCGATTCGAGAACGATATACAATTGAATGATTCGATTAAAATATCGAAGAGTTCTGAATCGGGATCCTGAGCACAGATTACTTAATATTTACTACGTAACATACAAGATTTAAGAGATACAGCAACCGATCTAATGAGAAATCATTTAAGCAGCTCCGAAACCATGTGAAGTATTTATAGGATGTCTGTTACAGGAAATACATAAAAACAGCTGAACAGTCTATTCCGTGAACTCCGAACCAGATTTGATCTTGCGTTAATTCAAAGAAAAAGTTAAATTCGAGTTTTAATTCAATACGGGTGATTCTATTTGTGAAGCGTTTTCTAATTATTTTCGAGCGAAAGACGGAGCCCTGCTCTGAGACATAAGTAGATAAGTACTATGTGTCCATTGATCTATAATTTTACCAGCAGCCTTACTCTTCAAAACCGGAATGTGTAATTGTGGTAATGCTCACATTATTGCTTGACGGTAGTACCTTCTTAGACGAACTCTTTCACAAGGAGCTCTACTGATACTAAAATATTGCATAATTTCGCGATGCTTTTGCATTGCATAATGGTGTATTTCCACCGGCGAAGCGAGACGAGGAGAGACGATTTTTAAAACTTGTACGGCAAAATATTAATTCTCTCCTAGCGCATATTAGATGGAAATGCTCGGGATTGACGAGGATGGGCGAGACGAGATTTGAAATATTTGTTGTTGTAACATTTAACTGTATTGCTGCCTACATAGACTCTTTATTAACTCTGCAACGGAAACACGATTCAGGATGCTCGCGTGCTCGCGATGGCTATTAAATAAATATTTCAAAAAATGTATATTTTTATTTCTGAGATAAATAAACAAACTACTGTCAATAAAAAATATATAGTCCTGGTGACATACATGTATCCATGTCATTTTCGTAAATATTTATACAATGCATATTATATATTTATAATTTTGATTTTGATTTTATCATAATTATGCAACCACTTTTAAAATATTATACACACAATATAGTTCCAATATAACGTAAACATATCAGCGCCAGTTGTAAACTTTTCATGTGTATTTTGCTAATTCGTAATATTTGTCCTGGGATAGAATATTATATAAAAAAAGTTATTTTTGAAAAAGTTATTTTTATTTATTTATTTTATCTTAGGGACATGGTACTTTAGCCGCGTGTTTATGGCTTGATGAATTGAACTGTGTCTTCACTATCCATAACCCTAGCGCGAGATCGCGAGTGCTCGCGCGAGCTCACGATGGCAATTTTTGGTGGAAATAGGTCGGTGAGATTTCAATTCTTGCCTCGCCTCCTCTCGTCTCGCCTCGCAAGTGGAAAAGCACTTTGCATTACACTGGCCGTAACACGCGCGCTTTCATTATTTATGCGTATGTGTGCGTCGGTACACGGCGCGCGGCAGACGCGCACACATAATAAGCCGTGCTGCTGCGTATGAATGGAGTTACCGTACTTGACTTTGTACTATAATTAATTTTTCTTAGTGTTCGATCTTTGTTTTAATAAATTAATATATCTCAGTTGAGCCTCAATGGAATTACAATAACCAGCAGTGTCCGGAAAATTAGCAGACTGGAGCCCAGGTGATGGTGTGGTTGTCTGGCACATTATTGTTTTTAATTTTAGGTACATTGACTACTTCCTTTTAAAGACTTTCGACTTCTACACAGCATCTAACAGCTATGTTACAGGTGTAACTTATATGTACCAGTACCAAGCAACTAGTTCGTCCCCCTCGCTTCGCAACATGGTAAGAAATTTACTGTAGGTCTTGATTAGGATACTGATAGTAACAATCTATATGACAGTAAATAAAATAAATAAATATTAGACAAATCCACGTACGTTGCTCTGATCCCAAAGTAAGTAGCTAAAGCACTTGTGTTATGGAAATCCGAAACTACGACGGTACCACAAAACACCCAGACCCGAGACAATATAAAAAAGTTAGTTTTCTATACTGACCCGACCGGGGATCGAATCATTTACCATACCATAACGTTAATAATATAAAGTAACGGCGCTTACCATAAAATGAAATATGGACTAGACTATGGCAGAGAATAGAATACCTCCATGGTCGAGTGGCTTGCACATCGGTTTTCATGGCGTCGACATCTCTGAGGTCTCATGATCGATCGTCGGCGGGGTCAATTCCTATTATTACTAGGTCTGGGTGTTTATAGTACCGTCGCTGTTTCCGATTTCCATAACACAAGTGCTTTAGTTACTGACTTTGGAATCGAGGCAATGTATGAGATGTATTTATTATTTATAGAATATAATTATACGGGGTAAATTATACCCTCAAAACTGCTCTACAAACCTAAATAGTCACAAACAATATGAATTAGTGTATTTACGCACCTCACTTAATTTCTTTACACTTCTGTTGAACGCGGTGAAAGGCACTCGGAACCAAATGATCGGTTATGGTGTCAGGAATTTTTTTTTTTATAATACAAATGGACGGGACGAAGAAGCCGTGAGCCGGGTGGTAAGCGACACGCCTTTCCATAACAGTTGCAGTGCCACTCAGAGCTTTAAATTGCTAAGATCTTAGGGACACTACCACTACGCCTGTCACCCTGAGGCATAAGCACCCTTACCTTTCTAAACAGGAACACAGTAATGCTCACAGTACTGCTTGGCGGCAGAAATAGGTGGCAATACTTGCCCGGACGAACTCTTTCACAAGAAGCTTTACTACTACTAAAATTGTATAATGATTATGGCATCAACTGTACGTTATACGTTTCCTTACTTTACATCCTGCACAATACAATTTCAGGAAGACTACGTTAACAATTGGATAAAATTGGGAGCTGATCGTAAAAAAATAATCATTGGAGTCTCACTACACGGCAACACATTTAAATTGGCGTCTCCCGCCGATAATGCACTTGGTCTCAAACATAAGGGCTATGGAGAAAGAGGACCATATAGAACATCTAGTTATACGTGGACTTACTTGGAGGTAGGTAATGCCAAATTGAATAGAGAAAAATGTAATTTAAAAAAACTGACCTCAGTTTGTGGAGTTACGGAGAGTGTGGAGGTTGAAATCTAGTAAATTGGATTCATCCCCTGATGGTGGAATGTTTTCTCGAAATTTGTATGGGACCACGACTGAGTTACCCCCTTTGCAACAAAAAAGAATCATCGAAATCGGTTCACACATATCGGTAAGTAATCGCGCAATATACAAAAAAAGACACAGCCGAATTGGGAACCTCCTATTTTTTGAAATCGATTAAAAAAGAAAAGTCAAGTCGCAAGCCCGTAACGTTGAGCATAAATACAAAATGACTCCCCCTCCTCACGAAGATACGGGCCACACCACCCCGTCGTCCTTCTCGCGGCTGCTCAACTTACTGGAGTCTATAGCGCTTCAGAAATTTTTAATTCACTTATGGTTACTGCAAAAGCATACAAATGTCAGGACAGTGGCGCCACTGCAGCGCTTCTATAGACGTCTAATTTGAAGGCACCTTTACACAATAAATACAATTACATAACTTATCTAAAAATTGTTACGTCTATAGATCGAGTTGGCAGACTAAAACAATCTAGAAAAGTGCGCGCATGGACGAGAGGCGTATACTGATATTCGGCCGATAGATAGTTCGCCAACAGAAAAGCTTGAAGTCTTCGATCATAAACATTGATACGTTGGGCGCTCTATAAGTTTCCGGAATGAATAAGAAAAAAATACTAGATATGGTCAGAAATGAATTTATTGTTTCTCAAAATATTCTCCGTTAGCGTTAATGCACTTTTTCATACGAATGAACCAATTTTGAAAACACTTATGCCACTCCGTGACAATCTCTGAAACATATTTTTCATACTCTTCGACAGCCACTTCAGGTGATGGAAATCGTTGACCGCGTAACTGGTTCTTAATTTTTGAAAATAAAAGTCACAAGGTGCCAGGTCGGGACTGTAGACGTGATGGCTCGTAAGGTCAACGTTGTTCACCTTCAAAAATTCATTTGTCTCTCTGGCCGTGTGAGAACTGGCATTATCGTGGTGCAAGATGATACGGCGTTTACGGTTATTTTTACGGAGTTGGTCAATAACTTCCGACAAACAAATGGTCGTGTACTAATCACTATTCACTGTACAACGATTCTCCAAAGCAACAGTAGCCACGTGTCCAGTTTTATTAAAAAAAGAAGCAATCTTCCGCTTAGAAGCACGCGCGCCACTTTGGTTGGTTTCGGCCCATCTGGAAAGACCCATACGCTCGATTGTTGCTTTGTTTTAGGATCGTAACTATAAATCCATGTTTTATCACCTGTTACTATGTCCTACACCAAATTCGTTGAATCTGGTAAGCATGGCATTTCACCAAGTGACGCGATCCGTTTTTTGAACCTCAATCAAATTGCGTGGGATCCACCGAGAGCACAGCTTTCTCACACCCAAATGTTTGTGTAGTATTGATTATATTTGACCCATGCCTATGCCTAAAGATGCCCGAATCTCATGGTATGTCACATGCCTGTCAGTTTTGATCACAGCAGTGGACGAGCGACCATCACGAAATTCGTCACTGAGATACATCGCGTTTTAATTCTGCAAACCAGCTATAAATAGTCGTCTTGCATGGTACTTCATCGCCAAAAGCAGTTTGAAGCCGAGCGAATAAATTACACTTAAAGTCGTAGAAAATCATACTACGCAAATTTTCACGAGTTAAATCCATGGTGATGTAGACAACCAATTTCTACTATGACGCCACAATGTAAAAACAAGGACAGTCAGATGAAACAAACTGTATTTTACAGCCAAAGTGTTCCATTTTCAAATTTTGTAATTACTTTTTAAATATTGTTTATGTAAGTGGCCAGGTCCGTAAACTTATAGTGAGGCCTATGTATACGCTGATACTAAAATTTTAAACTCCATATTAAAGTGATCGCACTTTACGACTACTTACCAAATAACTAAAGAGGTCATACACTTATATAAGTAAGCTTGACGCGAGGACGATGTTTGGGATTGATTTTGTAAGGAATCGTGCATCAACCAATATATTTAATCGAAATTTGAAGGCAATTAGTGTGTGAATCGTTATAAATGCATACGTCTTAATACTGATGAAGGCCCCGTCCAAAAAGCAGTAGTCCATGAGAGCTCTAAGGCGCAACTCACACTGGCGCAGAGCCAAAGCTTCGCGAAGCGTCATGTTTTTCGCCAATAGCATATTTATCTCTATTTTCCCATTATTAAGGTACAAATTTATGTATGCAAATATGTACATTTACGCGCGACGACATCGCGTCGTCAAAGCTTGGTTGCAGTCGATCGGCTTCGCGCGTCGACGCGCGTTGTGGTTAGAAAACGGGACGCGACGCGACAATTCGATTCTGCGCCAGTGTGAGTTGAGCCTTAATGTGTCAATTTGTATTTCCTAAACTGTGGTCATGTGTACAGGGTTAACAGCACGTCAAGCGTAACGTAAGGCTCGATTTAACTTGCCCCTGAACGGAATGGAAGCGAATTTTTGTAACCATAGCACAATGAACTTTATGCCAATTGTGTTACGTACAAACTAGATGCCAAATAACAGGTCGCGCCTCTTCCGGAGAATTCTCGCACAGTCTCGGGAATTCGCGTAGTTACCGTATCGTATTATCCAATTACAATATTAATACAAAATGTCGCTTCAGTTCCTTTCCACAATAATGTACCAGATAATTAAGATTTAAATTCAACTTTACGTCGTTTACTTTAAGACCGATCCAAAGCCTAAAGTGTCAAGCTTAATTATAGCCACAATTTTAAAGATCACAACTATCATGTATCTATATTTCTAGATTTGTGAAACTATGATCAATCAAACAGATAAGTGGGTCATAATCGAAGGACATAATTATGCATATGCTTATTCCGGCCACCAATGGATAGCTTTCGAAAACACTCTGAATGTTTATGCGAAGGTAATGTCACATTATATATGCTTTATACTTACGATCTGATGACGATTTGCTCGAACTGGCGCCAGTCAGTCAATTGCATGTTTCACGGTGGCAAGCGTAGTGGCAAGTGGCAGTATTCCTCTGAATTTTGAGATTTAAAGCTCTGAAACGGGACGAACAAGGTAAGCGACATGCTTGTCTATAAAAATTGCACTGCCACTGCGCCCGTGACCCTGAAACGTTAGTTGACACGTCTCATGTGCCAGTAATTTCACCAGCACCTTTATGTTTTAAAATCGGGACGCAGTAATGTTCACATTACTGCTTGGCGGCATAAATAGGTAAGGTGGCAGGACTTCCCTGGACGAATTCTTTCACTGCTGTCTGCAAACAGATTGACTGCAGGTTTGCAATTATTGCGTGAAGTCGCAACCGACTTCACGTAGCCGAAATCGACTGCATGCAATTAATACATGAAGTCGTTATCAACTTCATGCAGTCGTGATCTCGGCTGTGTGCAGTTGATTACGACTTCACGCATTAACTGCAAACATGCAGTCTATCTGTTAGCAGCTTAAAATTCACGTAATAATTTTTGACTTTCATTAATAAACACTTTGATGTATGACACCATGTGGCTTTATTATAGCAATTGTATTACTTACGAAAATGTACTTACTGGGTTGTGCTTCGGAGCCCTCAATACATAAGCCACAGGCTTTCACTGTTCGACCTTACTGTAATACGTCTACCAAGCGGGCAAATCTTCATTTATTCAGTCAGTTGGTGGATTCATGTGGAGGATAAAATTTAGAAGCAATCGGTTGGTTGCGAGCATATATATATATTTTAGCCAACTGGTAAACAACGCGATGTGGTATTCCACTGGGAGAACGATAGTTTCCCAATTCAGAGATCGCCGATTCGAATCTCTGTGATGGCATCTACCTACGACTTTAATTTCTAACTTATGTGTATTTGTAAATGTTTAGTAGCAATAATTCTCGCCATGTTAGCCTAATGGTTTGACCTATTACCTCTCAAGCAGAGGCCTTGGGTTCGAAGCTGGGTTAGCACCTCTGCATTTTCCGGAATCGATGTGCGAAATTTTAATTAGAAATTTACCATGAGCTTTTCGGTGAAGAAAAGCATTGTGATAAAACCTGCACATCAAAAAGGTTCGCAACCATTAGAGAACGTGTACCAACCCGTATTGAGCCAGCAGCGTGACCGACAATGCTATGGCCTACACCTTCGTCTGAGAAGTGACCCGTGCCCAACAATGGGGCTTATAAATGAGTTGATGAAAAATGAATAATGTTCGATAACGATAAAGGAAAAAATTGTGATGTCGTCTGCATGTCCAAGATACTTTGCAATCCTTGAAAAACGTATAAATCCATTATTGATTAATTCATGATTTGCACAAATACAGTCGATTAAAGTCTGTTACGCTCCGTTAATTTCCGTTCCACTCTGCTCTGGGGGTCTACTCTCGATCTCCGTCCGACATCCGTCCGAAATAATTACTGTCAAATAAGTAATATTCGACAAAATTAAAAGACAAGTGTCAAGTATGAAACCTCATTCGCATCACGCGTCGTTTCATTTGGTCAAGTATTGCTTATTTGGCAGTAATTGTTTCGGACGGATGTCAGACGGTGATCGAGAGCAGACCCCCTGTTCCGTTCCATTCTGTTCTATTCTACTCCAAATTATTACGTTCACATTGTTTGTTTACAGGGCCGTTATAGTAAGTTACGTGGATTCCCAGGTTTAATGTTTCATGCCGTTGACGAAGACGACTTCGGGGGTTACTGTACGATTCGCAACTGTACTGTGTGCAACGATTTCAAATATCCTCTTATTCACTCAGCTACCAAAGGTTACGAATCGTATGACGACAAAAATGCCGTCACAACTCTGTGATAGCACCAGAATAGGGTAATAAAGTCGATCAAGAACTAAATTAAAAGCCCATGATGTCTCTGGCACTGTACTGGTATGGGTAAGGCATACTTATCATCAGGCGCATAACTTATTCGTCTTTTTAGTTGTGTCAGAAGAGCGCCTTCAAATTAGACGCTTTGTAGAAACGCTGCAGTGATGCGGTCTGTAACGCTTCAGTAATTTTTAGTTCACTAATTGTGACTACAAAAGTGGCGCGCGCATGTCGTTGCGACTATGGTGCTGCAACTACCCTTCTAAATATTGTATAAAAATTAGTGATGGCGCGGCAGCAGCGTCACATTACGCGTAAAGGATCTTAAAGTCACTTTTGAGATATAATGTCATTGCAGTACTGATGCTGATGTGCGAGGTAGCTAGGCGATGTGCGAGGAAAATATCCACCAATAGGATTACTTCCTTTTCCTAGCCTCATTTAGCACAGCACCAGGTCGGAAAGGGCTAGCGGAGCTACATATTTTTACATATAAAATAGCGAAAGATGTGTGCGAGGGATGCGAGCAAGGTATGTATGTGAGACACGCGAATGAGCTAGCCTTCGCTTCCGCTCACCCCACCACATCGCACTCCACCCGCGCACAGCTGAAAAGAGTCGACTGCGCATCCTCGCACCGCCTAGCTACCTCTCACAGTTTTGGTGGAAAGCATCACACCGTTTCACAGCACCGCTGCACATCCTCGCATCGCCTTGCTACCTCGCTCATCTCTGGTTCACTGCAGCCTAAGCACCCAGTTACACAAGGAGAAAGATTTCACGCGGCCGCCGCGCGATGACCGCTCAGTTACCACGCCTTCATGTACATTAATGACGAATCTAAATTCTATTTATTAGGCAACAACATTTAAATTCTTCTGAAGAAATCAACCCGCGGGCGCCGCGCGGGCCGCCACAGACTCCGCCTGATGACCACGTGGTCGACGCGCGGGCCGGCGCGTAGACCAAATTCAAGCCAGTCTCGCCCGCGTGTCTGGAACACACATTTAAGTTAAAACGTAAAAAGTTAAACAAATAGAGCGTATTTTGCCATTACAGTTAAACACACGCGGTCACTGCGCGGTGGTAACGCGGACTCCGCTCTTCGACCGCGCGGCGGCCGCGCGGGGTGAGCGCGGTGAAATTCGTGTCGAATAAATGCGCCCTAAGGCTGTAAATTCGCACCTATGGGTTCGCCGAAACGTTCCAGGTTCGCATTCACGTGTCACGTGTAGCGTGTTCCGAATTTACGAACTAAGACTTAATTTACATTACCGCGGAACGAAATGGAAGCAAATTCTTGTAACAAAATTGTACATAGCATAATGAACTTCATGTCAATTGTGTAACATAGAAACAAAATATACGACATGGTAGCTGCGGGGATTCCTGAGACTGCGCAAGAATCCCTTGAGCGACTTTCATATGAACTAAAGATAACGGATAACTCACGTATTTAACCCAACGTTCCCTACGATTTATGGTTTACCCAAAATCCACAAGCCTGTTGGCCTTTACGGCCCATAGTCAGTCAGATTGATTCGCCGATCTATAAGTTTGCCCGTCAATGTCTTCCTTACTATTAAAGTTCACGGAAAAGACTGCGAGTCATATAAGGGATTCGAGACATTCAATCAGTTTGTTTAATGATATCCAGCTACGTGAAGATGAACTTGTGGTGAGTTTTGACATGACATCTCTTTTCACTAATGTACCGATAGACGAAACAATTAAAATTTATCTCAGACCTTTTAAGTGCCACAGATTTACCTGCCGTGTACATAAAATCTATTGAGTTTTGTCTGAAAAGTGGGTATTTGGTATGGCACGGTGATTACTACTTACAAATTGATGGAGTGGCCATGGGTTCACCAATTGCTCCTGTAACTGCTAACATTTTCATGGAGTGGTTAGAAGAAAAAGCTTTAAAAAACGCATCTGTAACGCTTAGATATTGGTGGCGGTATGTGGATGATATTTTCGCTATTATCTCGAAAAATAGTTTGCCGGAATTCTTTAACTACCTCAATTCTACACGATAAAGTTCACGGTGGAGAGAGAAAGTGAAGGAGCACTGCCATTTTTGGATGTTTTGGTTATGCGTCAACCTTGTGGTCGCTTGTTTACTACAGTTTACCATAAGCCGACGCATACTGACCGGTACCTTAGGGCAGATTGACACCGTCATCCATGCCATTTATCTTGTGTACCTAGAACATTGATCGGTCGAGTCTTAAGTCTGTAGGATCCACAATACGTGCACCTGGAACTAGATCATGTTAAACGTGTACTGGGAAGCAACGGCTTTAACTGGAGGCATTGTAATCGTGTCGTGAACGCTTCTACTCGTCCTCGTCTGGCGGTAGTGGAGAGGCTGCCGATAGTAAGTATATCTTACGTTAAGGGAGTAACGGATAAAATCCGACACTTGTTACGCCGAAGATATAGCATCAAGACGATTTTTCGCCCTCACATGCAACTTAGACAGTTGGTGCGTTCACCGAAGGATATTGAATGTTGCCGGTGTATACAAGATTCCCTGCTCCTGTGGCAAGAGTTACATAAGAAATACCGGCCGTAACCACACGACTGACGGAACACATACGTAGTATTAAGAACCGGGACAATCGGGGCTCTGCAGTGACTCGACGCACTATATTCGTTTTGATAAAGTGTCCGTACTGGCGAGAGAAAAGCATTTCATTCTGCGGAAAGTACGTGAAGCTATCGAGATTGGTCGTCATTCGAATTTCAATCGTGATAGTGGATGGTCGGTACCCCCCGGCTGGAAAACAGTGTTAGGTACTACGTCAGTGGCTAGTGTAGACGAGACTTTAGAAAGTGACGTTGTTAGTGTAGTGTGCAATCCTGCATATGACTTTAATAAAAATGTAGCAAACGAGGGTAGATTCTCGCCGACGCCGCCTGCGCCCGCTGCCGTACTGAGTGGTCGGGCTGCCAGGGCTTTGGCGCGCAGTTTCCGTCGAGTCACCGCCGCGGAATCTCAATTTGACTTAAATATTAGGGGTTAAAGTATGAAATTGCCGTTTTATTGCAATAGGTTCTTTGAATTTTCATAGAATCTTCATGGTTTGAGGTTTTCGAATGAAACTTTTTTCAAATGGTTTCTGTGATTTTTTTTTGTTTTTTAAATTTGAAACATTTGAATATCGACTTTCAATTGTTTTTGTTATTCAATTTAGACAAGAAAGATGGATACTGCGAAAATTCGAGTGATTTTTGAATACGAGTTCCGACGCGGAACTAACGCGGCAGAAACAGCCCGCAATATCAATGCTGCGTTTGGAGAGGGGTCTACTAATGAACGCACCGTGCGATTTTGGTTTAAACGCTTTCGTGATGGAAATTTCGACTTAAAGAACGAGCCACGAGGAAGACCGCCCACACAGGTGAATAACGATGAATTAAGAGAGATAGTGGAAGCCGATCCTAGTCAAACTACCCAGGAATTAGCGGCATGGTTTAACGTTACCTTACCCACAATATTGACTCACTTGCGTCAAATCAATAAAATAAAAAAATACGAAAAATGGGTGCCTCATGATTTGACTGATCTGCAGAAAGAAACGCGTGTTGAAACTTGTGTTGCCTTGTTGAACCGGTACAGAAATGAAGGAATATTGGATCGAATTGTAACATGTGATGAAAAGTGGATTCTTTATGATAACCGGAAAAGAAAAATGCAATGGCTGACCCCAGGTCAAATGCCACAACAGTGTCCTAAAGCAAAACTTACCAATAAAAAGGTAATGGTAACTGTTTGGTGGTCTCAGCATGGTGTTATTCACTATAGTTTTCTCCGATCTGGTCAAGCAATAACGGCAGATGTCTATTGTGCCGAACTCCGAACCATGTTGACAAAACTAGCAGTAAAACAGCCCCGACTCATGAATCGATCTTCACCATTATTGCTCCACGACAACGCGAGACCTCACACAGCACGAGAAACCATTTTGACCCTTCAGGAACTGCAGTTAGAAACCATTCGTCATCCTCCGTATTCACCAGACCTTGCTCCAACGGACTACCATTTTTTTCGTGATTTGGACAATTATCTACGTGACAAGAAGTTTTCTTCCCAGGAGGCAGTACAAAATGCTTTCACACAGTTTGTGCAGTCTAGATCGTCGGAGTTCTATCGCAAAGGCATTAATAACCTTCCCATTAGATGGCAGCAATGTATAGATAATAATGGCAACTATTTTGATTAAATAAATTTGTTAAAAATTTAAAAAATAAACAATTTAGATTTTCAGTACAAATCGGCAATTTCATACTTTAATCCCTATTACTTGAGTTATCCGTTGTCTTTAGTTAATATGTCTGAGTCTCACGGTGGTTTTCTATTTAAAATTACTTTCATATGGTTTCTTTGGAAAATCGTAGGTCGAATGAATGATTTATGTTCATTGCATAATTGCTTAAGAACCGTCTGACGGTGGCTTATTACAAACCTACCACTTACGAGTCTATACAGACTACTACCTCAAATGGCTTTGGTTGATTCCGCATACCAGTGAAAGCATTGAATGCGGTGTGAAAACACGATTCCGAATAACTTTCACATTAGAAAAAACACAAACTAACCCCGAAATTTTACAAAAAAATCGCTGTCTTCGATAGGTATTTTACATATCCCAATGTTTTTTTTAATATCAACTGAACTAAATAGAACACGTATACACATTTTTCTAATGGCTTTAATTTCGTTTGTAAAAAAAAAATTCTGAAATTAAACCAAGTGTGCCTGCCGCTCAACCTAAGTAAAATGAACCTTATTAGTACGAGTAGAGTTTGAATTCGAGCTGAGATAGTATCGACTCTTAACTGAGTCGGTTCCTGAGGTAGCGCGGTGTAACGGTTTAAGTAACAGTCATGTCGCGATGCACACGGAATAACCCATCAGGCGTCTTTTAATTTTAATCGATCGAGTATAACTTATTTGACAGCAATTGTTTCGAAAGTAGGACAGAGAATGCGAGAAAACCTCCTAATCTGTCTATCTAGATCAGGGGGTCTTCTAATACTACCCGGAGCATCTGCTCTGGGTTACTACTCAGAATAAATAATAAATACTTTAAACACTAACTTTTAATACTACATAAATACTTTTAGGAATGAATTTTGTTGCTCTGGTACTCAGTACTGGGAATTCCCTCGTTGGGATTCCCGTCCTAGTTTCAACATTATTATTATTGAGCAAGTTTTACTACTGCGACTAATTCCAAGTCGAGAAAATTTGCCTGCAAGTTTAAACAGTAAAATTTAAACAGTTTGAGAAAGCCAAAATAAGTTTATTCAAGGCATATTGTCAACCCTTCTACACGGGCGGTCTGTGGGTTAACTATACGCAGAAGCATCGAGTATATAACCAGAAATAGAGACGAAAATTAAGGGTCGTTCATCCTTGGCAACTCATTATGCAAATGGGCCTTATATTACTTTTCAATATCAACTCTCGTTTGCACTGAAATCACAAACTAGAAAGCTGAAGTAGTACAGCGCCAATAACTGACCTGTGTGTATGTCTCCGTATATTCCAAAAATATTGTGTATTTTGTGTAATAAAGATAATATCTCTAACTCTTATCGGTAATTAAATGTTAAATATGTGATTTTTGAATTTTCGTTAAACTGGTCGATTTGAAGTGAAACAATTGACGACACCCGTCAATTGTTTCGAATTCGGGCTATCCAATCGGAGCGCAGTAATGATTTGGCAGAATAGTTATCAAATAAATGAAATGACATTTCATCTCTATTTCTGGTTATAATAATTATACTCGATATTTTGCTATGATGCGAAAAAAATAGCGTCACTACTAGACTGCGTTCTAGTCCTAACAGCATTCTAAAACCGTGTGCGGTTATGCTCGATGCGCCGATGCTTAGTCATTTCATGCAAGTTCTGGTGAGGTGATGGGGTAGTCGGCGCCTCGAGCGTGATAATGTGATTTTATGTTTTTGTGGTTTGTCTCTGTATTTACCAATAATAGTCGAAAGTTAAAATTGGCTGTATTTACTAACAAGTGGACCTTGACGGCCAAATAAATGATTTATTTATTACTATTATTATTAAAACTGTTGTTTTCTCATGGTCCCACTAAAATGCTGGTGAAATCACAGGCACATGGGACTTGTCAACTTATGTCTCAGGGTGACGGGCAAAGCGACAGTGCCCCTCAGATCTTTGCGTCTTAAAGCTCTGAGTGGCACTGCATCTATTATGGACAAGCTTATAGCTTACCATCAAGACTTGTTCGTGCCGTCACTTGATATTATAAAAAAGAAAAATGCATAAATAGGCTCAATAAAATGTAAAATAGTTTAACCTTTCCACTTTAATTCTTAATGTTATCTAATATAATTGTTAATTGTTTTTACTAATATAAGTACTTAACATAACTTTTTGTTTTTTTTTTTGTTAACGAAATCCTGGCCGCAAGCCTGCTAATTTTAAATCATTCAGTAGAGTGACAATGGTAGGTTTAGAGTAATGGGTTGTCAGTCAGCCATCGAGTATATAACAACATATATAACAAAATTTTCGTCCATTATTGCAAAGCTCAAGTGAAACAATTGGCCGATACCCGTCAATTGTTTCGAATTCGGGCTGGCCAATCGGAGCGCACTTGTCACTGTAATGATTTGGCAGAATAGTTTTCAAACAAATTTAAATAACATTTCATCTCTATTTGTGGTTATATACTCGATGCCAACGAGCTACTATTCAACTGCTATCGAATTTTTTTGTATTCTGGTCTTCAATGGCTAGTCGATGACTCGTTGAGAACGTAGTCTACTAATTATACATTTACTTATTGATACATTTCGGGGAGTGTGCGCAGGAACTTTTCAATTTGGTTCCGCCCTCACCGTTCCTCCTTCGGTCGACTAGAAGGTCCAGAGCACTCCATTCTTATGTCGTTGATATTCCACCTATTCGCACTAAGCGCTTTGCTTCCTCCTTTCTGATGCGTACGACAAAGGAATGGAACGCTCTACCGTCTGTATCATATCTGTATTTCCCGAAAAGTACAATTTGGGGCTATTCAAGGCTAGAGTGAAAAGGCATTTTTTGGCAAACGAGTCCCATTGTCGGTCACATCGTCGCTTAACATCAGGTGAGATTGTGGCCAAGCGTGTGTCTATTATATATTAAAAAAAATTTAACACAAAGAAAATTCATTTCATTTCAAAACTAATTTGTTGCTTAATACATGATAAAAATTAATATTATGCATATTTTTATGGTACTATTGGCAAGGCAACATTAATCGTCAGTGATTGAATACTACATTGACACTTTGAGACGGCCATTACAACTAGATTTTAGCAGAATAACAAATATTATCTTATCATAATTGCAATATAGACATAGTTACGCAAACAAGAACCAACCCACAACTCGAGTGAAATTGAGGTATGTATTTAATTAGAACATCGGACGTGTCCTTTCCCGCTCACAAAAGATCCTGGCAATATACCAAGGCAAAACGGAAAAAATAAAAGTCCTTCAGGGTACCAAACCTACTAAATAACTTTTTAACAGCTGAAAAGAACCATGCTACTGAACTTCTTATAATGTATTTTTATAAATATGCTAAATGGGTCCATGTCACATGTACTGAAGTACTGTAGAGTTTTCATTAGGAAAACTAAAATATGGTTCTCGTTAACTAAATAAAAAGATAATGTTTTCTAGTTATTGCTATATAATATAATAGTTTCCCTATATCATTCTCAATGCTACACATAACTCACGTTGTTTGTCTCAAATAACTTACCTATTCATTTCTTCACACTGTCTTTACAAAAATCTACTTATCTCGAAAGTGACATTTTGTGGGTTGGTTCTAGTTTGCATAACTATGTCCATATATTCTCAGTGAGACCTCAATGGAGTTATAGCACAATGTTCCAAATTATAAATTATAAATATCGAACATAAAGAAAAATTCCTTCCATCTGACTGGACTCGTACCAATGTCTGTTGTCGTGTCGGGGTCAACGGTCTTTACCAACTGAATTAACTATCTTACTCACTAACCTAGGCATTTTTCTTTGTGTTCCATCTTTGTATCAGTAATAATAAAACTAGTAGAGTTAGTACTTGTGGAGCTCGTTGTAAAAGAGTTCGTCCAGGGAAATACTGCCGCCTCTCACACAAAATAAAAATAAAAAAACAGGCACATGGAACTCTTTTTCAATAAAAAAAAGTGCGAATTTATATTTTATATTTATATATAATTTATAAGGTCAACGACGTACATGCACACCTAAATAATCCCTATTCACTCTCGCCTTGAAAAGGTTCAAGTTATAGCGTTCGGGGAACAAGTTCGCAGGCTAGGAATTCCACTCCCTAGCCGCTCGCCATATAAATGTGGAAGCGAAACGCTTGTGTGGATCCTGGAAATATCCACAATATAGGGGTGGAACCCCAGCCCATGTCTAGTTCCCCGATGGTCGAAAGGAGAAGGCGGAATCAAATTATGCAGTTCCATCGCACACTCTCCGTGATATGTCCTGTAGAATACCGATAAGCAGATGAGAGTCACAATGGCGGGTGTACCGATTACGTCAGAATCCTAACAATTGCCGATATAAGATTAAATAAGTTTCTGATAAGAAAGCTCTGCTCAGATAGCGAAGTGTAAATGGATTTTGATTCTGAACGGTGTGCTATAAAAGAGAGCAAGTATGAATGAAGTTACAATGGAACAAATACTATCAACGGTTGCCAATGTTCAAAATGTAAAATGTTTGGTAAACCAAAAAAATTTATAAAATTGTACTATTTAGTACTTATTCTTAAAAAATTTGTAACTCTATCATAACGAAGTTGTAGCGAAATCAAAATTGTAAATATCTTCCTTTTTTTAAATAAATTTCTACCATTTATTTGGGTAGGCAAAGGTTCCACCATACTACCATGTCAGGATTCGTTAAGATGCACACGGCACTCTGAAATCTCTCAAAATCAACATACTTTGTCTTATTTCTCAAAAATTAACCAGCAGATCGAGCTGAAGTTTTCTTTACTTCAGAGTACTATTAAGGTACAAATTTTTGGAATAAGAAGTTTTTGTAGTTATTAAATAAATACTGGTAATCCGAGGTACACCCTCCATATTGGCAGTCAATAAGGCGGGTGTACCTTTGATATTGCTATAACTTTCGTTTTGATGGAGGTATAATTTTTTTAAACAGAGGTAGTAAATAGTACATATAAGGTACATTTTTTTGATACCAAGTTTGTCAAGATCCGTTAAGGTACACCCGCCATCCTGACTCTCACATATGCAAGCACCTTTACGGCGGTGTTAAAAGCTTGTCAACTTATTAGCAGCACTGCAACTGTTATGGACAGGCGTGTCGCTTACCACCAGGCGCACGACTTGTTCATTACTTGGCGCTGGCATTGAATTTTGAAATCGAAACGTTCGCGTTAGTCCCTTAAATAGCAAAAACCACAGCTAGACAAAAAAAGAAACACATTTGTCACTTAGACAAAAACGCTAGCGTGCTCCAACTGCATATATCATCGGTTAAACGTTCTCGGTAGTTGGGAAGTTCTAATTTATTTCCAACGTTAAAAGAAACTGCCGTTTGTTATCTTTTGCTTCCGAGATAGGAAATACTAGACGCTGATGAGTTACCTTCGGAACCTCTGATAATAGGACTGTAGTATTATAATGATTTAGTTTATATTCTCGCTTTGCGAAGTATTTCAAAAAGGGCCTAGATTTTAGGACGCACGCTGTAAATTAATATAATGAGTAAAAGAACATTAATAATTTTAGAGCAAATTTTTGTTGATTTATAATCAACATTATTATAACGACTTAACTTGCTGCAGAAAACTTGAAGCATGCTTAGTGTAAAACTTTGAAAATAGTAGAATACTTTTGACACAAATTCCTATGATAATAACCATTGAAATAATAAAAGACAACACTCACACCCGTACGCACAACTACACACGTACACACAATGTCTAACTCTATTAACTTATTTACTTGTATTGTTTTTCTTTTCCTTTTTTTAGACATTAATTATCATTATGCCAATAACTTATGTGCATTTGTTATTTTGGATATCGTTACGAGCTAATTTATAGGGAATACATACATATAAGATTTTAGCCCTTGTAGCAATGACTGCCGCTTAACACCATAAGTGAGTAGGCAGAGGCTGAAAAACAGCGTTTCACGGTACCATTCGCCGTTTCAGCACAAGCTGAGCCTATGCCTATGACTTGTATAAATGTTTTAAAAAGTGTTATTCTGAGACAACAAATGATTTATTTGTTACAAAAAAATATACGTCAAATAAGAACACACGGAAAAAATTCTCAAAGATCCGGCGTCGACGAGCGCCCGATGACGACTGACGGGGCAGCGGGCGGCGCGACCCTGTGACATTTCGGACCGTCATTTCTCGGTTTCGGAACTGATATGAATCGGACGTATTGCGTAAGCGCGCTAAGGCACTTCCATTGTTTTTTTTCTTCCGTGGGTAATGGTACAGTCAGCCGGGGACTCAGGTTCAAGGACCGGCGAAATCATTGTTACTCCTACTCTTGCTCCTGCTAAAATAAATTATAAATTAAATAACATTTCTCAACACGAATACTTGAAAAATTACCACTGACATCGAGCAGCGACTAACTCGAAAATGACCGTTAAGTGCTTCTAAAATATCGTAAAGCTGTCATAAAACAAAGCCCAGATTGAAAACAAAAACAAAACGTTAACAGTGATTAAAGCGGAGAAGTTATTTATTCAAAAATACGACCAGCCAACATCATAAAAATTCATTTAATATTCTATTAAAAAAACAACACTGAAAAAATACCGATGAGATATTCCAGGCACTTGCTTTGCCGTTCAAAAAAAAAACCAACGACGGCATATACTAAATAAAACCGAATTGAAGGAATGAATAAATAATAAAATTTATTTGTCTGAAATATGTTTTTCAAAACATATACAAATACACACAGTAATATTATCATTGGACATGCAAACAAAAAACTAACACTACTTTTAAACTTTTATATAATTTTAAAACTTAAATTATTTACCTATTTCTGCCGCCAAGCAGTAATGCTCACATTAGTGTGTTCAGGTTTTGAAGGGTGCTGGTGAAAGTACAGGCACACGTGGTTTGTGTACAGGCACATAGGACTTGTCAACTTAAGTCTCAAGTAGATGGGCGCAGTGGCAGTGCCCCTCAGATCTTTGTGATCTAAAGCTCTGAGTGGCACTGCAACTGTTCACGACTTGATCGTCCCATCAATTACACCAAGTCTGGATATCATAAAAAAAAATTACACTTATGAATTGCACCGTTAGTGTACCTAATGAGGTCACATTTGCAAAATAATAACTTTTCAGAAGAAAGGTTCAAAGATTCTATGAACGAAATTAATCGTCAACTTTTTTATGCTTAACTATAAAAGTTGTAAAATTTCGTCTATACACATTGACTTACAATTATATGGACGTCGGGTCCGCGCTAAAAAGTGTCCGCACTTGTAAGGCGCTAAAATCGTATACAGAGCGCCAAACTCCGCTTTAGTCTTCATTTGTTCTACTGACAGCGCGATACTGCGATGACATTACAATTTAAATTTCGAATAGGTTGACTTGGGACATTTTTTCGTGGTTTTTGTATTAGACCCGTCGTCCATTTATTTGTAAGTCAATGTCTATACATTATTGTTTTGCGTATTTCGTATTATTTTTATGTCTTTCGTGTAATAAAACCCCTTTCGACGAATGATCACTTGTGGCTTTATTTTTCCGTTGTTAGCATTTCCGCATACAACACGTTTTTTTTCTTCTCAGTCGTTATCTTCATTGCTGAAGGTCGTGTCCCCGAATGGTTTTCGAGACTTTATGGACGATTTTTTCGATCAGGACGCCAGTGAAGAGCGGTCGCTTGGTCACTCCATCGGCTAGGTGATCGACCGCGGAGTCCTTTGCCTCTACCTTACCCACCACAACCAGTTTGTTAAAGTTATCTGCTGTGACCAAAATACTGTAGGGTTCTCTGGTACCATTATTGTCGAAAGTCTGTCTGCGATATTAAGCTGCTCAATTATGGATTGATTTGTTTTTCTAGCGGTCCACGGTGTACGGAACATCCTTGTCCAACACCACATCTCGAAAGCTTTTTTTCTGTTCTGATATTCGGATCGTCCACGACTTTGAGCCATATAGAAAAATCGAGAAAACCAATGTTCGGACTAGTTTCAATTTGGTAACGTTGGAGACTTTTCTGCTACGCCAGATGCGTGTTAGTGTATTCTTTATTTAAACATGTTAAAAAAATTGTGTTTATCTTAAAATTCTTAAGTAAGATTCCATTTTTGTAGTAAAAGCGCTATCCACTGCTGAATACTCCTGATATCCGATCAATAGTGCGGAAAATTATGAACGTTCATAGAATTCTCGGGCAACGAAGCACAGACAGGATTAATATCGTAGGAGATTCTTAGAATTTCAAGAAACCCTCGGTGTCCTTTGTTTGAAAGAGGATTGTCATACAGGGTGCAAATGAATTAATTGATATTTTTCTGGTAATCTCCTGTAGATTATTTTCAAGGAAACGAAACAATTTTTTCGGATATTTGTTTTTTACCAAGGATGCTGCGAGAATTCATTGCAATCAAAAAACATTCTAAATTCAATAGAAAAGATGGCTTCTCGTCAGTTCGGTATCCAGTATTTGTTCTGATGAAAAATCCCAAGCAAACCCAAGACTGCAGTATTATATTTTATTAAACTATTATAATTTATTTCTAAAATACTTTAAATTAATAAGTTTATTTTTTTTAAATATGTTGTCAAAGTAAAATATTTTGCTTTAAATTTAAATGTTCTTCTGTAATTTAAAAATTAGATATTTAAATTAATAGCTTTTGTAACTCTAGTGAAAAAAAAAGTGTAATAAAGATTAATATTAAACATTAGATATTGAAATCTCTGTCAGCCGTAGCCGTGACCACGGGACCTGTAAAGAGTCCGAAACATTGGTTTATTTGAAAAAACAAATTTGCGCTATTTAGGTCCGAAAAAGTACTTTTATTTACAATATACAACAATCGTGAAAGCCTAAGAACTTGATATCCTATAAGTATGTTGTTTTAGGGGGCCATTGATGAATAGCTACTGAAAAAGTGGTTTTTATGTAATATACGCTAAGTTGAATTTTGCATGCTAAGATAAAATTACGAAAAATCGCAGTTTTTGAAAAGTGACTCCATCTACATTGAAAAATAACCGTCTACAAAGCTTATTGAACGACCTCAGGTGCGCCATCAACGCGAGTGTGACGCGGCATCTGCCCGTCTGTAATGCTTTAGTCACTAATTAATTGTCACTGCAAAAGTGGCGCGCGCATGTCACGACAGTGGCGCTGCAACTAGCTACTCCCACAACGAGTCAACTCGAGCTACTTTATCTCGAGCTCACTCGGTGCGGTACCCGCATGCGCGTCGGCTACTCATTCTCACGAAGTCGGTACGGCGACTCGTGACTAGTACTCGACTCGCCAACTCGGTGAATTGCCAGTTCGAGTACATAATTTGAATATATCCCCCGCATCGCTCTCACTACTAGCAACTCGCGATTGGTCTCCTCTGTCAGACACCGAGTCGAATCTACTCGAGTTACAACCCGTGTCAGCAATCACGTCAACTACAGGACCGGCAGGCTATGATGACCGTTTTGACAGATTACAATAGTGAGGTCAAATCATAATTCCGGAAATCAGAGTCCGGTGCGATGCACGCTCAGATTCGGACGTGCTCACACAGTAAGAATTATATTAATTCGCGATCCGCGCGGTAATGACCGTTGCGCGTAATTGACTATGGGTTCCCAACAACTCATAGCCAATGAACTGCTGGCGTTCATACAACACTCCATCGACACTATGGACGAGGTCAGCATCATGCAGATCTGCAAATCAAACTTTAAAGAAGATGAGATTTGCAGTGGCAAGGCGCTGCTTTTCCGTGTGCTTGGCAAGGCCGAGCAGATGCCATCTCGCCGGAGGGATGGAGAAACGAAGAGTATCCAGGACATTATAACGATGTTAAAGGAAACCGACCCAGACGACGTGCCTGCTTTCGTGGCAAAGGAGCTGCACAAGCTGCCCCCTGTCACGTTCGACCATGTCGATGTCACTAGGCTGCTTAAGGACGTCACATCCCTGAAAGCAAGTCTGGCCGAAGTTCAATGTAAATTGGAGGCTTCGGATAACACCATCTGTGAGTTACGTGCCCAAGTTGTATTTCTGAGTAGTGCAACTTCGGTAAGTAGGTCACCCGAGGCCTGTAACGTGAATACTCGTCGCGGGGCACATAATGCATCTATCGGCAGTTTTGAGTCGGCCCATATGGATGCGTCACCGACCGCTGTCGCTGAGCGCGATTCCCCGCGCCCCGCCCCTCGATTGTCCGCTCCGGCGGAGACGTCACGCGTAAACACGTTGACCCCTCCACGTGATTACGCCGCTGTCGCAGCTGTTAACCGACCCGTTGCTCCACAACCACAAGCCAGGCAGCTATCAACGAAGGGGATGAAAAAACCTCGTGTACCTGTCTCTGAAGTTGCAAAACCACAGAGGCAGACGGACCGGTGCGACGATGACGGCTTCACAAAGGTGGAGAAGAAGAAGAGGAAGCCCACCAGCCGTAACCTGTGCGGCACTGCACCGACAGGGTCCAACTTTTTGCTGCGTCCGGCAATCCCGACAACGCTGCTGTACCTGTCACGCCTGCATTACTCCACGAAGTCTGAGGAGATAGTGGAGTACATCAGGTTGAAATCCAAATACACCCTGAGGGTCGAGCGGTTGGAGTCCCGCCACTACGTGAACTTTAATTCGTTTGTGGTGAGAGTGCCGACCGAACATCTGTCGACCTTCATGAAGGAGGAGTTCTGGCCGAAGGGTGTCCTATACCGGCGATTCCGTGGCCGGTTGCCTGACACCAGATGGCGCCACACGTCGCCGACAACCTAAATACGTGTTAAATTAGTAATAGTGTTATTTGATATTGTTATGTATGTTAGTCTGTAAGGTATGTATCTATGGGTCTCAGTAACCTGAATATAAATAAAGAAATAAAAATAAAATATAATTCATTATCGAAAAAAATATAATCAAATGCGTGTCGCATCTATAAGTTTATTCTATAGATTTATAACTAGTATTGCAAGGGGTAGTTGATTGAAAAGTTTATATATCGTCCATTCGAACCTGCTTTGATTTGCATTGAGCTTTGACGCGAGTTTGCCGGAGGTATAAGTTGTGCTGGCCAGCGATCCCCTAAGTGACGATCGTATTAGATTTTATTTTTAAAACTGTCGAATTTCGAAAAACAAATAATATTTTATTATTATATTATAAAATTATACATCCATAAATTTTAGTGCGCGTCACTATTGATAACAATGACATCAGTTAGGTCCTTCAATGTAGTTAAGAATTAATACGAAACTTGATGAGCGGACAAACGTCAAAACGGCCATCATAGCTTACCGGTACTATAAAGTAATCGCTAGCTGCAACTGCGATTCTAAATATTGTATGAAAAATAGCAGTGGCGCGGCTGCACCGCTTCTATGTGCGTCTAATTGAAAGTCGCAATTGTATGTATCTAGTTGGGATAAAAATTTTGTTTTCTCATACATTTCGGTCGCGTCAAATGTGAAATTGAACAGTTTGTCCAATAGCTTTGTTGATTACGTTTTTGTAGTAACAGTCGTTCGTATTTATTTATTCTGTTACGGACAACAACGCCTTATTATGTTAAGTTACATTTAAATAAATAGAATTAGACCTCGGCGGTCGTACGGTAAAAGCAATTTGAGAAATAAACTTTTCTAAATTGGTTTGGATATTTCGGGTGCCCCGGTGCAAATTCTGTTGGTTGTCGGTTGCTCTGGTGCCCACAGTACATAGAATTCCCGAGTTTGAGAACAGGTAATTTGTGTGGTTGTCTAGCACGAAAAACGAACACAAAACGAAGCTAATCAAATTATAATATTGTAAAAAGTGCATAAAACAACTAATTGCAATCAGTTGACGTTACTATTTCACTGCCGGCTGAACGAATTGATAACGAAGAGTGATTATCAAGTAATTCCTGACTAAATCTCCGTTGAGGGTATCTCCTTCAACGTCTCCCTTTCCGGTCTTAACTTCGACATGTATATTATTAATAATTAAACCCTTACCACTTTAACAGATACCGACAGCAAGTTAATTCCATCGCACTAGTTATTTCAAACGACGGCATAAAGCTATTGTTTGGAGTTCGAGCGTAATATTTGACCTAGCGAGTGAAGCGATGGCTTACAAATTTAATTCCTAGTATCTCGCTAGCTCGACTCTGCACGACAATAGTGATGTAACGCGTTTATCGATGTATTTGCGCAGATCTTCGGTATTTTTTTACTCGTCACGCGCACTAGATCCCTAGAGGGAAGCAGGGTAGATTCATACACTTTTTTTAACTTTAATTTTGGTCTACTAAATGAAATTATAATGAATAATATTTTTTCTATCTAATTGATAATATAACTAATAAACATTACTAATTTAATCTTTTCTTTCATAAATGGCGTCGAATAATTGAAAAACTTTGATTTAAAAAAAAAGAGAATTATCCAATTTTGCCCCACTGTGGGTACTTGGATACATTGCTTGGGGTACTTACAATGTATACATGGCAACCAGAACTAGCACACTACGTTTATTCACAACGTAGTGTGCTATTCCAGGTTGCCACGTATTATCAGCACTAGGTGATCAACTGTTTATAAAGTATGAGGCTATTTTATTTTTTTAATTGTATTTCCGCACTTGCTAGATCAAGACTTCTTTCTAGGGCACCATTTGAAAAGTGTTCTTTGTAATGTAGTCTTGGAAGTAGAAATACAGGAGGAAGAGCGAACTATAGCGCAAAATGTCACTAGTTCACCTCTTTACAGTAACTTGTTGAAACAGTTTTATATTTTTCGCACAAAATAACTAATAGGAGAACTTTGACACGTACCAAAGTACCCCACTCACTAGTGTATAAAAGTAAACCACCAGAAAGAGAAATTTATTTAAAAAAAGAACATTATATATTTTCACCATTGACTTACAATTATATGGACGTCGGGTCCGCGCTAAAAAGTGTCCGAACTTATAGGGCGTTAAAATCGTATACAGAGCGTCATTCACGCTTTAGTCTTCGTTTGTTCGACTCACAGCGAAGCAAGCAAAATTAGACAGTACTGCGATGACATTACAATTTAAATTCAACGTTTTAGCTTTTTCATATTTTTTACATGTCACTACGTTTAAATAGGTTGACTTGGGACATTTTTTTCGTGGTTTTTGTATTAGACCCGTCGTCCATTTATTTGTAAGTCAATGATTCTCACAGTCACATCCAATTGTAGTTATTGAAAACACTAGTTTACCCTGTATTAAGACATAAAACCCTGTAAAGTGAACAAAACTGCAGTGGCACTCGTATTTGTGTTGCTTATTTTTTTAGTCAATGGCTATGGAAACACTTTGTCGTTCGACAAAACGACAACGGCTAACTGATGAACTGCATCATCGCATGTCCATTACTCATACGTACTGTTATGTATGAATGTGTGGCTGCGCCCACCACCACAGTTGTTTAATTATAAGAAACCAGTACAAAGCTAACCGGCGATCGTTTCACTTGTCTGCACAGCTTTGTCCGTATATTTAATAGTGGCGACCAGCTACCCGCAATTTAAAAAAAAAGCGTGCAAAATGTCGAATATTAGTGCTCAGTTCGTGAGAGGCGCTATGCTCAAATACAGAAAGAGGCAACCGCCATAATTTACGGCGTGTGACGATTCCACCAATATTTGTATGGCAGAAGCGAACCTTTCATATTACGAACCGACCACAAGCCACTTTTGTCCATTTTCGGTCCACATAACCACTTTCACCATTCCAGAGATGTCTGCAAATAGATTACAACGATACGCCTTGTTTCTGAGTAGTTATAACTACAAAATAGAATACGTTCGCAGCGCTGATACAACAGTGCGGACTACCTGTCGCGCGCGAGCCTGCCGAGAGTAGTGCACGAGTGCACCGAACAATGCGCTGCGACTGCTAGGTAGCATACAACCGGGCGACCTATGTCTATTTTGTAGTTGACGGCAGCATGCCCGTCACGTTACACAGATTACGCGAGGAGACCAAAGCGAACGCTGTGTTACGGTTAGTGATAGACTGCATTATGAATGGTTGGCCACCTAAAGTTGACGATATTCGATTAAAACCGTATCACTTGTGTAGATCACAGCTGTTTTATGAGAACGGATGCGTCATGAGAGGTCATAAGATTGTAATCCCCGCGAGTTTGCACCAGCGAGTTTGCACGATAGGCACGTGTAACGTGTGCATTCAACTGCACCTTCTTCAGTTCTTTCGATAGAATTCATATAAATTTCCTCGGTCCGTTTAAAGGTATACTTGGTAGTAGTAGACGCACATACTAAGTGGGTAGAGGCATACAACATGAAAACGTCCACGTCATGGGCTGCAGTGATTGTGAATGTATGCGAATTTATGTCCAGATTTGGTGTTCCTAAAACGATTGTTAGTGATAATGGCACAGCTTTTTGTTCGCGGGAATTTATGTTGTTTTCTTCGACAAACGGAATTTCGCACGTAATGTCACCGGTCTACCATCCACCAAGTAACGGCCAAGAAGAAAGTTTCGTGAAAATTGTGAAGAGGGGACTAAAGTCTTGTCTTTTGTTGGGTCTCAACGCGAGGGATACGTCGACAAAATTACTGAAATACCTAATTCATTACCGTAATTCTATTAACACTACCACGGATCTGTCTCCTGCTCAACTGGTATTCGGTCACAAGTTAAGATCTAGATTAGATTTAATAGACCCAAACTCATCGGCACCCTCGCCACCGCCTTCGACTGATATAGTAAATTACCCACAGTGTATACAAACTAAGGGAAAACTAGAAGTAAATATTTAAAGAAAAACGACATTGTACTGTACAAACTATATATTAATAAAGTAAATTGTGCATGGTGTAAAGGAGTTATACAGAAAAGAATAGGAAATGTTTTATACTTAATCATGATATAAATAGCTCAGAAATTTGTAAACGGCACATAAATCAATTGATGTTGTACAAAGGGACTAGTAACAATTATTGGGACTTGTTACATAGGTCAAACGTAAACTTACCTGTGGCGTCGCCACCGTACTTGCACTTGTGTCTTTGACGCCGCCCTCCTTGCCGAAACCATCGTCGCTGTCACAGTCACCGACGCCGAATTCATCCGAGTCACAAGAACCCCAGGTTGAACTCCATTCACCGAATATTGCTCCACAGTCGTCCGAAGACCCGAACTGTTCGTACCGAGCGATTCTCTATGACGAGGGAGGATGGATATAAGAGTGGAACTCGACAGATGGATGACGAGATGCAAGCTGATTCCGCCTGCTCTGCCGACGAAACTTCAGCGCAACTATCGAACTCCGACGATGAGTTCTAAGAGGCGGAAGCCGAAGTAGACACTCGTGACAAGCCACAGGGTTCCGTAGTTGTACCAAAAAGGTTGTTACGTCCTCGTCCCATTGTGCCTTATAAAAAGTACTTTTAATTATAATTTAGGTATAATTTAGGTTTTTATAATAGAGGGAGAATTGTTATGTTTTAATGTGTGACTGTGCCCACCACTACAGTTGCATATTTATAATAAATCAGTGCAAAGCTAACCGGCGATCGTTTCACTTGTCTGCACAGCTTCTTCCGTATATTTAACACGTACAAAGACACGGTTTAGTATTATAACAACTAATATTATATTTGAAGGAGATAATGCATGAATGTGCCCCCTGTGTCAAACTGCCCCGCTTCCCCCTAAAGATTTTGGTAAGAAAAAAGTTTTTAATTATTAATTATTCGATCGAACACTAAGAAAAACTTCCTTCAATCCGGCTGGATTTTTTTAGATCTTTGTTTTTTCAACGACTTTTTACCGTAGCGCCATCTGTGAGAAATCTATTACCTAACTCAGCCTTTACAGCTGCCAGCAGTCGACTAGACATGTCACTTTAATAATTGTATTTTTTTAAGAATATAGAATGTCACGATGTTTGATACAAACGCGCGATTGCATCGATGCAATCGTTTGTAAGTCCCAAGTGTAGCGATACAATGGCGCGTTTGTATCGATGCAGTCGCGCGCTTGCATCGCGTTTGCATTGTTACTGCATCGCGTTTACATCGCTGCTAAAAGTCGCCATGTGTAACCGCTCCAAGATAAAACATAATTCATAATCTTAAAACAGAAATAAAATATAATAAAAACCAAATAATTTAAAAGATACGCAAAACATAAGTCAAATGAATAGAATAAAGAATGAAATAGGTGCAATCATGCTTCACCTACATTCTACAAGCTTGTACGTCGGCGCTGCAGGCAGGCAATAAAACTACGCTACACAATATACACTACGTAAAATTACACTGCCAATATGCATACATTATTTTTGTTTCGACGAATTGTGATCGATGAAATTTCCACCTATTGACAGCACTAATGTAAGACCGTCACGTCTCTGTGGGTCTGCAGTTGAAATGCGCCTCGGCGAAGTAGCAACCAGCGGGATTCGCAGTTTTCATTTATTTTATTTACTAGATTTCAGTACCGCGACAAAACTGGTTTATACTCGCTTGGAGTTGAGAAATCAAAACTTTATAATTGCCTTCTATGTTTTGACGACAAAAATCGGATCATGTGCTTACGATTGTCGTTACTATCATTTACTAGCGAATAATAAATATATTTGTTAAAATCGAACAATTTTTAAGCATCTACGCCTAATTTAGATTCCACAGTGTCGTTCGACGGGAAATACATTGTGGATCGTCTGTTGCATACACATTTATTCGATTTTATCTTATCACACATTAATTTTTTTTATTTGATTTTGTTAATCGTCGAAAAAATCTGGATACGATTCCCTAAAACTTGAAACCTGAACTTTTCAATAGGGTATCTACATTTAACAAGTCCCAAAAATGTAAACCCTTTTCATTAGGCCGTAGAGCTATGAAATTCCCAGTCATTTGAAATAGGCCGGGAATTCGTTTAAAACTTTTTTAATCTGGAATTAGAAATTTAAAACGGTAATATTAATTCGTGACGTTAGAACTTTAATGACGCTGTACCAGCTATATTTAGAGAAATTTTGCCCAATGAATTTTATCACTTGGAACGGCTTATCTTTTCTTTTATAATAGGGTAATGAAACTATTAACTTAATGATCTTGGTTCTTTGAGGGATTTGTCGTTCCCCTAACGAACAATACAACAGCCTCGTGAATTCGTAAATTATAATACAGTCAATTCGGGTAACTTTGAACATTTTTTTGCGTTTTTCTAATAATTTCAAATTTAATTATGTTTCTTAACAATTACTTTATTAACTGAATAGTGTTCTTTTAAGCCCTTTTTTCGTTCTTATAGAAGGAATTTAGTAATTATTCAACAAAACTGTTCTAGATTTGCTCCAAAAGTCACATTCAAAGTTGCCTTTAATTTTGGGTAACTTTGAATAAGATTAGCCTTCGATATGGAAACCGTATATTTTCTAGATATTTTACAGTTTGTGTAAGATTATACGACATATTCATATTTTTTAGATGTGAATCTGTCCAAATATTCCTGACAGTGCGTTCAAAAACGACATTTGACTTGGTATTGCCATAATAAAACGAGACGAACTAATTTAGTTGAAATGAAAAACTTGTTTTTTTTTAGATTTTTTAATTAATGCGAATAAAAATGAAAATTGTCTGTTTAATAATAAATTCTACGCCTATTTAGCTATCAAACGAGATCAAAATGAATCACCTATAACAATTATTTTAGGCAAAGTAAATACATAACAAAAATCTATTCACCCCACTCCTTGAATAAAATGTCGTCATCAATATAAATACGGCTGCCTTTTCTAGATAGCTGTTGCTCTTTTATAATATTCACAATATCGGCTTTATTAACTTGACATATCTCAACGTTAGAGGGCCAAGACCAACCTCCTAAAAAGCATTTTTGGAGCACTGAGACAGTAATTTCCAAAAGAGTAACTTTTAGAACTCTCCCTGGAAACAGACTACCCTCTTCTCTAAAAACACAGTCAAACACATTCAAAGTTACCCAAATTTCTCTGTTTGGTAACGTCGTCAAAATCTAATTCGTTTTACGCGTAAATACAAAACCAAATTAAATTATTCTTTAAAAAAGCGATATATAAACCTCTACTTAAGTGTGGAAACCAAAACTTACCAGTCAATATTCAGATTTATATATTTAATTCCGATTCTAAAACTGAGCAACAAATCACACCAAACTACTTTCGCCAAGAAAAAACCGCGAAAGTTTATAAAAATACAATTTAACATTACTTTTATCTTTCATAACTTTCGGTTAACAATTTTGTTCCGATTTACACAGTTTCAATACTAAAAATAAAAGATTGCCATACATAAAATAATTTTTTAAATCTTTTACGCAACTACGTTCAAAGTTACACCACGATTCAAAGTTATCCGAATTGACTGTATATAACTTTATTAATTATTTTTTACTAAACAGTTCAAACAACTTCCAATCGCGTTGACTTAAGTGACAATCTACCTAACTAAAACACTATAGAATATTTTTGGCAAGTGTGACACTCTCCTTGGCGTCTCTCATCCAAAGAGACTACCACAACGAGCCGGTGATAATTGGCGGCGTCTAAAGCCACCACAGTTCATTGCACGTGTCATGAGTCTTCTTCTTCAGCTTCAGCTCATTCTTCTCAGCATAATCTGCCTTACGAATGAGCAATAGAGTTTAATGAACATGACGATGTCGAATGTAATTTGCTAACCTATGAAATAAAAATGATTTCACTTTGAGTTTGAACCTTTAGTCACTTATTGCTGAGTATAGGCCTCCTCAAATGCATGCCATTTCCATTCAGGTTTTTCTGGTTACTTTGACTATGTCAACCACCCATGTAGTCTTCTGGCGGTCGACGCGTCTGTTACAGTCCCATATCTTTCCACATAAATTTTGTTTATAGTGCTCCTAACAACCTCTTGGTTATGCGGGAAGGGCACTATAACCAGTGCGAACTCGCACAGGGACCATCTGAGTCAGGTCCTAACCCCGGATCAGCACGTTTGCACATACTGCATCCGGTTCTCTGTCAGGCTTTAGTGCCTTAGGTAAGCCGCCCCGGGTGCACGTACGGCACCCTCCCTATTTTCCAGATAGGTACCGGAGCTGTAGGCACGCTCACTTACCGTCGCGCTCCGCACGACTAACGGTTGCCACCGCTTAGCCACCAACTCTAAGCTGACTACCAAATCTCCTCATTGGTGGCAGAGCTTACAGCTCCTCCACCAATGAGGAGCCTTCCTTATAGGTACGCTCATTTCCCGACGCCGAATGAACGGTCTCTCCAATTCCAAGATTTCTACGCGGCCGGGGGGACTGGAAGATGTCTAAGTCATCCTCTACTAGCTCTCCAGACTAGTACCGGAGATGCCAAGTGGCAGTGTCCTGCGACAACGTTCGGACATAGCCACCGACTTAAAGGGCAACTCACGTGTCCCGCACGTCTCCTCCCCTCAGACCCTCAATCAACTTTAGAATTAAGCATACACATGCTAATGATTGTTTTGCTAGAAAGGAACGAAGGTCCCTCCATCACTGACTTTAATCATAGTTCTAGTGTTATTCAAGATATCGCATTTGAGATTAATTTACGTAATTTCATGAGAGTTGATAAAAGCAATAAAAAACTTTAAACAAATACCATATCGCAAACACGTGTGATTAAAAACAAGCAAGTCAATGATGAGGACATACAGTGTGGTTTTTTAACTGGGGCAAAATGGGGAAATCGGTAACCATAGTTACAGGGAAACTGTTTTAGAAACCTTTGAGTCTTTTTCGGTGAAAATAATTTTGGCATAGTTAATTTTTTGGTCAAGCGTGAGTGTCCATAAAAATGAATAAAATGTATTAACTTTATTACATTTTGTCTTTTCATACATACCGCCTTGGCAAAAAGAATTGAGCTCTAAAATTTTAATTATTCCTTATTGTCTTTTTGTGTAGTAAGGACATTCACGACATGCCTTCGTGATCCTACCAGTAGGAGAATTTGGTAGAAGCACGACCCCGAAGGTTTAATTCGAACGTGCAGAATAAATTTTGTACAAAATAGGCCCCTTATTTTTTAAGGACAATTTTTTCGGCGTCTGAAAAGTTTATATTCGTTTTTTTAGTCACATTGCAAGAATATTATTGAATGTACTAAATCGAAACTCCAAAAACGCATTAAATACACGAGTGACAGTGAACTGAGAAATACATACAAAATTGTAAATTTTTTTCACTAGTTGTTTTGTAGCTGATTGGAGTGTGGTGTCATTGTTTTTATACCTTTTAGATGCCGTAAAAAAATCCTTACAAGTCCATACAACCTCAAATGGCTTTGGTTGATTCTGCATAACAGTGAAAGTGTTGAATCAATCGATTTGGAAAAAATACACGTGAAAATTGGTTAATAAAAACAGTGCAAACTTACCTCGAAATTTTAAAAGAATAGGTGCTTTACATATACCATTTTTTTCAATATCTACTCAACTAAATAGAACAAGTATACTATGCGATGTACGTTTTTCAAATGGCGTCAATTTCGTTTGTAAAAAAATAAATTCTGATATATCCCTGCCGTTCGACCCAATCTAAATGCACGTTAGTTAGTATCGACTCTTAAACCCTGGTACGAGCATATCTCCTAAACGTTGATGTATGGTGATCTTCCTCCGGATCGAAAACAGAAACGACACTTATCAAATTCAGAATGTTCCAGAAATAGTCTGCTTCGCCCTGGAAAAGTTATTATTATAAAATAAATTCTCATTTAGGAAATGATACTATTTTTCCGGGTTTAAACATCGCGTATATTTATCGAGTTCTTAGGTTTTCACGATTGTTACACATAGGAAATGAAACAATTTTTACGGATTTAAATCGCGTATATTTGTTTGAAAAAACAAAATATAAAAATATTTGTTTTTTCAAACAAACCAACACAAAGGTTTGTTTGGGAAAACAAATATACGCGATTTAAATCCGGAAAAATAGTTTTATTTCCCATATGTAACAATCGCGAAAACCTAAGAACTCGATAAATTCTCATTCTTACTGTTTCATACAAAATATCTGCTCAGGATCACGTAGGTACGGAACCTGAGACTCCTGAGACGTAAATTCAAAATTTTTCTTTTAGACTTCGAGAGAGACGAGAATTCTAAGTAGAGTATAATATTGGGAATAACATAATTTATTAATTAGCCATTACCATCGCTACCGCCTAATGGTCTGACCTACCGCTTCTCAAACAAAGGCTGTGGGTTCGTCCAGGAAAGTACTACCACCTTATCTATTTCTGCCGCCAAGCAGTAACGTGACTACGTTCCGGTTTGGAAGGGTAATGGTGCTGGTGAAATTACAGGCACATAGCACTTAACAACTTGTCTCAGGGTGACGGGCGCAATGGCAATGCCCCTAAGATCTTTGCGATTTAAAGCTCGGAGTGGCACTGCAACTGTTATGGACAGGCGTGTCACTTACCACCAGGCGCAAGACTTGTTGGTCCCGTCACTTGGAATTATAAACAAAGGAGACCCGTGACCAGCAGTGTGAAGTGGGATGATGATTTATTAATGTACAAAAATAAATTGTATCATGCTCGTTCTTGCTCTGTGTTAGAAGGATACACCGTTAGCTCATAATATCTTTAATCCATCATTGTCGGTGCCAGTGACAGCTGAACACTAATAGCGAAATCTCGCTGCAGGAGAGGGCCCCATGTAATAGCGAAAAGAAATTTTCCTTAGTAAACTGTTAACAGAAATGAACGGACATTGGCGGTGATCGCCATGTTTTATATTACGGGAAACTCGATATTGATGAAATTCTAAAAGGGCATCGCCAATAAGCTAAATGAAGAAAAATAACTGTGGTAACACATTAACACATTAAAATTTGTTTTGAATTGATATTCAATTATTTTTATGTGAAATTACTCCACTAGTTTGTTATACCTAACTAGGTGACGAAATACTTTCATAGATTTCTCATAGATGGCGCTACGGCTAAAAAGTCGTCAAAAACCAAATACAAAGATCCGACAAACAGGCCCATAGAAAAATTCGTGAGGTCCGTTGGTTCGTTCCGTGGCTTAGTTAGTACACCGTTTGTCACGGTTTGCTAGAAGACGTGGTTTCGAATCCGGCCTAATTATAATTAACATGTTAGTTTATTTTTCGAACCATTCTCTAAGACCTCGGAGACCGGACGGTTAGTATTGTGAACCATTTTCGGGATAAGAAACAAAGTTTCCTAAACTAGTTCTCGGCTCATTATTCTGTGACTGTGCCTCGCGTTTGATGGCGTTGCACTGATACTCACATTACTGGTTGCAGTTTACCAAGGATCACCTTTTTTTTAATACATGGCAGGCAGATGGAATCCAAACAAAGCCAATCGCGCATTTCACGAACGCGCGTTTGCATCGCTGCTAAAAGCCGCCGGTGTCACTCTTAGATATTATTAATGAGAAAAAGTATGTATGTGTATACTCGACCCTAACTGTATTGCATAAACACAGTATTCTATGGGTCCTGGTGAAACTTGTTTGGTTTTGTTAGCTAATGTGCTCTTAAAAGGGTATCAGCTAAAAATAAAACCTTATACAAAAGACAGTATTTAGATTTATGTATATAAAAGGCCTTACAGGGGTTTATGAGTATAAAAGCCGGTATTTAAACTTCAAAACCTTTCAGCGTACAAAATAGACTCGAGTAAAAAGTTCAAAAAAAAAAACTTTAGACTTGTTTCGATTTATATTACACGTTGAAACCAATACCTACACGAACATCTCGCGTTTTCTAATTGAAACATATTTTCAGAAACTTTAATGACCATTTCACAAAACTTTTTCTTCAACGCTGAATCGGCTTTAGGCGAGCATGTTATGCGCATTACCTTTATTTTTTTTCCATCTTCTAAGGCACTACTCATTAGTGGACAATATCTTACCTTTTTTTTACCAGAAACCAAATCGTCAATATACTTGTAGAAAAGAAAGTACGACTATGACAATAGTTTGTATGCCATTGTGTCATAAATTGAATAACTAAAAATATAAATGCGTATTAGAGAAAAAAAATTGTTAGGTACAACCGACCTGTACTTGTATCGCCTCATACAAACACATTGGTGTCCACCGTACTGTCTTAATGTACACTTCTTCTACTTCTTCTTCCTGTCCTTATCCCACGCTAGGTGATATTATTTGCGCAGCCAGAAAGTTAACAACATGGCCGACTGAGTGAGAAAAAAATTATATCACATTTTTTTTCAATTATATCAAAATTTAATTGAATTAAAACTTCGTTTGACACTTTATATCTTAATGAATAATGCAAACACGGGATCGTGACTACAATGCTATACGATGGTTAAACTTCCAATGTAAGTAATCAGGGTAAAGTAATGAATAAAAGATGTTTGTTTATCTTTTGCGATTGTCCAAATTAATGGCCTTTTCGTATTTAACGCATTTGCAATAAATTCCAATGATGTTTTCCAGAGCTTTTGCAGTTTTCCCAACAGGACTGTTACTGCTTCGTAACGCTAAAGTATACAAACTTGTATACGACATCAGATAACACCAATTCAGCTGGATTTATTACTTTTATCTGCGTCGTATATAAGTTTGTTTATATGTTGTTCCACCTTTCAACTCTATTATCTGAGCTTCTCTTATTAGGAATATTATGATTATTTTATTTTCCTTATGAATAATGTACTGTAGGGTTTTCTCTGTAAATAATATGTGTTTATCTACACACATGTCATAAACCCTCTATGATGTGTTCAAAAACCGCAAATTACGACAAGCATAAAAATAAACTGTTTTGTTAGAACGACTTTCTCATCTGTGAAAATGTTATTATTGCTTAAATCAAATTCGATTTTATTATTGCATTCAAATTTCGAACATCTCTGAAAAAGAAAACAATTTGATTCGACCTAATTCTAATATCGAGATGAAGTTTTATTCGAAATGAAATGTCAATAGCAAACAATTTTGACAACCTCATACGTTGCTTGATACCTTAGACTATTTTTTTTCCATCCTCTAAGCTTGATACCGAACGAAATGATAGTTACAGACCGACTCTAGTGTGCCTATGAATTAAAAAAAACTGCGGTTGCGTGACATGAGTGAGAAAATTTTTTATTTGCTGCCATTTCGCCAGTCGTAACATGCGGTTCCTGAACACGTCTTAGAGAGCTTATATAATATATTTTGTAATAAATAAAAATAACGGCACGAAACCAAGAACTAAATCGTACATCTGATAAAAAAAATAAAAGCACAAATTAAAAACATGTGATTAAAAATATATATTATATGTATATTGTTTTTATGTTACTGTTTAATTTCTCAGGGTTGTAGACAGGATTTTTCCACTAAAGTGCTTTATTTTATAATGAATACTTTGTATTGACAATTACAGAGTTTCAGGTCGTACCCGTCTCGGGCATGTAGTGAACACAGAAGGAATGAGAAGCCTATTTATACAGGCGTTCAGCGCCCCCTAGCGGTTGGTACAGGAACTGGCTGCTGTCCTCGAGCACTATATGAGCACGTGCCGATGCCATCGATGTCTTCGATATAAGTCATTATAGTTCCACTATAATGGGGTAGAGGTTGCTATCCTTAACAGTTACAGTTATGTTTGTTGTTATCAAAAGTCAATGATTGTAACCATTGACTTACAATTATATGGACGTCGGGTCCGCGCTAAAAAGTGTCCGAACTTATAGGGCGTTAAAATCGTATACAGAGCGTCATTCACGCTCTAGTCTTCGTTTGTTCGACTGACAGCGAAACGTTTTAGCTTTTTCATATTCCTTGACATGTCACTACGTTTAAATAGGTTGACGTGGGACATTTTTTTCGTGTATTTTATATTAGACCCGTCGTCCATTTATTTGTAAGTCAATGATTGTAACTGAATAAATCGCATATGAAACAATATACTGTCGTAACTCAAAAATGTGGTATTGAGAAAAGACAATGTTGGAAATATGGTTTAGTTTCTCAAAAGGCTATGTTCCGAAGTGTTAAAAAAAGTGAGGTTTACTTTATGTTATAGTATTTTGTTTTGTCTTTGGGTTTCTGTGTAAGATGTAAAATGGTGGTGGTTAATTTGAATTTGATTATTTAGAAATGTAACGGATTATTTTAACAGATCTTATTGGCGAATAATGTTATTATTTTTATTTATACATAAACTTAATTATCCATGTATAAACGATAATATTATGTACCTGCCTGAGTGAAGAAATAGATTTCTCACATATCCAAAAAAGACCTGCAACAAGCAAAAAGCCACGGAATGAACTAGCGGACCAGTTCATTCCGTGGCTTAGTTAGCGTAGCGTCTGGCACGGTTTCCTAGAAGACATTGGTTTGAATCCAGCCGGATCCAAGGGATTTTTTCTAAATGTTCGTAAACCTTCAAACTACTGGAGTAATTTCCCAAAAAAGAATTGCATGTCATGGTGGTGAAACTTCTTCATATTCAATAAACTAATGAGAATAATTGGTTCCTATCAAATGTTTTTTTTTTAATTTACAAATCGTGTGTTCTTAGTTCCTCAATTTTGAGGCTTTTCTTAAATAAATGTCTTCTCTACTGAGTATTGGCTGTAGCAGAAAAACATGTATCGACGACTTTCCTACATTAATATTTAAATAACCATCTATCCCTCATATTCACAATTATTAATATTTACTAAAATTTTAAACCCTTAAAATTATAGTAAGATGTTACCGCACATCTCACGTGTGTTTCATATAAACAGCGGTTAATTAACATGACTTGATTCTAACGAGGCATGTTATAATTGTATATGGAGCCCAGGTAATTCCATTAACCCTTAGAGGCCACAGTTCACCTCACAAGTATACGTCTTACTTCTATTTTAGTTTAATTATGCTCAAAACGTATTGCTTCTTTCATTGTGTGTAGAGCTGAGTATGCAAGCATCTTATTTTTCTAATTATAAATCCAGACTATATTTAAGGTCAGAGAGATGCAGAGGTATCATTAATTTTTTCATTTACTCGTTTATCCATTTTATTAACCGACTTTAAAAAGGAGGAGGTCCTCAATTCGATTGTATTTTTTGTGTATGTTATGCGATTACTGTTTTTTTTAAATTTCGGAACCGATTTTGATAATTCATTCTTTCTTTGAAAAAGGGTACCTCAGTATTGGTCCCATTTAAATTTTAAGAAAATATTCCATCTCCAAGGGTGACAAACGAGGAGACGAATCTGGTTTCGCGCATTTTCCGGTAACCGATTTCAATAAAACTTGGCAAATAAATGCAATTCCACGAATTTTAGAGGTCCGTTTTGTTTTTATAAAAAGTTATAATATTACATTTACCATTAGAAATACACATCCAAATCGATGATGTAAAATTGCAATTCTTAATTTATTAATGACTAAATACTACAAATTATAATAAAAATTATGAACATTAGAATTACCTATGCCTATTTCTTACAAACAATGTCAAGGTTAACGTTATTCGCAGAAGTTGTTCAGCGCATAACGACATAGAAGAACAAAAGGTCAATTTCGAAAGAAATAGACTCTTCCGTAATGTCATTTAAAATGTGCAAAGCAATAGTAAGCGGCGCATACTTCAGCACATTGGTCCTACACAGGCCGGCAGTGCGAGAGCTTGCTGTCGCACGGGGCTCGGCGTAGGCGCATGTTTGGCACGAATCTCATTGCTTCCGGTATTAGCCAAATGCACAGAAAGCCGCGATAAACTTTAAAAACATAAGTGATGAGGGCCAGGTTCCTTCGACCTTCGAGCTTATAATAAGCCAACCATTTCTAGGACAAATGATGTTGGGTACATATTAGCATGAACCAATAACTCAAGAAAGTATTTAGTATTGTTAAACAAGATGTTGCGACGAATACCAAATAGCTATTTTTGTAACTAATTTGTTTTATATTGACAAGCTGCAATTTAACAAAGCTACTCTAATTTTTAGTGATAACAAACAAGTCAACTAGACAGTGCCAGTTATTATTTTATTTTGTTTAGAATTACCACCATCTACCTATATTAGGAAGCGTTAATATATAAATTAGTTTGTAATACACAATGCCATCTATTGACACGTATATTTACTTTGTAGCCGTCATTGTAAAACGTAATTTATTTATGAATAATAATATTTTAGGGTTAACCTTTTAGGGTTTTTTTTATAATGTTAAGTGACGGGAGGAACAAGTCGTGCTCCTGATAGTAAGCTACACGCCTATTCATAACAGTTGCAGTGTCACTCAGAGCTTTAATTCGCAAAGTTCTGAGGGGCATTGCCACTGCGTCCGTCACCTTGAGATATAAGTTGACAAGTCCCATGTGCCTGTAATTTCACCAGCACCCTTATCCTTCAAAACGGTAGTAGGTAAGATGGCAATACGACTCTTGATGATCTGTTTCACAAGGAGCTCTACAGCTACTAAACTTGGATATTGTAATTTTAAATAATTATCTGTTAACCTAACTTTATTGTGCCATATACTAGTATCCGTTGGTCGCTACTGGAATATATTGTACAATCCATTCTTCTTACAATGTCATCGTCATTTCTGTGAATAGTAAAAAACAGATGGGAAAGTAAAAATGTACCTTTGCAATGGATTTTTATATTTCGTACCTATATACTTAAAACACAGGTCACCGAGGAGCGTTTCAGAAAATCATTAATAAACGCAGGTATCTAAATATGCTGACGCAGTACTTACCTAAGTGGTGGACCGTACATTCAGGATGCAATGTAAAATGCTCGTAACATTTTCTACTTACTAGAATTATGATCCGGCTCATGGGGCGCCAGGTGCGAGGGTCTATTACATTTTTCGGCCCAACTTAACCCCATTCCACTTTTTTTTTTCAAATATTGTAAGCAAAATAACTTACTAACATGGAAAGCAATAATATTAAAAAATATAATAATAAATAAAAAAATAAAGTACTTACCTAATACAAAATTTTACGTTGTAATTTTTCCAATTTAATTTTTTTTTTTTTTATACCTGACAGGCAAATGACTCCACTCCACCTGATGTTAAGTGGAAAGTGGTATCCAAACGCGAAGGAACCTAGTGCAGCGATGGAATCCTCACTGCACTAGCCGCCTCCACCCTGCCTGCCTACAATATGCCTCTTCACGCCTCGTTTGAAGGACCCCATATCATAAGAGGGAGGGAAGACATGTGCCGGAAGGGAGTTCCATTTGTCAACAGTGCGGCAGAGAAAGGAGCCACCGAACCTTTTAGTACGCGATGGAATGCGGCAGGTAGTGAAACGGTGACTACGAAGGCCAGCACGCGTGCTTCTGAGCAGGAACGGGGAAGGGGGGATGAGGTTGAACAGCTCCTCAGAGCACTCACCATGGTACATGCGGTAAAAGGCGCTAAGCGATGCAACATCTCTACGCAGTTGCAGAGGTTCAAGGCGTGATGAGACCTCTTCGTCGCCTATAATTCGAGTAGCACGACGCTGTAATTTATCCAAGGCATTGAGTAGGTACTTGGCGGAGCCGTCCCACAAGTGCGAACAATACTCAACGCAAGACCGGACCTGTGTTTTGTACAGCAGGCATAACTGGTCCGGCGTGAAAAAACGTCGCACCTTGTTCAGGACTCCGAGTTTCCGTGAGGCTGTTTTGATCACAGATTCGATGTAGCTCCTTGGATTCAAATCACAGCAGATTTCCATACCGAGCAAGGTGAAACTGCTCCGAGGTGAAAGTGCTGTGCTCATCAGAGAAGGCATGGGAAGGAACGGCGACAATTTTGTTGTTAACGCGCAAACCTGTGTTTTCTTGGCGTTGAACTCAACAAGATTACTGGATCCCCATGCAGATATGAGGTCCAATATCCTATTGAGCTCAACGACAAGATCAGATCGCTCTCTGTCAGTATCGGCGCGCCCAGCTGCGGGGAATCCATGATATCCCCCATGAACAGTGCTATCATCTGCATAACAATGAATATTCCCAAGTGGAAGCATATCATTGATATGCAGAAGGAAAAGCGTGGGAGATAGGACGGATCCCTGCGGTACGCCGGCGTTCACATTCACGAACCTCGAAATGCTGCCGTCAGAAACGACGCGAATTCTCCGCTCACGAAGGAAATCGGCAATCCAGCTGCATAACTGGGCTGGCAAACCGTACGCCGGGAGCTTGGAGAGAAGAGCTTTGTGCCAGACCCGATCGAACGCTTTGGCTATATCGAGGCTAACAGCCAACGATTCGCCACGTTTGTCTATAGCCTCACCCCAAATATGCGATAAGTACGCTAGAAGGTCACCCGTTGATCGTTTCGGACGAAACCCATACTGCCGATCATTAATTATGGAGTGATCTTTTAGGTATTGGGTCAGTTGTTTATTAAGGATCCGCTCTAAAACCTTGCATATTATGGAAGTAATGGCTATGGGACGGTAATTATGCGGGTCTGATCGGTCGCCTTTTTTGGGAACTGGTTGCACATTAGCCTCTCTCCAAGAGTCCGGCACACGACCTGAAGAGAGCGACAGACGATACAGTCGCGTTAGCACGGGAGTCAACTCAGCTGCGCAATTCCTAAGTACAATCGCTGGGATACCATCAGGACCACTAGCTTTCCGGACGTCGAGAGACTGCAGCTGCGTACGCACATCGCATTGTCTGATACGAATATCAGACATCGTGTAGCCACAGTGAGGTAGAGTTGGTGGCTGTGCGTTACAGTCGTCGAGACAGGAGTTAGCCGCAAACTGATTTGCCAAGAGGTCGGCTTTATCTTGCGGCTTGTGGGCTAGATTGCCGTCAGAATATCTCAGCGGTGGCAGCGAGGGCTGGCAGAAGTTCGACGCAACGGCTCTGGCCAGACGCCAGTAGCTACGACTACCTGTGGGATGCGTCAAGAGTTCTTGGCCAACTCGTGCGACGCGCTGAGCATCCGCTCTGATGTACGCTCTTTTGCAAGACCTGGTGGCATTATTGTAGGCTGTTTTAAGTGAGTTCGTATTGGGATCGTCTGAAGCTAGACCCCTGATCCAAGCGCGGTATGCAGTCTGTTTGTTCTCAACAGCCACAGCACACTCGCGGTTGAACCAGCGGTTGCGCCTCCCTTTACTGACGAGATCCGAATGCGGGATGTAGTATTCCATCCCGATTAAGATCTCATCAGCAACGGCAGTCGCGCTAGCTGTTGGATCCACCTCACTAAAACAGCGCTGCCGCCAGGGAACGGATGCAAAATAGTCCCGCATACCGTCCCAATCTGCCGACGCATAATGCCAAATGCGGCGTTTAGCCACAGTAGGTGATGGTGGCAGTAACGTTGCCACTTTAGTGGATATCAAGTAGTGATCCGAAGTGCCCAGAAATTACAGGCACATGGGACTTGTCAACTTATGTCTCAGAGTGGCGGGCACAGTGCCAATGCCCCTAAGATCTTTGCGATTAAAAGCTCTCAGTGGCATTGCATCTGTTATAGATAGGCGTGTCGCTTACCATCAAGCGTACAATTTGTTCGTCCCGTCACAAAAGAACAAATAAGTAACGAGAACGGACACTCTCCGCCCCTCCCTAGCTTTACATACCGCCCCACCACGCCCCGCACATTGACGGTCACATTGACTGAACGGCAATAAGGCTGTCGGCGAGCCGTTTTCGCGCTAAGACGACTTTGATATTTGAATAGTTTTCATTTTATTCATTACGAAACTTGTACGTTAATGTATAACATCATCTTACGTTACTTTTTATAATGTTTGTGAATTATGCTGTGTACGGCTGTTTATCATCATCTAAACAGAATAAAGAGAGGAGTTTCTTTCGTTTTCCGAAAGATAAAACAAAGTAAGCAAAAAAACTTATGTGTGAGACTCATTCAGTTATTGTTTTCTTCATATAATTAGTGCAGAGTAATATATATTACAGATTTATTATATCAATATAATGAGTCGCCATAATTTCGTGGCTTAGTAGACAAGGGTTCTCGAATTTTCCATTTGTATTGTCGCTAAATATTACGTAGTGAATATACCTAATTATTAACTAGGTAATAATAAACTTGGACACGCAATTTCAAATTCCTCGGTTACCTTATTTAAAAGTACCTGTCCAAAATACAACATCTTAAGTGCTTTTAATATATTTTTTAAATAAATCTTCAATATTATTCTAGTTAGTGATTTAATGACAACTATAATATTATATCGATATAAATACCTAATGAACATGTTTTATTTAACAATTATTAGCATTCTATTAACAGAATAATACAAAGAAGAAGAAGAAAAAGAATTATACATAAGAATTTTCGCTATGTTGGTGCTCAGACCACGTAACGTAATAGTACGAGCAAGTGATAGGTAACCCTACCACTTCACGCACACGTTTGCGCGTGTGCAGATAGCACCTCACTGTATGTAGTAGTAGTAACTAACTTTCAACCGTTGCATGGAGTGTCCGGGGTGTGCCGTCACTTGGTATTTAAAAAACCCTTGAGCTTTTCGATGAAGGAAAACATCGTGATTGACCTGCACGTCAAAGAAGGTTCGTAATTCTCGAAAAACGTATGAAGCCCCCAACCCGTATTGGGCCAGAGTGGACTGGACAAGAAGGAGACCCGCGCCCAGGACTATGACGAATAAATGGGTGGATGATAGTGATGACCTAACAGACATTGCAGTTCCCAATACACACGACAATAAATAAAAAAAATGTTTAAAGTAAATATGCAGAACCAAATGAAAATGAAATGTAATGAACTCAATCCATCAAACAATAAAAACCATTTATTGTGTACGCACGTCTAGAAGGTCTTAAATAACATTATTGTGTCAGTACGTGTTGCCAATTTTACGGCGTACAATTTGCTTAATTAAGTTAATTTATCAGAACGTACTAAGTTTTAATTATAAGAATGTCAAATCTTAATTAAAATTGTTAATCGCATGCATGTCATTACTGTGTCCTCGTTAAATGCTTAAAATAAGTCAATAAATAAACGCTTTTTAAAACTGGCATTCTGGATTCCGCCGCCTACTCTAGAACGGTGTGGTCGTGTGCTGCCTCAGTGTCAAATTTTAAAGTTTAACAAGTCATCCTTATTAGTGATTGGTTGTGAGTGTAAATTTCAATTCCTTGTCTCACAAAGGGCTTGTAAACGGAAATTGCCCTCCTTCTGGGCGGTCCTAGAGCGAGACATCCAAATTGTGTCAAATAGTGCGTTAAAAACTTTCGAGGTGAGGTGAGGTTTGAACCCTGGGTTGCGGAATCGTGAGTCTGCATGTTGCCCGCGACGCCATCGAGCTGTGTACGCCAGGTGACGAAATACCCGACTGTGTTCTTGAGGTGACGTCAGTGTCACTACGCAATACATTCCGTAGCATTTCAGAGCTACGTGCTACGAAGCACGGGTTACGAAACTTGTGCTACGACGACCTACACAACTGACTAAGCCGATTCGACTATACTGATAGTGACTGTACACAATAGCATTATGCCCAGAGTACAACGTTCGCCTCCCCCAACCGCTGCAACACCTGCACTGCAATCTCAAACGGAATCGGACTCCTCCGTTGGTGTTCCTGGAGAAAGCCGCAAAGTAACGGCTCGTTCTAAGCGCCAGCGCGTAGAGGTGTCCCCGCAAGCAAGTACAGATGTGGACCAATACAGCCTACAAAACTTCAAGCAGGACATAATGACTATGCTTAATAACTGGAAAACAGATCAAGACGCCACACTGTCGAAACTTGTTACGGACATCGCTTCGTTAAAAACACAGTGTACTGATATACAGAAAGTAAATGTAGAAATTGAAAATTCAATTACCTTCATGAATGCTAAATTCGAAGAAATTAATGATAAGGTTCGCAGGTTAGAGACTGAAAGAAAGGTAAACTCAGACTATATTTTGTCTCTGGAAAGGCAACTGGAAGAGTTGCAACAACGTTCTCGATCATCGGCAATGGAGGTCCGAAATGTACCTGAAAAAGACCACGAAACTGAGAGCGATTTGATAGCCATTGTTAAACAACTTGCCGCAACTCTGAAAATAAATTTGCAAGATAACGATTTTCGAGACATCTATCGGCGCCCTGGAAAACCCGGAACTATAAAAACGATAGTGACTGAATTTAATTCCGTCCAAATGAAAGAAGACTTCATCACATCAGTTCGTCGTTTCAATAAAGACCGACAGGTTCCCGATAAACTAAACTACGAACATTTTGGAATAACCGGCCACAAAAAACCGATATTTGTGGATGAGTACCTCCCCTATTCAACTCGTAAACTCCTTTTTCGTGCACGTGAGTTTGCTAAAACACATAACTTTAAATTTTGTTGGACAGCAAAAGGCAGGGTGCTCCTCCGCAAGGACTCGAATGCCAAATACATTTATGTTAAAACAGAACAATGCTTATCTAAACTATCCAATCAGTCATAAACCTATTGGTCTACAGCATTTTTTAAGGCCTACTTTTTGTAACAAAATACCACTCTACCACACCTCATACGTAACAAAAACAAATCATATACTAACACCCAGATACACAGACCCTCGATTAACACACCATTTACAAGAAATCACACACACAATAGAAGCCCTGCTAAAACTATATATTTTCACCCTCATTAAAACACACCACAAAACTTTGAGTTGTACTAAAAGTTCATCTGTTACTACAAAATCACAATGTAAGCTACATAATGATCGTCATAACATTATTATCACCACATCTTCTACATTGCTACTAATAAACATTACAATGGATGTAGTGACCCACTACATCACTGGATTGACAAGGATTAGGCTAATTAATGGCTACAATACATGAAATTATAAATGACATTGATGACTTTCATACTGCGCACTCATACTACTGTTCGCCGGAGAGCTGTATCAATTACATCACCAATGATCTATCTCTTAAAATTATTCATACAAATATAAGAAGTATAAATAAGAATTTTAACAATTTTATGGCAACATTGGTGACGACCAACATAGATTTTGACATTATTATATTATCGGAGTGTTGGCTAAAGGTATCAGGCAATCTCCCGCAATTAGACGGATATACTGCACATTCAACCTCAAACAATCTGCTCCAAAATGATGGAGTGGTATTGTATATAAAGACTGTATTAAATAGTCTAATTAGCGAACCACCGATCTGCGACTCAAACTGTCTGATTTGTTGGGTTTGTGACGTTGCCATAGTTGCTGTATATCGCTCCCCGTCTTATGGAAACCTAGATAATTTTTATACGAGTTTAGAAAATATTATTAACACACTTAAATGCCCTAGTGTAGCCCTGATAGGAGATATAAATGTGGACATAAAACCAAATAATAATAATCGCAGCAGTGATGAATACCTAACTTTCATGTCATCTATGGGACTCCTACCAGCACATCTGCTACCTACGCGACTTGGCAATTGTCTAGATCACATTATGTTGAAGACGAAATATAAGGCAACAGTGACAGTAATCCAAACTGAAATTACTGATCATTACCCTACTGTACTGTCGTTAAAATTAAAAAAACAAGACTACAAAAATGTCCCCAATTATATAACAAAATATGACTATTTTGAAATTAAAAAAAGTATAGACAAATTCGATTTTGGTAAAATTATGACGGAGACGGATCCAGAACAAGGAACTCTTTCCTTAATCACAAATATAAAAACGTTAATTGAACAACACAAGACAGTCATTAAAATATCACGTAAAAGCGTAATAATTAAACCCTGGATTACCCCTGGGATGCTTCGGTGTATACGTAACCGTGACGCCATGCATCTTAGGCTAAAGAGTTCGCCTAAAAACAGTCTTTTAAAGACTACTTATTGCAGATACCGCAACTTTTGTAACGATCTTCTAAGGAAGTTGAAAATTTCCTACGAAAAATGCGAGTTAGAAAAGGCCAAGAATAACCCAAAGGAGCTGTAGAATGTAATCAAGACTATCACGAATTCGAAAAAAAACAAAAGCGACCCCAGAGAACTCCTGAGTATTGCGTGTGACGAGAAGACTGCTGTAAACCGAGTTAACGAATTTTTTGTCAGCGTTGGCAGAAATCTAGCCGCAAAGATTGCTCCCACTCCAGAGCCACCACAACCTGACCACTTTTCAAGCCATAATCATATGAGCAATTCATTTGTCATTCTTCCAATTGATGTGACGGAAGTTAGGAATTTAATCCATGGTCTGCGCAGTGATTGTGCTGCTGGATGGGATGAGATTCCACCACGGGTGATCAAACAATCCATTGATACTTTGGCTCCAGTGCTGACTCATGTCTTCAACCTCTGTATCACACGTGGTGTCTTCCCCCGATCTCTAAAACATGCAATAGTTCATCCAATTCACAAGGGGGGAAATAAAGATTTCGTTCCAAATTACAGGCCAATTTCTATCCTCACAGCCCTTTCTAAGATTCTGGAGCGATACCTCAATACCTGCTTAATCAAGTACCTTGAAAAATACAAGTTATTGTCTAATAATCAATACGGGTTCCGAAGCAGCGTCTCTACAGAAGATGCTATATTGAGTTTTGTGTCGAATCTAGTCAACAATATAGACAACAAGCTTAAGTGTTATGGTGTTTTCCTGGATCTCGCCAAGGCCTTCGACACGGTTTCTGTTCCAATCTTACTATCCAAGCTTGAACGTCTGGGTGTACGAGGTCTCGGCCTAAACATCTTTGCCAGCTACTTATCTGAACGCACACAGAGTGTTAAGATTGGCTCTTTGATTAGTGACAAGAATTTAATCTGTTATGGTGTCCCGCAAGGAAGCATACTCGGCCCCACGCTGTTTCTGGTATACATGGATCAACTATGTAGCATGTCCCTACAGAACTGTAACATTTTTGCTTATGCGGATGACACTGCTTTATTGATCTACGGTGATAGCTGGGAATCTGCCAAAAAACACGCAGAAAATGCCCTAAGACGTGTCAAGGAGTGGCTGTCGGGAAACCTTCTAACGATTAACCTAGACAAAACAAAAGTTGTCCAATTTGACATTGCTAAAATTTCAAAACCAAAATTACTTCCTCCTGTCTTAAGAATCCATAATTGTTCCACTATAGACAATAACAATTGTGACTGTAAGCCTCTCGACACCGTACAAACCATAAAGTACCTGGGTGTACACCTAGATGATAGACTTGACTGGCACGTCCAAATTAAATCCCTTTCAACCAGAGTCAGAAGCCTCATTTACCTTTTCAAAAATCTCCGCCACTCAGCTGACCACAAAACCCTCTTCATGGTATATTTAGGACTATGCCAGTCTGTCATCTCATACTGTATCCCGGTATGGGGTGGTGCATCTAAGACCTCTCTTCTAAAATTGGAACGAGCTCAGCGGGCTATCCTCAAAGTTATGACCTTTAAAAAACGAACATTCTCAACAGCAAACCTATACAATGAATGTAAAGTACTTTCAGTAAGACAACTGTTTGTGCTAAGGACGCTTCTACGCAAACACCGGTCAATACCTTATTCTACTGCCACTGCAAACAAACGAAGGGGTGCACAAATGTGTCCTCCATTAAAATGTCGCACCGCATGGGCCAAACAACAATACAATGCTCGAAGCTGTAGCTTATATAATAGAATGAACAAACTAAGTCCGATTTACTCCCTACCGAAACACACACTTAAAAAAGTACTTCAAGAATTACTTTTAACACTAAATTACAATGACATAGAAAATATGTTAAAATGAAGAAAACCACATCATTCCATTCACTCCACACACTTACACCCAAAACACACTTCAATTAATACACACTACAATAATTACAAGGTAAAACTCTTATTACAGTACACTTATTTCAATACACTTATTTACGTATACTTATTTGCTACTGAAGCTATTCGTGTGTACTATTTAAGCACTCAATGTTGAAGGAATCACTAACTCCTAAGATACAGGATTACCTAGTTTAGGAGTTAGGGAATCACAAATATTGGCATTTCTTTACTATATTTTTATGTTTCTTTTTATGTTGTGCCTTGTAATGCCATTGTATTTCATTTTTCTTTGATCAATAAATTATTATTATTATTATTCGTTTGTGATAAGTATATGAAAGCTTTGACGCCATAGCAGGAAAATATTTTCACGGAAGAAGGTAGTCTTACAGGAAACATGTTACTGTCTGCGTGTACGTTCCACTTTGCTGAATAGTGCAGGATTTATCCGGACCATATTGGGTAGAGGGTAAAAACCCAATCAATCCGCCCAAGCTTAAACCGGGTTTTTACCCATTTCTGCCCAAAATCGCGGGCTAAAATACAGAGTAAATAATATTTTTAGGCGGAAAGGACCTTACAATCCTGTGAATTCCCACACGATATTTTGAATCGATTTATTTCAATGCGATTTTCAAGCAAATCGATTCAATAGAAAGGCAAATCGAATCATCAAGATCAGAAAGCAATAAACATTTTGTAATAACATCTCAAAATTTCAACAAAACTCGGTTTACAATTAGTATTTAGTCGTAAAAAGTTTTTGCCCTCGATTTCGGGCATTGTTAGGGTTTGACCCGATTAAACGTTTTCTTAACGCCTTCGTAAAAATCCGAGCGCTTGTCAACCTCTTGCTCCGGAAAAATAGAACTGTTTCAAATACATATATATTGAAAGTGTGTTATACAGCTGTCTATACGCCACGACTCGCAAATGGCCCGTACACATCTTTTTTGTAACAATCAATACGTCCAGACTGCGTTCGCGTTATTATCCCGGAACATATCTTATCTTACGATTGAGACGATAATATGGTAAGCCACTAGTAATGCATCTTGGTCTACAACTTTACAAATCTCCACAAAGTGTATGCAAAATTATTTATTCTCATTCACAAGATTTTTGTATATTTTTCCCCATTTTATGTTATTGTCTATATAAATTCCTAAAAAATCTTTGACTTCCTCTTCTTTCAATTTCATATCCATATTATAACTTATATCGTTGGTATGTGTCTTATTAATTTTGTCTTAAGAATTCACGTACACTGTTTTTGCTCAGATTAATTTATAGTCTATTATTTTGTAACCATTTTATTACAGATATATTGTCGTTGTTTTTTCTTAGTCGAGTGTATTATATCTCTCAATGTCAAAAATTACATTATTATTAGCATAGGATATTTCGCAGCTGTTGAAAAGTCATTAACTACAGTAGGAACAATAGCGGGACAATACACTGCTTTGAGGTAGTACATGCAACATTGTTTAAAAACAAGTTTAAAAATATGATATATCAGGTCTAATTTTAGTAAATATTTTATTGACGCCATTTCTTTCCTAATAATCAGGTTTGTACCTATTAGTTTGTGTACATTCCCTCTGATACCATGTCTATACAGTTTGTATAATATGATGATTTTATGATTGATGAAATCAAAAGCTTTTGACAAATCCATATATAGAAAAGTTTAGTTTTATCTACTGCTTTTAGAACTGTAGACAGTAACTCGTAAATTGCTAAATTCATTGATTGACCTTTCGATGACGTAACTAGAACTCAAAGATGAAGTAACTAGAATTTGGTGACAAGAAAAAGGTATATGTTGTTCCTATTACCCTTTCCACAAAAGGCGTTAACCCAAATTATCATCTACATATCCTGCCCACTTTTTTGTTTTTCTATGTCATTTTATGTGTCCTTTGATGACGCTACTGTAATTACGACTTGAAACTTTCTATTCACGTTAACTCTGTAATTTTGTAGGCGTAGACGTGAAAGTGTGTGGGTCGGGGGGCGGTGGCGGCGACGACGGCGGCCGTCGGCAGTCATTTATTATTTCGTCCGGGAGAAAGTACCCCATCTTATTTATTATAAACAAACGCAGCAAATAAACATGAATGCGGTGAAAATAATGTCAGACGCTATATGGTAGGTAAACAAACTATGTCTTCTATTTTTAAGGACTTTGGAAACATTGTAGGATAACCTCGTCGAAGTTTGTGGTAAACTCAAACATATTCTCACAGAAGAATAAGGTTAACTATCCAAAGGAGAAACGTTACGAGTTCTCAGGGCACGATGCTCCAGGGCTTGATGAAAAGACGAAAAAAGTAATTTTTGTTTTATATTAAGCATATTTTAAATTCTCACCAAGCCGCGGGTTCATATTGCCAAATAAGACTAATCACACACGGTACCGTAACAACCAACAGCGGCATCGCCACCGCCGCTACGGCACCGCAATTGTAGTCTTGCTCTTGTCAGTTGTTTTTGTATACACACTTTCATGCACGTTGCCACGATTCTCTACTAATGTACGACTTTAGTGACGCCGTATGGGTTGCATTTACACCGCTGTGCTGGTGCTGCGGTATAACTCCGCAAGGCTTGTCGCGCCGCAGCAGCAAAAAACGCCACCGCCGAAGAATGACGATATAAATTTGGATGAAATTATCACAACAGTGGGAAATGAAACTATTATTCGGATTTAAATGTGTATATTTATTTTTTTCAAACAGTCAGGCGTGAACACGGGACCTGTAAGGACCCGAAACATTGAAAAAACATAAATCTACACGCGATTTAGATTCTTCCTATGTGTAACAATTGCGAAAACCTTAGAACTAGATAAGTAAAAACAACTAATTACTAACTCACTGGGTATAAAAAAAAAATAGCGCGTTTCATAATGTGACTGCATAAGTCAATGTGTGACTGAACATAATATTCCATATTATTTTCGCGTGAATTCTAAAATTATTTTAAATACTACAAAACGTCTTAAAACCAGTTACATATTTAGTATAATTTTTAAATAATAGTGTTGTTACCAATCAAATGTAACTGTAACCAACTGGCTCATTTAACACAAAATACAACAAAAGAAAACGAAATACCTCTACACTGAAAAATTCATTATCCAATAAAAGGAGTTTTAGTGGAGTATAAAACATCATATTTTGGCAGAGGAAAGATGTAAGGACATCTAATGCAACACGACAATTTTCTTAGAAGCATTATAGAGCATGGAAAAGATATAAGAAAAAAGAGTTAGTAAAGGACCAAGACGAAGCTATTTAGATCGGTAAGGCTAGCACTGCTATACTCCCATAGATAATAGCAATATCTCTCGCTTCTATGTCGGTCTCGCGCAAATCACGCTATCGTGTAATCAATGCAAATGCAGCTTCATACTAGACATTCTCTTTTGATTTGGTTGGTGATAAAAAAATTACTGCCTATTTTTTTCCTGTGCATAAAATTTAGTAATAAAAGACATTAGTGAAATAAAACAAAAAATCCCCTTTTTTTTAAATTGATATTTCCCAATAATTGCTAACGCGTGGTTAACTCAAAATAGTAAATAAAATTGAGCGATCGGCGCCGAGTTGTCTAGACGCCTAGGCGCTAGCACGTCGCGCCGTACGACGACAAACCTGCGCTAACGCATCGCGCGTTAGTTTAATACTTTGTTGTCTGTCAAATGCATGAACTGGCGCGCTGACTCCGTCCACTGTCTTCACATCGTTCTTGTTGCTATAGCAACGGCGTCTGCTAATCATCAGGTGTCAATATTTTTCACAATTTTTCGGAAAACTTTGAGACGTCATAACTTATTTATTTGTTAAGTATTTGAAAAAAAAATCCGAACACGTATTTTTTATTTCCATTATACAGTTGCTCCTTTAAAACTAATTAAATTTTTTTATTAGCCTGCTGTGTCCCACTGCTGTGCAAAGGCCTCTCCTCTCGACTTCCACAGTTGTTTGATGCAATGTCAGGCCAGGCTTTTATATAAGAACGCTACATCTCACTTTCCGTTAACCGATTACAATAAAACTTGGCAAATAGATGTAATTCCACGACCTCAATGGTCGGTTTTCTTTATGACTTACTCTGATTGGCAAATCCTTCCATCATGATAGCAAGCAGCGTATGCCATCTATAAGATATTACGAAAATTATTCAGAGTGTCACCTGTGATTTTCGATGGCAAACTTCACTGAGAAAATAATCAGTACGTCAGTTTTCAAGATGACGACTGACTTTTCATTTGACGCCATTTTGTTTTAGAAAATGAAACTATTTTTCCGGATTTTTAAATCCTGATTATTTGAAAGAAGATCGAGATACACAATGTGTTGATTTGCATTCTCGCTATATTTACAGAAGTCATTCTATATGCGAAACTTAACCCAAATCACTAAAAAAATAAATAAAAAAAAAATTTCATAAGCTCCTATTTTTTGTTTAAATTGCGGTACACAAATTTGATCTAAAGATCATTGACTCGCACGGCATCGGCACATGCAAACATTTTGAAGCGGACGATTTTAAATAAACTTTCGAAATCCATGGACATTAGGAAGACCAAGACCGACACTGCGGAGAATAGGGAGAGAGTATAGTCGCTCATCGTTGCGGTTCCCAGTTAGGGAAATTGGATACTTGAGACTACCGGTATAAACTTGAAGTTTCTAATTGTGGCAAGTAACAACTTATTTAATGGCAAATTTCGGCATTCAAATACTGTTGTTGTTTACTCAAACTCGACAGAAACAGCTACGTCTGCGTAGTTTCATGAAATTATATAGAAAACATTATAAACAGGCGGTTGCGGATTGTCGAGTTTTTTATCAAAATTGTTAAGGCGCTTTTGACCAGCACTGACAAAAACTAGTTTTGTATCCTAGACGTGATGATTCTAGTGATGTGAAGTGTTATGAATTTTAACCTTATATGAATTCAATTCTCCTAAGTTAAAGAAAAACATAACTGAACAAAAATGAAACTATGAATCCATACTTAACTAGAATATACATACCGCATATTCATAACGCATAGAAACCTAGCCCGCACACGCTAAGTGAGGCATATTGAAGCGCTCCCAAAGGGCCTACACGAGCGGGCGGGCTTTCAGTGCTCAAGGTCAACTTGCACCGCGAACAGCTCCAGAATTTTAGCTAAAAATGACGAAATGTGCGGTAAATGAGTGTAAAAATATGTCAGTCAAACATAAAATAGATACTAACACTAACCTACATGAATATGATTTTTGCCTCACTTGTGACAGTTCGTTTGATATGAAACTATCATTCTATGCGTTATTATTCTAAGCGTATAACTTTATTATATAAAAAAATACAAATAATGTATGGTTTCATTGACACTTTAAAGCATCTATCGTGGTCAAAAGATTAATAATAAAACATTTAGAAACTGATAACGCATGCAACACACTCACAGCCCCGCACTAGGGAAACCCTGCATCGCGCGTGTTATGGACACACACATAGACAACCACAAATTACACCCAAACTCACGAGAGAAATAAATGTAGGCCGTACACATATTTCTCCCGGCCTGGGAATCGAACCCAGGCCCTCTGCGTGGCAGTCCAGCATGGTAACCGTTCAGCCACGTAGGCAGTTGATCTTTTGTGATTTCAAATTTAAATTCAAAGTTTTTGTTTCAGACATTCATCCTAATAATAGAACACTTAAAAATAGGGTTAGTATCACAATAATAATTATACTCCTTTCTCTCATTGATATACATTTGCTCATGAAACGAGCCGTAAATGTAACAAAACTCTCCTGAGTTTCCGTTGGGAGGCCGTTTCCGCTGCCACGAATTCTGCACATCAAGGAAACCTCTCTTTTTCGCGTAATATAGTAGCTATGCAAACGCGCGTTTGTATCGATGCAGTCGCGCGCTTGCGTCGCGTTTCCATCGCTGCTTACAATTGCGCGCGTGTGTAAAGGTAGACGATTAGCGACTGCATCGCTGCTGTTAAGAGTCGCCGTGTGTAACCGCTCTTAAAGCTTTACTTTTGACTTGAATTTCGTTACTTTGGGTTTTAGACGCAGTTTCGAGTCCTATTTGATCGAATGGATTTTTTTTAGTGTTCGATGTTGTATTAATAAATTACAACAAACTAGTGGAGGAATTTCACAAAAACTAAATTAATATCATGATAGTAAAACATCATAATAAACATTACTTTTACAAAATAACCGTATATCCTCATTATAGTGTCAGAATTCCCTAAAGACATGTTCGTATGGCTTGAGAAGCCATCCCCAATATAGAGGCGAATACATTTCATTATTAGTAAATTAACTGGCTTTGAGACGGGAGAATCGGCGACGGGGTGCCAATGGCTATAACGGATTACGCTTAGATGCGGAGACATATCCATGGCTTTTGAGATTAGAAACCCAACTTACTAACACCTAAGTGGTTTAAAAAAGCCGACAAATCTTCGGGGATAGGGCAATTACGCGTAACTAGCATTTGATTACAAGTTTCAATTTCGGTAATTTAGTATCCAGATCAAATCCGCATATATGTCGTGGCAACCAAGATAACATAAATTAATGCTTCCTGTGCAAAAATGAAAGTTGTAACCATTGAAATAACGTTGAAAAACTCTCCTGGAAAAATTTGGTTTGTGCATATACGCGCCTTTTACCAATGCCACATACGCGGATTTGCACTATTCCCGACAAAACGTCATCAATTTTTTTTTTTAAACTAAATGGCATCAGTGACACTAACTAAAGCGACATCTCTTGTCAGCTACTGGTAACTATAAAAGTACCTGGCTGAGTAAAAAAACTTTGATAGATGGCGCTACAGCAAAAAAACCGTTAAAAACAAAGACAAATATTTGCGGCAAGCAAATAGCCAAATCCATAAGGTCTGCTAACTCGTTTCGTAGCTCAGTTGGGAGAGTAATAGCCTGCGCTAGGCGAAAAAGCCGCTGGTTCGAGTGCAGCTGGATCGAAGGATTTTGTCTTTGAGTTTGTGCCAATTTAATAAGGTTAAGGCGGGAAGAAAGTCAGAAAGGACAGAAAAATGATCAGGAGAGCTTAAGCACTGGAAAGCTCAGTTTCCCTTGGAGCCTACACAATCAGACTTCGTTTACATGTCATTGTACTGCACGTTTTTTGCAGTACTCAATCTTAAACGAATATCCAGCACGATACATTTTTATTCATCTGAAAAACGAATAGTCGCAGTATTCATACAGCAAACACCCTGAGCACGCGTTTATGATAGATCCACGCGTTTGGCACTTTTATACTGGTAGCTATAGAAGACGCCAACGGTTTTGCCCTCAGTGTAACATAAGGTATTGGGTTCATCCTATAAATCAAGAAGCAGTGTGTACTTACAAACGCATGTTTGAAAAATTGTACGAATATCTAAGAACGGACGAAAAAGTCTTTCAATTATTTTCGGATGTCCATAGATAGTTTTGACAATTTGTCAAAACGTTTGGAGAATTTGAGTTTACCAAAAATAAATACAACTCCATGCAGAAGAAACCGACTATATGCAGTCGATTATCAGTTATCACTCTAGCTACTTAGCTTTAGCTTTAGCAATTAGCTACACTAGCAAACCATACAGTTTTTAATGTCTAGCTAGGTCGTTCTTCTCAGGGAAGTCAGCGTAGTGAACGAGTAGTAGATTAATTGTAATGTAACGTAAATGTGATGTTTTCAAGTGTAAATTTATTTTTCCTGTAGTAAAGTAAAGTAAAGTGAAGTATTTATTGCTTCCATGTGTTACATAGGTCTTAAAATTTATATATAGTGTCAACATGACCCTGTTAGGGCGCCGCAATTAAAAGTGTAATAAGAAAATAAAAATAAAACAGAAATGAAACATAATAAGGAGTTAACAATTTTTTCTAAGACAACTTATATAACTAACAAAATGTAAAAACTAATAATTAAAACAATAATTGAAAAGGTATTGTATTAATTAATTATACTTCAAAAAACTGTTTTAAACTATAATAACATTTTTTTATCAAATGTGCTCTAAGCTGTTTATTAAATAAATTAGTCTGCGATTTGCATGAAATTGTATTGGGGAGTTTATTGAAAATTTTAATTGCCATTACAAATAGTCCTGAGCTGTGCATATTTAATTTCGAGCTAGGTAGCGCAAGTCTATTTCCATGCCTGAGGTTCATCGGCTGAGTGTATGTGTCTTTTGCTCTGGTGAATAAGTGTATGTTATTGTTAACAAATTTGCATATTTATAAAATAAAAAAAATGTATAATGATGGTACAGTTAAAATATTTAATTTAATGAAATGTGGCCTGCAGCTGTCCAATGGGTCGGTGTTTACCAGTATTCTTATACATTTTTTTTGCAGAGTGAACAAGCGCATCTGTGCTATTGTCCCACAAAACTACACCATAGCTCAGCCAAGCATGAGCATAAGCATAGTAAGCAGCAGTTGCTGTTTTTATGTCCGTGGTTCTCTTCAGTTGCAGCAATGCATAACTAAATCTACTGAGTTTTCCTGAGATATTATTAATGTGTTGTTTCCAATTTCTATTTGTGTCAATTGTTATTCCAAGTAAGTTAAAAGTATTCACTGTTTCTATTGAAGTGTTATTCATTGTAAAATTTATATGCAGTGGAGTCTTTTGATGTGGTCGGAAAAGTATTAATTTTGTTTTAGTATAATTGATTATTAGATTGTGGTCATTGAGCCAGCTACATTGTCATAGTGAAGTATATTATTAATATTGATATTCAAATCTTTTTTATCTGTACATGAAAAAACCACCGACAGGTCATCTGCAAACAAAATACTTGCCGAGTCCAGCGCTTTGAGTAGGTCATTAATGTATATTAGGAACAATATGCACCCAATCACGCTTCCCTGTGGTATAGACTGGGTAACGTTAACCACATGCGATCTTACATTAGATATGACACCAGAATTGGGATTATGGTGTTCAATCTCAACGCATATAATAGAATAAATGTTCTTTGACTTTGACTTTAACTTTGTCCTAATATAAAAATAAACAACTTGAAAACACGTCACGACTGTGAGTGTGATTATTCTCAGGAGCTCAGTGCAAAAGTTGACGACGAGATGGAAGCACGGACGCTACTGCAGTTACTATTGTTACGCCGCCGGCGTAATCGAAGCCAAAAACGGCATAGATCCCCTATTGTTATTTTTTATTACCCGAAATTAAGACAAGATGAAAACAAATTTCATAAGTACTTTAAAATGTCGATTGCTACTTTTGAATTAAACAATATATTAAAAGCAAAAAATAATAACATATCCTCGTAAGAATGTCAATTAACTTTTGATTCACGGACTGTCGTTCACATCGACGACGCTTGAAGTTGAAGTCTCAACTACATGCAGTTGAGTTTCGACTGCATGTAGTTGAGTGTCGACTGCATGCAGTTGAGTTTCGACTGCATGCAGTTAAGTCGTTATCGACTTTACGCAGGTCTCGGCTGCATGAAGCTGATTACGACTTCACGCATTAACTGCAAACATGCAGTCAATCTGTTAGCACCTTTAGGGCTCATTTAGAGTGCATCATCTCAGTCTTGGCGTCTTCCCTTTCACAGTGCCGAAACGGCTACGAGCGGGTAGATCTACACGTCGAAATCGCAAACAAACGCTAGACGCTAGCCAAGCACTGTTAAAGGTACGAGCGGAGCGAGGTAATGGATCCACACGCGCGGCACGCGCACGCCCACACACGCCTCGAGACAGGCGTCGTCACTGTGAATAAGGCCTGTAAGTTCATTCGGTTTGCTTGATAAGTCCGGCGAGTACTTACCCTCATTTATTTTAACATTTATATTGCTATCGTTTTTACCCTGCTGCTAGTCCTTTGACAGGGCGTTTCTAAAGCCTTTGACGGGGTCTGGCGCGCAAGCCTTTTAAGTAAGCTCCCCTGTTATGGGCTTCCCACAGAGCTTTGTAATTGGATCTCGGATTTCTTGAGCGATACGTGCCATTCGAGTGGTCTTGGAAGGTTACTCTTCCGAATATATCAGGATGCACTGGTCAAATATTCTTGCTATTTGGACCGCCGTGATATTCATTTCAAAAGCAAACTCCAGCTTTGAGTATGGAAAACCAATAAAACTATGAAAATTAGTATAGTACAATAGGCTACTCGAAGTATTTATTGTAAGCAGACGAAGTCGCAGGCAACAGCTAGTGTCGAATAATCATCGCTAGTAATGAATACGTATAGCCTCGATTCGGGCTCACCTGCGATATAGCAAGAACTGAATATTGAGTGCTCTAATTGAGGACGTAACCGGTTCTATTTTTCGGCACTGGATTACCGTGCACTGCACTGACTACATCAGATGATGGCTGATTTATTTTAGTTCATTTTATTTTATGTTTTTGCTTTTTTTTATCCAATGGCAAAATATCGATGCCTTATTTTATCAAAATCGTATATTATAAAGAGTGATTATTCAGGAGACGGCAAAACTTTCTGTTATTTTAAATTTTTTATCAACGGTGTTAATTTGGAATAGGCAAAAGCCAGTGTGTGAATATGAAAGAAATGTGACGTGAAATCAGCCTGCAAAATTTGAATATAGAATCCATTTTTTGCATTTCAGTAACTTTGTGTTGTAAGACACAAGTCTGAGAAAGTAAGGCGACGATATGGTATAAAGTTTTGTCTGTTAAGTATGTACCGTATTATTATTTATTTTGATGATTTTGTTGTATATGGGTTTTTTTATTCCTGAACGAAATGTCTGTTGTAATCATTGACTTACAAATAAATGGACGACGGGTATAATACAAAAATCACGAAAAAAATGTCCCAAGTCAACCTATTTAAACGTAGTGACATATAAAGGAATATGAAAAAGCTAGAACGTTGAATTTAAATTGTAATGTCATCGCAGTACTGTCTAATTTTGCTTGCTTCGCTGTCAGTCGAACAAACGAAGACTAAAGCGTGAATGACGCTCTGTATACGATTTTAACGCCCTATAAGTTCGGACACTTTTTAGCGCGGACCCTACGTCCATATAATTGTAAGTCAATGGTTGTAATCATTATTAATAATATTTGGTGATATGTAATTATACATTTCGAACTTTCGAGTGAAGTTATTACGCGACAGATTGTTGTATTAATTCACAATATTCATCTACTTGCCGTAAATTCAAATGTATAATAGTCTTGATACGTGTCAAGACGTCACTTAGCCACCTTATCGAATACGAAATAACGTCTACGGCAGCTAATTTCAAGCAATTGGTGACAAGCCCACGGGGCCATGATTGACGTGAAATGTGTGAAGCGTGAATGAAAATATAATTACTCGCGGGTTTGAATGACTAACGTGTAATGTAAATTCAGTAAGCGATTTTGAGGCTAGATAATCGTATCATCAAATATGTAGTAACAGTAGAGCTCCTTTTGAAAGAGTTCATCCAAAGAAGTATTGCCACCTTACCTGTTTCTGCAGTAATGTGAGCATTATTGCATCCCGGTTTAGGTGTTAGTGAAATGACAGGTACAAAGGACAGGATGAAGGGCGCATTGGCAGTCCCCCTCAAATCTTTGCGATTCAAAGCTCTGAATGGCACTACAACTGCTATGGACAGACATGACTAGTTCGTCCCATTACTCGGTAGCATAAAAAAATGTTGTATTTATTTATTTTTAATAATATAAATTTAAAATAAATTAATTAGTAAAATAAAAAATAAAAAATAGTAAAATAAATTTATTTTACGTGAAAATACTCCACTGTATTATTATTACAATACAAATATTCTCTATTGCACACGGACAAATACATAATAACAATACAAAAATAGTAAAAATTACAGGTACAACAGGCGGCCTTATTGCTAAATAGCAATCTCTTCCAGACAACCATGGGGTTCCAGGAAAACCAGTAAGATAAAATTATTTGAGGGCGCAACAGAATACACATATTGCACGTATACAAAGAAGAAGAAAATGATAATAATAAAAATACTTATTTAGTATTTTTATTATTACTAAATAATAATATTAATAATAAAATTGTAATAATAAATAAATAAAATTTATTATATTATTATTATTGTAATTATTGAAGAAAAAACTTACATACGTTTCTCACAGGTGGCCCAACGCCAGTTTCAGCCCATCGAGTATATAACCAGAAATAGAGACGAAATGTAATTTAATTTATTTGAAAACTATTCTGCCAAATCATTACGTAACAACTGCGCTCCGATTGGCCAGCCCTAATTCGGAACAATTGACGGGTGTCGACAATTGTTTCACTTCAAATCGACCAGTTTAACAAGCTGCAACAAGCACATAGAGAAATTCAAAACGTCTGCTGACTTCTTCCGTGGCTCTGTTAACTCGGCTTGGCATAGTTGTTGGTTTGAGTCCAGCCGAATTGAAGGAATTTTTGTTTGTTTTTGTTCGGTCTTTTACCAATAATAGATGATAATTTCATAATAGCCATTGACTTACAATTATATGGACGTCGGGTCCGCGCTAAAAAGTGTCCGCACTTGTAAGGCGCTAAAATCGTATACAGAGCGCGACACTCCGCTTTAGTCTTCATTTGTTCTACTGACAGCGCGATACTACGATGACATTACAATTTAAATTTCGAATAGGTTGACTTGGGACATTTTTTTCGTGGTTTTTGTATTAGACCCGTCGTCCATTTATTTGTAAGTCAATGATAATAGCTAATGGTAGAGGTGGGCAAGTCGAGTTATTTAACTCAAGTTACTCCCATATCTAGTCAACCCAAGCTATATTTTATGAACTCGAGCTAGATCGGTTCGTTACCCGCCCTGCCGAGGCGAATATTTCGTTCATACAGCGCATTGGCTACTCATTCTCACTCGGTCGGTTCGGCGACCTTCGGAGCAAACTCAAGTCGCGGTCGGCCGGCCAATCGTGCTCCACTCGGTGAATCGTCGGTTAGAGTTTATATGAATATACCCCGCATCGCTCTCGCTACTCGCGACTCGCGATTGCTCTGTCAGACACCGAGTCGAGTCAACCCAAGTCATAAATCACGTCAGCTAGACTTGAAGAAAATGCAACTCGTCTCATCGCTTTGGTTTCGTAGGGTCAACTTTAAGATACGAAATCATGAGGCATATCTATCTACAGAAATACGAAATTAAAAATCCTAGTTTTACTTTCTAGTAATTAAGCTTTATTGTCTTTTTATGTTACCTGTAAAATAAAAATATCTCACATAAGGAATGTTGCTATAATATCAACGATTGCTTAAACACGTTGTAACTAAGTATAATTCACTATTTTATAGTATCTTATCATTTTTATGTACTGTGACTTTAGTACATACTTAAAACTGTAGATGGCAACACTTGGATAAAATAAAAAAAATTAAAGTATTCCATTTCGAAAATTTTAACTATATCGTACCAAATAAGGGAGCGTTCCCATTATATCGTGATAACAGATAGTCGTGCAGTTTAAAGAGTCGTGGCTTGTATATATTTAAATGAAGTTAATCACATATAGTACAACACGATTAACTGTCGTTCACGACTTTTTGTGATATTACGACAACAGATTTTTGTGACAGTGGGAAGAGCTAAAACGACAGTCGTCTGACGATAAATAAAACATCACTGTCACAAACTGTCGTTGAAAAGACAGCAAATCGAAACTTTCTCAATTTAGATTTTGTTAGTTTGCAATAAATTGTAAATAAATGGCATTTATTTGAAATTATTTTCGAATTTTTAATTTTTTTTTCATCAATAATAATAGCCGCAATAAAAATATCACTCGTGGTGGTATTTCATATCATTGATAAAACTTATTTCAATAAATTTTAAATTTTCATGTAACAAACAAAAGTAAACATTACCCCAGAGCAATATGATCGAGTTTTATCTTATGGAGAACTAAGTAAACATCTCGAATTTTCCACGCTAGTAGTGAACAGAAGCTTAACGAAAAATACTTCATGAGTGTTTTGTTAATATTAATCTTAATTGATTGATATAAATTGGAAATGAAACTATTTTTCCGGATTTAAATCGCGTATATTTGTTTTTTCAAACAAACCGACGTTTCGGGCCCTTTACAAGTCCCATGGTCACGGTTGACTGAGGTGGTACAGTCTTCAACTAGTTATGTCTAATATTAATGCAAACCACCCTATTTTTTCATGAATTTTTATTCTAAAAATTAAAATTAAAATTAAAATTCATTATTAATAATAAATTAAACTTAATAAAAATTCATTCAATAAAATAATTTGTAAAACTTAATGTAGCGTAAATTGGAATGTTTTCTTTGTAAAATTAAAAATAAGGTATTTAATTAATAACTATTGTAACTATAGTGAAAAAATAGGGTGGTTTGCATTAATATTAGACATAACTGGTTGAAGACTGTACCACCTCAGTCAACCGTGACCATGGGACCTGTAAAGGGCCCGAAACGTCGGTTTGTTTGAAAAAACAAATATACGCGATTTAAATCCGGAAAAATAGTTTCATTTCCTATGTGTAACAATCGCGAAAACCTAAGAACTCGATATGATTGATATAAAGTTTATTATGCAATATGTGTGTTAAGGAAGACATCTGTTGTCGAGAAGATACTACTTTCTGTTCGCTCAGATGTTAGTCGTTCGTCGCAGTCCAGCTACTGGCAGCAAGATGGCAGCACATTGAATAAAAGTTCAATATAAAATCAAAACGTCGTAACTTGCAACAAAGGTATTGAACTTTCAACGATATAGCGACTGGAGGGTAAAGTTTAAATTATATTAACAGTCCAGAATTTGTTAATCTTTTTAAATTAAAAACTACGATCAATCATTATCAAGATTTCATAATGTTTATCATTTGTTTGTGTTTGTTGTACTTCCATTGTATTTTTTCTTCTGTGGCAGCACGTATTTTTGCTGATATCTCTATACCTGTTTAATACTACCTAAATCCTTTCAAACTCAAGGAACTTCCCCCAAATTAAGCAGAGTGAATTCCCGACGTTGGATACAGGTCAAGTTTGCATTACAGTCAGATCAGGTCAGTCCTCTGACCTTAGCGAAGGAAAATCACAGACTAAAACTTAGTTTTAAATACAGGGTATAAAATAAAGTAATTTCTAAGCGACTTTCATTCTTCAGGCAAAATGTCGCATCAATTTTTTGCTAGCAACCTTTCGCAAATAGGCACTCTATGTGGCCGTAAGTGGTACGTTTGAAAAAACATTGCATTATTTTGGGTTTTTATTATTGTTCATTTAAGTGTGCCGATGTGTATAGTAGAAATGATTAATGATAAAATAAGATAATAAATAAATAATAATAATAAATAAACAAATAACGCACACACTCAACATAGCCCCGCATTAGGGAAACCCTGTGTCGCGGGTGCCATGGACACACTCATAGACAACCACAAATTACACCCAAACTCACGAGAGAAATAATTGTAGGCCATACAACTATTTCTCTCGGCCCGGGAATCGAACCTGGGACCTCTGCGTGGCAGTTCGGCACGGTAACCGTTCGGCCACTGAGGCAGTTAAACGAATCCAAGTTTCGTATTTATATGATCTCCGATATGAAATTGTTCTGCACAGCATATATTGAGCTCAGAATCCTCGCCACACATCTCGCACTTGACAACTAACATAGTATTATCTCAAAAATTGCGTTATATTATATTTTATCTCAAAATTGCGTTATATTAATAATTTATCTCCAAAATTTCGCTATATTTGTATGTTGTTTATATACGATTTAATTTCAAAATCACATGACAATACGGTCGCTTTGAAACTAAATACGTAATATTGGGGTTAAAGTATGAAATTGCCGTTTCGCACTGAAAAATTAAAACAATTTTTTTTAAGATTAAATATATTTGTTTAATCAAAGTTTATTCCCTTGTTGTCTATACATTTCTGCCATGTAATCGGAAGGTCATTTAAACCTTTGCGATAGAAGTCTGGAGACCTGGACTCCACAGCTGTGTGAAGGGATTTTTGTACTGCTTCCTGGTAATTTTATTTCCATACAAAAAAAATCAAATTGCGGGAAAAAATGGTAGTCGGTCGGGGCGAGGTCCGACGAATATGTAGGATGATGGATAATTTATATCTGCAGGTCTTGTAGTAGTAAAACTGTTTCTCAAGCAGTGTGAGGTGTTGCGTTATCATAGAGCAATAACGGTGAAGCTGTTTTGCTGCGAGTTCCGTCGTCATTATTCAAACGCCATATGTCATATTGTGGGTATGCTAACATTAAACCATGACGTTTCGTGGTAGTTTGATACGGATCGGCTTCCATCATTACCTTCAATTCAACGTTATTTACATTTGTGACTGGTCTTCCTCGTGGTTCTTTCTTCAAGTCGTAATTTGCCGTATTGCCGGCGTTTGACGTATTTGCGTATGCCGTATCCTCTCCAAATACAGCATTGACAGTTTCTGCTACGTTAACTCCATGTGGAAATTCGTATTCGAAAATTAGGTACTCAGATTTTCGCTGTATCTGTCTTCACGTTAAAAGCTGAATGTAAAAACAATTGAAAGTCGAACAATCAAATATCATGTTTTTTAAGATAAGCATGTTTTACTTTTCGTGTGAAAAACGTTTCACTCTGAAATCGGACACCATACAGGTTTAATTTTAATTTAAAGTGGCCAGTAAAATAAATCGGCAATTTCATATTTAAACCCCTATTATTAATATAAATTAAAGTCATTTTTAGATAACACTATTTTAGTTGTCATGTGCAGTCTGTGACCATATATCGCACATGACAACTAACATAGTATTATCTCAAAATTGCTTTAGGTTACATTAATATTACCTATTTAATTTCAAAGCGACAGTGTTGTCTTGACACTTATTTTTGAGATAATACTATGTTAGTTGTCAAGTGCAATAATATAGTTTTGTGTTTTTAGTTACTATTTATATGTTAGATTTTTCATTTCTATGTTTTATGTTTTTTTGGGTGTGTGGCAAATAAATGGAATTTGGAATTGAGTCTGGCGGTCTTTTGCCCCTTCCATTGTAGTCAATAACTATATTTTTCTATTTATAAAGGTATATTGTGACAAGTTATCAATATGTATATCAAAGCGTGAGTGAGAGACCAAAAAAAACAAAACTTATTGTTATTGATGTTAGATATTATTTAAACTATATAGGATGATTATTTTTTTATATTTAAATATTAAATATTAGACTTTCTTCGATTTGCTCCGAAGTAGAACTCAAGCACTTGTGTTATGGAAACTACGATGGTACAAACACCCAGATCATAGTAGTCTACTTTTTCTACGTTAGCACAGCCGAGGATCCAACCCGGGACCTCAGTGATGCACCATGAAAAGCGGTATGCAAGCCACAGTGGTCAGAAATCCATTTTAATCAAAATTGTTTCAAAGATTTGGCAGGAAACATGAAGATAAGGAACGAAAACGATTTTTGACCATCACCCGTGACTATGGGACCTGTAAAGGATCCAAGACGTTGGTTTCTTTGAAAAAAAAAAACGAAATAAACGCTAAATTGAATTTCCAATGTGCAGCTTATCGCGAAAGCTATGGAAAATAGAAAAGTGGCCGGAGTTGCTTCAAGAAAGGGATGTATGACCTGACTCGCTCGACTTGGCGGGGGCACCGCCATACCCCTAGACAGTCTTGAGCATTTGTATCAATTTAAAAGCCATTTCAATGCTTGCAAAGTTTGTAGACACTACATTGTAGAAACAATAAATTTTTATTTCAAAGAGGTTAAATAGCTATTTCGCTGGAGTATGTTAGGCAAATAAGAACGGATATAACTTGTTCATTGCATACAACATTTTAATTTTAGTTGTTCGTACCTATATACATACAGAATTGCTGGATATCAAAGAGGTGTTGCGTTTTTTGTGATCAAAAGACTAATTGACACCACGTAACTTCTTAAACTAGAGCAGTAGAGCTCCTTGTGAAAGAGTTGGACTAGGAAGTACTGCCACCACCTTACCTATTTCTGCCGCCAGGCAGTAATGTGAGCATTACCGTGGTTATATTGGTTTGGAAGTGTAAGCGTGCTGGTGAAATTACAGGACTTGCCAATTTATGTCTGCGGGTGACGGGCGCAGTTTTAGTTATTTGCTTTATTTTACATGCTATGTCAGTCAGTGCGTACTGGTCCTCATAAATATAAACGTCAGAGTCGACGCTAAGAAGAAGAAGCAAAATTGGACCGTCTGTTTATGATTTCAAAATGAGGTGTGCTATTTACAACCACGTCAGCATAAATGGTTGTTTCCTTCCAGCACGCTCCGAAATGAATGGATCTATTATGATGAAACTTGATGAGTATATTTCTATTTAAAATCTAGTTATGTTTCATCTTCGAACGTTTTCGAAGTTAGAACTTGTCAACTTATGCCTCAGGGTTACGGGCGCAGTAGCAATGCCCCTAAGATCTTTGCGATACGCTCTTATGGCACTGCAACGTCTCATCGCTCGATATCATATTTTTAAAAAATTCCAATGGTTTCAAGAAAATTAAAGTAGAGGGCGTGATATGGGTAGGGGTGTCGCTTACCACCAAGTGCATGACTTTTTCAACCCGTTGTTGCTTGATGTCATAAAAAGTTTCCTTCAGTTCAGGTATTGCTACGAAAAATTCACAATAGGTATAATAATAATAATGGATACATAATGTCGATCTTTCGATAAAAAGCAAGCGGTTCCCTCCTGGGCTATCATCGCTTAGCCTTGATGCTCTGCATTCTGTACGAGTCTGATTTTTAGTGAAGGTATATTTATAATAAGGCCATCTTCGCTTACAATTGCTCCATTTTATTTTATCGTCAGTATCCTAAATTCCAAGAAATCATATTTATCTCTGTTATTTACAACCTACTATCTCAGGAATAGCATAATAAACTCCCAACCTCCCCAGGTGCTCCAAAAACAAATTGAAAATTATGGCAGGGATCTTCTTTAAATTCTTAGGGCGCATTCCCGTTGAGGTAAAAGGTAAAATTGCATAATTAAAATTTCTAATGAACAGAGCGACCCAATCATATCAACCTATCTTGCCTCTCTACTCTACAAAACTGTACGAGAAGCTTTTTTTATTCACGTGGCCTAATATTTACTTGCCAAAGGAAACCGCCTTTATTTCCTCACCAGAGACTTATGTAAAACAACCGATTACAAGTACTGTTGGACTTCTAATGAGAGAGTCTTTATCAAAAAGGAAAAGCGAATTTCTCGCTACATTTATAAAATATGAAGCTTTTAAAAGCCAAAACCCTTACAGTGTATTCGTGGCTATTAGGTTCATTTTTGCAAAAATTTTTGCATTTACAAACATTGCAGAAATTTTAACATATTTAAAAAATAATTATAATGGACGGTGTTATAGTTAAAGAATGTATTATAGACGGTGTAATATTTTTTTATGATACCAGATTACGCGGCACGCCTACATTCACTAACAAAATAATAATAGGTTGCGCGCATGTGTGTGTGTGTGTGTGTGTGTGTGTGTGTGTGTGTGTGTGTGTGT